>NC_042970.1:49521920-49835473 GCF_901001165.1 Salmo trutta | reverse complement strand
AAACTACCTACAATTACCTTAAAGATGCTTCATAACCTTGAAAATACCTATAACTTATTAAACCCAGAGCTCAAGCCTAAATATGTAACAGACAATTTCGACAAATGATCCCACAAAAAAACACCAACCTCTATGTCCAATGATTGTTCTGTTCCATCCCTTCACCCAGGTGTGGGAGGTAACTTGGTGGCCATCCAGGCCAGCCGCATCTCCACCTACCTCCACTACTGGAGCATGCCTGGGACCCTGCCTTCCAAGATGGCACAACACTGGCCTGGCCCCTGCCTGACCTTCTGCTCCTCAGGTCAGCAGTCAAAACACACTTCAACGTCAAACACACACATACAGTTGAAGTTGGAAGTTTACATACACTTAGGTTGGAGTCATTAAAACTCGTTTTTCAACCACTGCACAAATGTCTTGTTAACAAACTATAGTTTTGGCAAGTCGGTTAGGACATCTACTTTGTGCATGACACAAGTAATTTTTCCAACAGCTGTTTACAGACAGATCACTTCACTCATAACTGTCACAACTTCCGCCGAAGTCGGTCCCTCTCCTTGTTCGGGCGGTGTTCGGTGGTCGACGTCACCGACCTTCTAGCCATCACTGATCCATTTTTCATGTTCCATTGGTTTTGTCTCGTCTTCCTTCACACCTGGTTCCAATCCCATCAATTACATGTTGTGTATTTACCCTCTGTTTCCCCTCATGCCCTTGTCGGAGATTGTTTTATTGTATGTGATTGTGCTAGTATGTGTTGGTGTGCGACGGGTTTTGTACCCACTTTGTTATTTTTGTATATTTTGGTTTTTGGAGTTTGGTCAGCACTTATTAAACGACTCCGTTTATACCAAGTTCGTTCTCCTGCGCCTAACTTCCCTGCCACCAGCACGCACCCATTGCAATAACTCACTGTATCACAATTCCAGTGGGTCAAAAGTTTACATACACTAAGTTGACTGTGCCTTTAAACAGCTTGACAAATTCCAGAAAATGATGTCATGGCTTTAGAAGCTTCTGATAGGCTAATTGACATAATTTGAGTCAATTGGAGGTGTATCTGTGGATATACTTCAAGGCCTACCTTCAAACTCAGCCTAAAAAAAAGAAAGAAAAAGAAGAAAAAAAAAGAAAATGCATGAAATGAAATGTATGCATTCACTACTGTAAGTCGCTCTGGATAACAGCGTCTGCTAAATGACTAAAATGTTTTTAAAAAATGAAGCACTGGGGTGGCAGCATCATGTTGTGGGGGAGCTTTGCTGCAGGAGGGACTGGTACACTTCACAAAATAGATGGCATCATGAGGTAGGAAAATGATGTGGATATATTGAAGCAACATCTCAAGACATCAGTCAGGAAGTTAAAGCTTGGTCGCAAATGGGTCTTCCAAATGGACAATGACCCCAAGCATACTTCCAAATTTGTGGCAAAATGGCTTAAGGACAACAAAGTCAAGGTATTGGAGTGGCCATCGCAAAGCCCTGACCTCAATCCTATAGAAAAATGTGTGGGCAGAACTGAAAAAGCGTGTGCGAGCAAGGAGGCCTACAAACCTGCCTCAGTTACACAAGATCTGTCAGGAGGAATGGGCCAAAATTCACCCAAGTTATTGTGAGAAGCTTGTGGAAGGCTAACCAAAACATTTGACTCAAGTTAAACAATTTAAAGGCAATGCTACCAAATACTAATTGAGTGTATGTAAACTTCTGACCCACTGGGAATGTGATGAAAGAAATAAAAGCTGAAATAAATCATTCTCTCTACTATTATTCTGACATTTCACATTCTTAAAAAAAAGTGGTGATCCTACCTGACTTAAGACCGGTAATGTTTACTAGGATTAAATGTCAGGAATTGTGAAAAACTGAGTTTAAATGTATTTGGCTAAGGTGTATGTAAACTTCCGATTTCAACTGTAAATACAGATTGTTAAATACCCACACGGACACACAACATGACACAACACTGCCCTCACCCTTGCCTGACCTTCAGCTCCTCAGCTAACCAGTCAAAACAAACTTCAAAAGTAGCACAAACAAGCACCGGGGCCAGGGAACAGTGCTCCACCACCTTAGGATAGGTGAAAGCATTTTTGTTGAATTGATTTTGGAATTGAAAGGCAACCAGTTATGGGAAAAATGTATTCACTTACAGTACAAAATCCCAATTTGACTACTGCACACATCCACACACAATCTTATTTACCCATTGCAGTTGTCTTGCACACTTCATCCGACCTAGACAGTAAAAAGATAGTTAACTTTTTTAAGTTTTAGATTATTTTTTATTGACCTAGGGTGTTGTCATTTAATCTAAACCGTTTTTAAGACCTCTAAGTTTCCTCTTTACATCCACAGGGGTCAACTCCAAGTCAGCCAGAGTTCTGGTCTTCTTGGTGGTTCCGGGTCACCTGCTCTTCCTCTACACCATCCACTTACTGAAGGGCGGCCATGGTGCCCTCACGTCTGCCTTCGTCTGCCTTTACCTGTGTGCAGCCCTTCTACAGGTCAGAGGTCAAATATATATGTACCACAGACAGTAAACTAGCTAAACCATAGACTGTATACAACTCCTACTGTAACAGCTGACATACTGTACATTGAAAAATCTATAAATAAAAAAATATCACAAGAAAAGCTGACATATGGACATAATAATAATTAATTAAAGTGCAATTATTTATTTAGGCTTTTGGGTCTATATCTAAACTTCAGTGATAGAAACCAAATAGGAATTGTATAGAAATGATAATGGTGCTTTGTCAGTGCGGCCTCTGGGGCAAAATGAGTTTCACACCCCTGTGTTAGTTATAGTATTTTATTCTATATCATTTCATTGAACCTAATTATTTCATAGTGACACACTGCAAAAATAAAGTAGGACACCTTTATTGCCATAAACCTGTGAACTTTGTGAAAAAGTTAGGTCAGTTTCATGGAGGAATGTTTATTTTCTCTACACCTCTTTTTTGTTTGGATCTCGCACATTATTAAGGAGGGTTTGAGTCGAGGGAATCATAGGCGTACACTAAGAAAATCATTTGGATGACTTTATCACGTCAAGATAAACAATGGCCTTAGAAGAAATGTTTCATAAAAAAAGATTTACAATTTTTCAGCCCTCTTGCTTGCCCAAACTCCAGCGCTGCAATTCAAACCACATGTTGCTGAAACAGGCCGACCAACAGACTGACACGTCTGTTTAGACCAAAACAGTGTTTCAGTCCTGGCATTTATCACATCAAATGGTCTTTTTCAGTACAGTTGAAATGACCAGTGTTGTCATTTGCAACTTTTTAGTGTTAACTTGATAGCCGCTTATCAGTAGGGGACTTATAAATATAATTATACACTGTATAGAGCAACTGACAGATGTGGCTTACAAAAACCATATGTGATATAAATGTGCTGACTTGTACAAGAACATATGTGTAATAGTAACTATCTAAACCTAGACCGTATAAAAACAAGATCTAAACCAAGAGGCAATGGAATGATTACTGCTCAATAAAGAGTCAAGGATTGGGTTTGACTAAAGTCCAGCATACACAGTGGGTTGTCAGGCCCAGTGTTGCCAAATTACTGTATCAGCTCTTCTTCTCAGCGTTGCTCCATGCACATAGCCAAAGCTTAATCATTCAGTTCCAACCAGTATGAACATAACAGTGGTATTAAATGGAACAGAGGAGCGCTGGTTTGGTAATACAGTTGAAGTCGGAAGTTTACATACTGTCAGAATGGTGGGTGTAGCTGGTGTATGCAGTCAGGCGCAGGAGAGCAGAGAAAGGGGAGCAACGTACTTTATTCAGAATAATGAATGGTACAAGGTAACACAATACACTTGCCCAAACACGAAACACAAAACATCAACTTTTACGCACGGGCAAGAAACAACACCCGTCGAAATTACCAGTCACCAACATACCGAACATGACATAAAACAATCCCGCACAACACCATGGGGGAAACAGAGGGTTAAATGCATGAACAATAATTAGGGGAATGAAAAACAGGTGTGTAGAAACAAAGACAAAACAAATGGAAAATGAAAAGTGGATCAGCGATGGCTAGTAGACCGGCAACGCTGACCGCCGAGCGCTGCCTGAACAAGGAGAGGCACCGACTTCGGCTGAAGTCATGACAGTACTCCCCCTTGACACGCGGCTCCAGCAGCGCGCCGAGGCCGGCCTCGGGAATGACCCGGAGGACGAGGTGCAGGGCGATCCGGATGGAGACGGTGGAACTCCTGCAACATCGAAGGGTCCAACACGTCCTCCACCGGCACCCAGCATCACTCCTCCGGACCGTACCCCTCCCACTCCACGAGGTACTGAAGGCCCCTCGCCCGACGCCTCGAGTCTAGTATGGACCGAACTGCATATGCCGGAGCCCCCTCGATGTCCAGAGGGGGAGGAGGAACCTCCCGCACCTCAGATTCCTGGAGCGGACCAGCTACCACTGGCCTGAGGAGAGACACATAAAACGAGGGGTTAATACGGTAATCTGGGGGAAGCTGTAACCTGTAACACACCTCGTTTATTCTCCTCAGGACTTTGAATGGCCCAGCAAACCGCGGACCCAGGTTCCGGCAGGGCAGGCGGAGAGGCAGGTTTCGGGTCGAGAGCCAGACTCGCACCGGGGGACCGGGTCTGGCTCTCAACCCGAAACCTGCCCCTCCGCCTGCCCTGCCGGAAGCTGGGTCTGCCTCACTGCGGTGGCGGTCTACGCCAGCCTTCTGACGCTTCACGGCACGTTGAAGGTGCACATGAGCGGCGTCCCATGTCTCCTCTGAGCGCCTAAACCAGTTGTCCACCACAGGAGCCTTGATCTGGCTCTGATGCCACGGTGCCAGAACCGGCTGGTACCCCAGTACGCACTGGAAGGGGGAGAGGTTAGTGGAGGAGTGGCAGAGTGAGTTTTGGGCCATCTCTGCCCAGGGTATGAACGTCACCCACTCCCCTGGCCGGTCCTGGCCATAGGATCGCAGAAACCTACCCACATCCTGGTTCACTCTCTCCACCTGCCCGTTACTCTCGGGGTGAAAACCTGAGGTAAGGCTGACCGAGACCCCCAGACGTTCCATGAACGCCCTCCAGACCCTTGACGTGAACTGGGGAACTCGATCAGATACTATGTCCTCAGGCACCCCGTAGTGCCGGAAGACGTGTGTGAACAGAGCCTCCGCAGTCTGTAGGGCCGTAGGGAGACCGGGCAAAGGGAGGAGACAGCAGGACTTAGAAAACCGTTCCACAACGACCAGGATCGTGGTGTTACCCTGTGAGGGAGAAAGGTCCGTTAAGAAGTCCACCGACAGGTGTGACCACGGCCGTTGTGGAACGGGTAAGGGTTGTAACTTCCCTCTGGGCAGGTGCCTAGGGGCCTTGCACTAGGCGCACACTGAGCAGGAGGAAACATAAACCCTCACGTCCTTAGCCAAGGTGGGCCACCAGTACTTCCCACTAAGACAGCGCACTGTACGACCGATGCCCGGATGGCCAGAGGAGGGTGACGGGTGGGCCCAATAGATCAAACGGTTGCGGACAGCAGACGGAACGTACAGACGCCCAGCTGGACACTGGAGGGGAGTGGGCTCTGTACGTAACGCCCGCTCGAAGTCCGCGTCCAGCTCCCACACTACTGGTGCCACCAGGCAAGAGGCCGGGAGTATGGGAGTGTGATCCATGGACCGCTCCTCCGTGTCATACATCCGGGACAGTGCGTCTGCCTTAACGTTCTGGGAACCTGGTCTGTGGGACAGGGTGAAAACAAAACGAGTAAAGAACATGGCCCACCTTGCCTGGCGAGGGTTCAGTCTCCTCGCCGCCCGGGTGTACTCCATATTGCGGTGGTCAGTCCAGATGAGAAAAGGGTGTTTAGCCCCCTCAAGCCATGTCTCCACGCCTTCAAGGCCTTGACCACAGCCAACAACTCCCGGTCCCCCATGTCATAGTTTCGCTCCGCTGGGCTGAGCTTCTTTGAAAAGAAGGCACAGGGGCGGAGCTTTGGTGGCGTACCCGAGATGTTGCAGCATGGCCGCATGCTGCTGGACGCGCTCCTCGACCCCTAATACGGGGTTGGCTGCTCCTGCTGACTCCATATTCAAGGGTGCGGGATTCTGTCAGAATGGTGGGTGTAGCTGGTGTATGCAGTCAGGCGCAGGAGAGCAGAGAAATGGGAGCAACGTACTTTACTCAGAATAATTAATGGTACAAGGTAACACAATACACTTGCCCAAACACGAAACACACAAACATCAACTTTTACGCACGGGCAAGAAACAACACCCGTCGAAATTACCAGTCACCAACATACCGAACATGACATAAAACAATCCCGCACAACACCATGGGGGAAACAGAGGGTTAAATACATGAACAATAATTAGGGGAATGAAAAACAGGTGTGTAGAAACAAAGACAAAACTAATGGAAAATGAAAAGAGGATCGGCGATGGCTAGTAGACCGGCGATGCCGACCGCCGAGCGCCACCCGTATAAGGAGAGGCACCGACTTCGGCTGAAGTCGTGACACATACATCTTAGCCAAATACATTTAAAATCAGTTTTTCACAATTCCTGATATTTAATCCTAGTAGAAATGCCCTGTCTTAGGTCAGTT
This sequence comes from Salmo trutta, assembly GCF_901001165.1. NCBI lineage: Eukaryota > Metazoa > Chordata > Actinopteri > Salmoniformes > Salmonidae > Salmo > Salmo trutta. The sequence continues at coordinate 49,828,850 of NC_042970.1, read as the reverse complement.
AGGATCACCACTTTATTTTAAGAATGTGAAATTTCAGAATAATAGTAGAGAGAATTATTTATTTCAGCTTTTATTTCTTTCATCACATTCCCAGTGGGTCAGAAGTTTACATACACTCAATTAGTATTTGATAGCATTGCCTTTAAATAGTTTAACTTGGGTCAAACGTTTTGGGTAGCCTTCCACAAGCATTTCACAATAATTTAGGTGAATTTTGGCCCATTCCTCCTGACAGAGCTGGTGTAACTGAGTCAGGTTTGTAGGCCTCCTTGCTTGCATATGCTTTTTCAGTTCTGCCCACAAATTTTCTATAGGATTGAGGTCAGGGCTTTGTGATAGCCACTCCAATACCTTGACTTTGTTGTCCTTAAGCCATTTTGCTACAACTTTGGAAGTATGCTTGGGGTCAACGTCTATTTGGAAGATCCATTTGGAGCTAAGCTTTAACTTCCTGACTGATGTATTGAGATGTTGCTTCAATATATCCACATCATTTTTCTACCTCGTGATGCCATCTATTTTGTGAAGTGCACCAGTCCCTCCTGCAGCAAAGCACCCCCACAACATGATGCTGCCACACCAGTGCTTCATGGTTGGGATGGTGTTCTTCGGCTTGCAAGCCTCCCCCTTTTTCCTCCAAACATAACGATGGCCATTATGCCCAAATGGTTCTATTTTTGTGTCATCAGACCAGAGGACATTTCTCCAAAAAGTACAATCTTTGTCCCCATGTTCAGTTGCAAACCGTAGTCTGGCTATTTTATGGCAGTTTTGGAGCAGTGGCTTCTTCCTTGCTGAGCAGCCTTTCAGGTTATCTCGATATAGGACTCGTTTTACTGTGGATATAGATACTTTTGTACCTGTTTCCTCCAGCATCTTCACAAGGTCGTTTGCTGTTGTTCTGGGATTGATTTGCACTTTTCGCACCAAAGTACGTTAATCTCTAGGAGACAGAACGTGTCTCCTTCCTGAGCGTTATGACGACTGCGTGGTCCCATGGTGTTTATACTTGTGTACTATTGTTTGTACAGATGAACGTGGTACCTTCAGGCATTTGGAAATTGCTCCCAAGGATGAACCAGACTTGTGGAGGTCTACGATTCTTTTTCTGAGGTCTTGGCTGATTTCTTTTGATTTTCCCATGATATCAAGCAAAGAGGCACTGAGTTTGAAGGTTGGCCTTGAAATACATCCACAGGTACACCTTCAATTGACTCAAATGATATCAATTAGCCTATCAGAAGCTTCTAAAGCCATGACATCATTTTCTGGAATTTTCCAAGCTGTTTAAAGGCACAGTCAACTTAGTGTATGTAAACTTCTGACCCACTGGAATTGTGATTGAGTGTATTATAAGTGAAATAATCTGTCTGTAAACAATTGTTTGAAAAATTACTTGTGTCATGCACAAAGTAGATATCCTAACCAACTTGCCAAAACTATAGTTTGTTAACAAGAAATTTGTGGAGTGGTTGAAAAAAACGAGTTTTAATGACTCCAACCTAAGTTTATTTACATTTCCGACTTCAACTGTAGATGTCCGACAAGAGGTGCCCTTTGAAAAGGGGGATGAATACTTGCACAAGCAAAAATAAGTTGGTGCTGGTAGTGTGAAGAATACATATGTTTTTGTATGTGAACCCTTTGTAATTCCTGAATTAGATTTTATCTTCATCTAAATCACAACAATAGACAAACATAGTTTGCTTATTAAACTAATAACACACAAATTATTGTATTTTTCTTGTCTATATTGAATACATCATTTAAACATTCACAGTGTAGGTTGGAAAAAGTATGTGAACCCCTAGGCTAATGACTTCTCCAAAAGATAATTGGAGTCAGGAGTCAGCTAACCTGGAGTCCAATCAATGAGACGAAATTGGAGATGTTGCCCTATAAAAAACACTCACAAAATTTGAGTTTGCTATTCACAAGAAGCATTGCCTGATGTGAACCATGCCTCGAACAAAAGAGATCTCAAAAGACCTAAGATTAAGAATTGTTGACTTGCATAAAGCTGGAAAGGGTTACAAAAGTATCTCTAAAAGCCGTGATGTTCATCAGTCCACGATAAGACAAATTGTCTATAAATGGAGAAAGTTCAGCACTGTTGCTACTCTCCCTAGGAGTGGCCGTCCTGCAAAGATGACGGCAAGAGCACAGCGCAGAATGCTCAATGAGGTTAAGAAGAATCCTAGAGTCAGCCAAAGACTTACAGAAATCTCTGGAGCATGCTAACATCTGTTGACGAGTCTACGATACACGATACGTAAAACACTAAACAAGAATGGTGTTCATGGGAGGACACCACGGAAGAAGCCACTGCTGTCCAAAAAAAACATTGCTGCACGTCTAAAGTTTGCAAAAGTGCACCTGGATGTTCCATAGCGCTACTGGCAAAATATTCTGTGGACAGATGAAACTACAGCTGAGTTGTTTGGAAGGGACACACAACAACATGCGTGGAGAAAAAAAAGGCACATCACACCAACATCAAAAGCTCATCCCAACTGTAAAGTATGGTGGAGGGAGCATCATGGTTTGGGGCTGCTTTGCTGCCTTAGGGCCTGGACAGCTTGCTATCATCGACGGAAAAATGTATTCCCAAGTTCATCAAGACATTTTGCAGGAGAATGTTAGGCTATCTGTCCATCAAGAAGTTGGGTGATGCAACAGGACAACGACCCAAAACACAGAAGTAAATCAACAACAGAATGGCTTCAACAGAAGATAATATGCCTTCTGGAGTGGCCCAGTCAGAGTCCTGACCTCAACCCAATTGAGATGCTGTGGCATGACCTCAAGAGAGCAGTTCACACCAGACATCACAAGAATATTGCTGAACTGAAACAGTTTTGTCAAGAGGAATGGTCCAAAATTCCTCCTGTCCGTTGTGCAGGTCTGATCCGCAACTATAGAAAACGTTTGGTTGAGGTTATTGCTGCCAAACTAGGGTCAACTAGTTAATAAATCCAAGGGTTCACATAATTTTTCCACCCTACACTGTGAATGTTTGCATGGTGTGTTCAATAAAGACATGAAAACGTATAATTGTTGTGTGTTATTAGTTTAAGCAGACCGTGTTTGTCTATTGTTGTGACCTAGATGAAGATCAGATCAAATTTGATGACCAATTTATGCAGAAATCCAGGTATTTCCAAAGGGTTCACATACTTTTTCTTGCCACTGTAATATGTTTATTGTTATTCACAGGTGGTGATTCTGCTGTACACGGCTGACCTGATGGTGCGCTGGATGTGGCGGCGGGGGCTGGACCCGGACAACTACTCTATCCCGTACCTCACGGCTCTGGGGGACCTGTTGGGGACTGGCTTCCTGGCCCTGACATTCAGAGCCGTTCTATTGGGCATTTCCTCTGGGATGAAGGGGGTTTGAGAGAAGGGGCTAATCCATCAGCCTATTTCTGTCCAACATCGTCTTATTGAATATATTAAAATAGAGACATTTAGCTATTGTAGTTATATGTCAGTTATATGTTGTTCTGTTCATCCATAAGCAACTCTGTTCAGGTCATATTTAAGTGATAATGCCAGAGAAGCCAATGTTCAGAGGATATATTGGCAGGGGTGTTGTTAGGCCCGAGACGAAATGCCAATATATCCTCCAAACACCGGCTTCGAGGACATTATCACTTTTATACTACAGGTTACCAACATATTCATATAATGATTGACATATATTCATTAAAAACATAATTTTTATGAATTTATTCATACCATTTCATCCTTCAACAATATATAATCCCGACACAAATCTAGGGTTGCTACCCAAGCTGTTCTATCGGTTCGGTTGCCAGAGACATGACCCAGTCGTTCGTTCTAAATGTTCCACTGCCATATTGGCTGGCAACGTTCATATCCCTTGCTTGCTAGCTAGCCAATTAGTGCTAACTTACGGTCACGTCAAAAAGTGCAGCCAGAACAACAGCAAAGTAGCTGCATTTGCATTTGTTTAAGCTGTTTTCAAAAGACATTTATTTGGATACATCCATAACAATGACCTAATGAGGCACGATTTCCCCTGGCATAGAAAATGTGCTCACTCGTCAGGCCACTGTTGTTCAGAGGAGCTAGCCAACAACACAGTAACACAATCACTTCAAACTGAAGCTGGAAAGCCTGAAAACTAGCGGCACTTGGTTTTGTTTGACCTCGTTTGAATTTACATTTATTTGTATATAACCATAAAAATGATGCCAGCTGATTCATGATTTCGACTGGCTAAGAAACGCTGCCCGTCTCATCACGATCATTACTATGGGACAGCTGAAGATCAAATTTGAATATTGAAACAATATTGCAAAATGTCGGAGACAGACAGCAAGGTTTATACAAATCTCCGCTGTTGAAAACAAAATGTTAGTCTAAAAGAAATGTGAGATAATGTCTAGATGCTTTTTATAGTGGAGATCAAGTTTGTAAATTGCTTGGCTGGGTTGATGAGACAATGGATTGCGCAGTCAGAAGGGTTTGGATTGCGCAGACATTTTCATTTTATGGATTTAGCCGGTGGTAACTTGTGGAATAGACACCGGCTGGAATGCTGTTTTAACCAATCAGCATTCAGGATTAGACCCACCCGTTGTATAAACTACTGTATGCAAGTGGCTGGAATTAAGAAGTGAGGGAGAAAAGATTCAACAACATAGCTTACCGACAACCACCAAGCTTGACTTCACATAGTCTTTAGTCTCCGATAACGAATGAATGCTGCTGGGCCTCCCAAGTGGCTAGCGATCTAAGGCACTGCATCACTACAGATCCTGGTTCGATCCCAGGCTGTGTCGCAGCCGGCCACGACCAGGAGACCCATGAGGCAGTGCACAATTGGCCCAGCATCGTCCGGGTTAGGGGAGGGTTTGGCCGACCGAGTTGTCCTTGTCCCATTGCGCTCTAGCTCTGGCGCAATGCATGCTGACACGGTCTCCAGGTGTTTCCTCTGACACATTGGTGTGGTTGGCTTCTGGGGTAAGCAAGCATTGTGTCAAGAAGCAGTGCGGCTTGGCGGGGTCGTGTTTCGGAGGACGCACGGCTCTCGACCTTCACCTCTCCTGAGTCTACGGCAGTTGCAGCGATGGGAAAAGAAATTGGGGAGAAAAATGGGTAAAAAAATATATATATATATATATATTTTTTTTTATGCTGCTAAGGGAGTACCTGTATACTGTAGCTCGATATGCTTTGAGCACCCAATAACCATATAGACGCTAACTGTTGAGAAGTGCTCTGATGTCTGTAAATGCTTCATAGTAAACTGGCAAATGCACTGTACTGAAGCAATAATGTTGTCTGTACTTGTTTTGTTGACTGTCTGTACATCTATACTAATGCTAAAAAATTGTCACAACTGCACTCTCTGGATGTACACAATATTAATCAATAGATGACATGGGGTGTATCCAGTGTCACAATTTCAATGATCAAGCACTGCTATTTTCAATTGTGCCTTCAAACCATTACTGTATAAGCTAGAGGAGTCATGTATTTTTTATGACATCAGCAATGTTGCTTATTTGTCAGTTAGTCTGCCACATTTAATTGGTTTAAAAGTTAATGTTTGTATCAATGTATCTAAGACATACCACTGCTTGACATTGCTCACATTTCCCAATGATCATTTATTTGTGAATAAAGTAAATGTTATGATTTCTCTTCAAATAAATCGGCCCTTTTAAATAAATGAATACGCACTTTTAAAAACAGGCTTAAATCATATTAGCTGTTCTGCATTGAACATGACAATATGACTTCCATAAAAGATATCAATTGTATAGAATTGTATTTTAAATTGTACAGGACCCATGTTGACTTAGTATGTATGCTAATGACTAGATCATACCTAGAGCAGGTTATTTTAGTAACACAATTACTTTGTTTCAATGTGTTCCTTTGTTGGAATAAAACCATTCACATACAATGCCTGTCTTCCATTTTATGACCCCACTTATATTACAGGACAATCAATACGTCATGTGATTTTACAAAACAGATTTAAAAAACATGACCTCACCACTAACACTCAAATGCGCGTCTTTGTGGCAGCCCTGTATTTCAACACCACGGTACACAGTGCATGTTGGGAAATAACTACTAAACTATCTCCATATTTGAGTGATGCGCAGAATCACTGATCTTCAAATCACCTTGTGTTCCAAACAATTACATCCTAAGTGATGTAGATGAGCAAATCAGTCCAAAAAGAGCATTGCTCAGTCCCCATCCTCTGCAACACGGGGCGAAGCTTGTCAGTCTCCACCTCCAGACCAGAATGTGCCCAGGGGATATACTGTAAATACCTGTGCTGAACACAGTTATCCCAACAGTTATTTCACACAATACGGTAAAATGCCAGTTACAACTGTGCAGATTTCCTAAAGCAATGCCTGTGCTGGTGCTGTAGGTATAGAACCGTGTCGGGGTCAAGGTTCGTGGCTCTCAGCTGTGTATGGAGCGCATACAGTACACATACAGCACTCTTATAAAAAAATTGTTATTCAGCTGTCCCCATATGAGAAACCCTTTTGGTTCCATGGAAAACACTCTGTGGAAATGATTCTACATGGAACCCAAAAGTGTTCTACCTGGAACCAAAAAGGGTTATTCAAAGGGTTCTCCTATGGGGACAACTGAAGAACCCTTTTAGGTTGTAGATGGCACCTTTTTTTCTGAGAGTGTAGAGGAGCCTTGTTGACCTTGTGTCAAAGAACATGACAGGTGTCCAGATTAAGTGAAGCCTTTGACAAATGGCGAGACCTTTGCTTAAAGTGGAACTGACAGCATTTTAGCAACATGAAATCTCATTCAAATCTGTTCATATATACCCCCAGGAAGAATATGACCCCTTTAAAAAAACAAAAAATCTGGCAAGCGAGCACTTAGATATGGTTTTCATAAGTTCTTAGAATGGGATTACATATACTAAGGCATTTGTGAAAATTCTATAGCAATATTGAGTGGGAAAGCGGCCTTGCGTTTGGACAATTAATAGACTGCCTAAACCTAATAAAAAACATCTGTCTCGTCTAAGACCTGGAGTCTACGCAGACTGGTGCGCCATAGCCAATCAGAGCTACAGTAGGCGTTTATGCAAACAAGCCATTTACCACACAGGTCTGCTATCATTCACTTTGAACTGGACTGTGTGTTTACAGGCAGTTGCAACAGCATGACTTTAGATCATTACAACACATTCACCAAAAGCCACAAAACACACCTGAATGGATTTATGCAAATATGTAAATACCACGGGAGTCTTCTTACATTTTGGAACTTTACTGTCCTATTGATCGAACAACCATGAAAAGGAAGGCTCCCTCTTTGTCACATCAGCAACAACAAGATCTACAACTAATGCTAGCCAGAGCAAGATGAGCTAAAATCTAAAGAATGAACACTAGATAAACCCTCAAACTTTTTTAGCTAGTTGCCTGTCAAAATTGCACTAATAAATTATGGGGAATTGTAGCCTACTCATCCTTCTGCAGCAGCTTGCCTGCCAATGCATTAATTATTGTCCCAACCAAGCACCCAAGCTAACTGGCTAAAGTTGGCTCACTTGCTAGCTAGCTACTTCCAGACACAAATTAATGCCTCACTCTGACCATTTTACTCTTCTTAAGCAGCTGGTTAAGCTGTTTACATGTTATCTAGAGCATTCATGACTAACAATTATTTTTTTTTGCCTAAGTTTACTGACACCGGTCATATCTAGCGGGTGTTGAGCATTTGTAAATTCATCAGTTATTCTGCACTCTGGCACACTCAGACGAGAGTGCCCTGAAATCGGAGTAGATAGCCAGAGTGAATTTGCGAACGCATGAGATATGGTAACTGGAAAACAGTCATTCAAGTTCTTGCTAGCTAACCAAATGACACCTGCATCCCTAGCTGTATATAGCCACCGAAAAACGACATGAGGGGAAAAGGTCAGTCACTGACCAACTCCTCCAATTACATTACATGACATCCTCCTAGCAGCTATATAGCTTATGTTAGGCTCCGTGTTTTTAGCTTGGTACATAAATAGAAATTAGTAATTTGAAATAAATTCATTAGGTCCTAATCTATGGATTTCACATGACTGGGAATACAGATACATCTGTTGGTCACAGATACCTCAAAAAAAGGTAGGGCCGTGGATCAGAAAACCAGTCAGTATCTGGTGTGACCAACATTTGCCACAGGCAGCGCAACACATCTCCTTCGCATAGAGTTGATCAGGCTGTTGATTGTGGCCTATGGAATGTTGTCCCACTCCTCTTCAATGGCTGTGCAAAGTTGCTGGATATTGGATGGAACTGGAACACGCTGTCGTACACGTTGATCCAGAGCATCCCAAACATGCTCAATGGGTGACATGTCTGGTGAGTATGCAGGCCATGGAAAAACTGGGACATTTTCAGCTTCCAAGAATTGTGTGTAGATCCTTGTGACATGGGGCCATGCATTACCATGCTGAAACATGAGGTGATGGCGGCATTCAAATTGCCATAGATCAAATGCAATTGTGTTCGTTGTCCGTAGCTTATGCCTACCCATACCATAACCCCACCGCCACCATGGGGCACTATGTTCACAACGTTGACATTAGCAAACTGCTCGCCCACACGACGACCGGGATTCATCCGTGAAGAGCACACTTCTCCAGCATGCCAGTGGCCATCGAAGGTGACCATTTGCCCACTGAAGTCAGTTACGACGTTGAAATGCTGTCAGGTCAAGACCCTAGTGAGGATGACGAGCAAGCAGATGAGCCTCCCTGAGTTTGTGCAGAAATTCTTTGGTTGTGCAAACCCACAGTTTCATCAGCTTTCTGGGTGGTCTCAGACGATCCTGCAGGTGAAGAAGCCGGATGTGGAGGTCCTGGGCTGGCGTGGTTACACATGGTCTGCAGTTGTGAGGCCGATTGGACATACTGCCAAATTCTCTAAAACGACGTTAGAGGCGGCTTATGGTAGAGAAATTAACATTCAATTATCTGGCAACAGCTCTGGTGGACATTCCTGCAGTCAGCATGTCAATTGCACGCTCCCTCAAAACTTGAGACATCTGTGGCATTGTGTTGTGTGACAAAATTGCACATTTGAGTGGCCTTTTATTGTCCCCATTACAAGGTGCACCTGTGTAATGATCATGCTATTTAATCAGCTCCTTGATATGCCACACCTGTCAGGTGGATGGATTATCTTGGCAAAGAAGAAATGCTCACTTACAGGGACGCAAACAAATTTGTGCACAAAATTTGAGATAAATAATATTTTTGTGTGTATCTAAAATTTCTGGGATCTTTTATTTCAGCTCATGAAACATGGGACCAACACTTTAAAAGTTGTGTTGATATTTTTGTTCAGTGTACATGAAACAATTCAACAACTTAAAGTCTATTGTTATCAAATTGACTGGGGTTGTTGTTGAACTGACAACAAGAGATTTGTTGAACCCAGTCAATTTGACAACAAGAGCCAGTCTGTCTTTTGTTGACCAACAAGAGGGCTGCACCATTAGAATGCAATTTTATGTGGGCCAAATTAAACATTTGGTGGAAAAAATATTGTGAAACACTATCATTCCACTATTACTGTTGTAGATACAGTATATTCAGGACATTTTCTGAAATTACCATGCAAGAATATTACATATATCTCCTTTAAAAGGGATATTTTGGTGAAATTACATATTTAGATATGTTTCTTTACCTTGAAAGCAGTTTATAGACAAGGAGTCCACACTTTGGTTTTGTTAAACTACCCACTGCCAACAAATGTAAATTCTAGGTACTATCCCTTGTCTTAAGGCCTTCCCACACCGTACTTTCGATTCAGTATTTTGCGATTATTACATGTCACACTGTGTGATGTGACCAAATTAAAATCTTGATATCAACCTGGCCAGATTATAGATTTGCTTCAGTTCTGTCGTCACATTTTGTGATTGACGTAGCCTCGCAAGCCAACAGACGTAGGCTACGTCAACTGTGATGTAGGCTACATCAACTGGGCTTGTCAAGCATGGGGTCAAAAGAACAACAACAAGCTGTTGCTGTGATGTTGGAGGTGTTTTGTCTCGAGAAACCCAAGAAAAAGGGTATGGACCCGTTTATGGCTGGGAACGAGGGCAGTATGGGCACGCCAGCATGGCGTCATCGGCCGTGTTCCTATTGGTCAGTCACCGGGATCGGCTCGCAACGCCAGCCACACTACACGATGAAGGTGGCAAAAAAAATTGGACACTGACAGAACTTGACGGAGCCTACAACCGCACGTAGTGGTACTTAATTGGCAGACCTAGGCCCTGTCATACTGAACGAGCCAAGACGTCCGACAATCATTTACGACCTAAGAATTTGCCTACGACGTGGACATTTTGTCTGGGACGGCAAAATCGTGGCATAACATGGCTAAAATCGTACATTCGGTGCGGGACTTTAGGTATACTTTATCAGACAGGGCTCCAAGCCTCCAGGGGTGTCACTGTTGATACTAGCACAATGTTAAGAGTATAGACATGAAGACTGGCAATAATAATGCCTATCATGACAGTTCATCTTTTATAACATTGGACACAACTCGGATTTGAGTGAAGTAAAAGTGCTCTCTTTCCATACTTTCTTTCAAAACAACTATAAAACAGCTTGATTTTACCTCAATATTTCAAACATTCACACAGTCAATTCCACATATTGCACGGCTGGATTCTCATCCTTGATGTTGACTGGTCCACCAGCATTCCAGACAGGGACACACAAAAACAGCTGTGTTTATGTGTTTATTTGAATATGTCTTAAGTTATGGTAGATATTCCAAATGTCTCAGTGTGATCTAACCGCAGTTTGTTGACATTGAGACCCAAATATTACAATAAATAAACTGTCTAATGATAGTCAATGCCATGCTCTGTACACACCAGAGACACTCTCTACAGTACAAAGAAGACGCTGATGTCAGTCACATTTCCAAAGGATGTCATACACATTTGAGTCATAAGGCCCACACTCAAAGGCACTAATATGAAGACTTTCAGCACCCCTGTGAGATAAATATTACTTTCAGACAGCTTGTGTTCCTCTTAGTCTGACTGTAGAATGGAAAATTGTTGGTGACAATAGAAACTTTGAAAGAAAAAAACAAAGTTTGTTGGTGGTGTCATAAAGTTTGGTCATTTTGAGTTAATGTGCACTATACTGTAGGTGCATTTTACACATACAAAGGCAACAGTTCAATCTCCAGTGGCTCATTGTTACAGTACAAAATAATTTGCCTAGTTTAGTCAACTTCTCCATCTTGAGAAAGTGTCCATTCCCGGTTGTGAGGACGTCTCATCTTAAAGCCACTCTTACCTTTGATATGAAAGATATCTTTATTTAGTTGCTTAGAGTTCACCAGGTTAGTTCTCTCAGTAACAAGCATTATTGTGCTTTGGAGAGTCCCGGGATCCATGTTAAAATTGTCTGTAACAATTATCTTGAGCCCTCTGTCATAGGTTATACAAATGTTGTTATAAGCAACAGCTGCTAAAAGCCATACAAATAGCTGATATCAGCTGTCTGATATTTGACCACTTCAAGCTGCCACGACACAAGCAATAAGCTAGTGGGGACTGGGCATGACTTCATGCTTACAACTGCATTACCTAGTCCTTATGACAGACGGTTCAAACAAAGCCTACTCCTAAGAAAAGTTACTTCATTGAAACTTCAGGTACTCCGGCGTGGAGTAGTTGAACAGCAGGAAGTCCATGTAGTATAGGTTGTACAGCTTCTTCTGGTAGAAGGGGCTGATGCTGTGAAAGAACTGGGCGGCCATGTCTCCCGTAGTCCTGGTGCTCTTGGCTGAGGTGGGGAAGGTCACCTGGCCCTTCACCCCGGCCAGCTGCAGCACGTAGTGGGAGTCCTGCTCCAGCGTCTCGTACTTGCCCACCACATCATAGTGGATGAGGCAGGGGTGGCACAGCGAGTGCACCCGCTCCCAGTGCTCGTTGAAGGGCTCCTCACGCTGCGTGGCCGGGTCAACCAGGTAGTACACAAATTCCTTAAAGGAGACGTCGTCGCCCCGCTCCAGCGCCTCGGCCTGCGGGTCAGTTCGATGCTGGCGGATGATCTTGGTGCCGTAGCGCTTGTGGAAAGCCGTGTTGTAGCTGCGTGTGAACTTGTTGCGGTAGGCGGAGACGAGCCGCTCAAAGGGCTCGCGCACAAACACAAACTTCAGGTAGGAGCGCAGCCGCTGGTTGATCTGGGAGGTGGAGTACTCGGAGAGGGTGCGTAGGTTGCCCGGCACGTGGGCCTCGTTGGCGGGAATGGCAAGGGGGTCGCGGCGGGGGCCAGCGGCACCTGTCAGGACCATGAGAACTCGTTTCCAGTTGGTGCAGGCCACCTTGGGCACGTAGCAGTAGAGCAGGCCATGCTGGTCGTCCACAATGATGTGCTTGAGGTCCTCAGGGATGAGGACGCGGCGCTTGCGCGTGTACGAGCGGCAGGCGTCTTCCAGCAGCTCCCGCCGACCCTGGTGGGTCACCTGCACTGCCGACTGCTCCAGCTACAGGAGAAGAGAGGAGAGGATTCAGTGAGTATTCCAGGTAGTGACATAAAAAAACAGCTTGAATTTGTCTGAAGTTCTGGTAGATGTCTCGTGTTGTTTGATCACAGTTTGTTTTCTTGAGGTGAGTAGAAAGTGAGATGGCCAATGGTTCTGGCTGTTACTGAACACATTGGCATATTTCAACAGGTTAACGCAGGGAGTTTCAACACTCATCAGATTGCAGAATGGGAGACAAGAAACTGGTCTACACAATTCAAATCTATTTAATGAGGCTGAACACAAGGCTGAACAATCTACGAAGGGTTTTGGCCCCACAACAACCCCTAGCCCAAACACACTTCAAGTACATCCAAAATAATTGGATAGGTATAAGCAATGTTGTTGTAGCGCCACCTTGCCCGTATCTTGATTAATCAACAAAAGTATAATAACACCCTTGCCTTTCTCGAACTAACAACTGTCTTAGTAGCACTGGCTTTGCAGATAATTTATTGAGGAGAAATGTTCTTACTATGACATGTGGTTGTCTCACCTACATATCTTACATTTTTTACATTTTACATTTTAGTCATTTAGCAGACGCTCTTATCCAGAGCGACTTACAGTAGTGCATACATTTCATACAATTTCATACATTTTTTTTCTGTGCTGGCCCCCCGTGGGAATCGAACCCACAACCCTGGTGTTGCAAACACCATGCTCTACCAACTGAGCTACAGGGAAGGCTTAAGATTAATGCACTAACTGTAAGTCACTCTGGATAAGAGTGTATGCTAAATGACTAAAATGTCAAATGTAAAAATGAAGGGGAAAGGGGATACCTAGTCAGTTGCACAACTGAATGCATTCAACCAAAATGTGTCTTCTGCATTTAACCCAACCCCTCTGAATCAGAAAGGCTACATGGATGGAATTGTTTTTTACATATTGCTTATACCCATCCAATCCTTTCAGATTTACACAAGTGCCTTATAGGGGCTAGGGGTTGTTTCTGTATGGGGCCTTTTTCAATATGAGAAAAGAACACCCTTTCAAAAGTAAGGCTCGGACCTCCTCAGTCTATTGACATTAGGAAGTTACTTGCAGGGGCAGAAACACTCCTCGCATTCCAACGTCACTTCATAGAATTCATTCTCCACCTTGTCCTTACCCGCACAGAAAATTCATTCTGAAAAGGAGTTAGCTACGTGCTTATGTAATAGTATAAATGTCTGGGAGCCATAATAGGCATAATCTGTCCAAGAATGGAGTTAATCTCCAGAAAATTGAGAGTAGGAGGAGAGGTAGAAAATAAAATGAAAATGTATGCATTAGGGAATCTGCAACCAAGACCAGAGTATGTTCGTGCTGAATGACTCTGAATTACAGCTTCTCTAAATTATCTTATTGTTTGTCAAACTTAAGACTTGATAGTTGAGTTTTGATAGTTGAGTTTTAATGACCCATTTCTCTCCCACGTACACACACACTGTAGCTGGATGTCATAATCATATTTACTGTAAATCTCTCCCATCGACACACCGCCAATACCAACACTACTGGTCAACCAGTTCAACTCCTTCCATTTACTTACTCCTTCCATTTACTCAGCCAAATGCAGAGGCTCTCAGTTTGTCTCTGTGTCTGGTGGCATATGTGGTCCTCTGAGCTGGTTTGAGAAGACACTGTTTACACTGAAAGCTCAAGGACACACTTAAGCAGGCTACAACGATGCCAACTCTGGACCTTCACTCATTGTGTAGCTGGGAAGTTATATCTTTCTATAAAACACTATTTTGTCATGCAGAAGTTATCAAGTAAAACATCAAGTAAAACTATTACTTTATCTTTTGGCGCCAGGTAAGTAATTACTTATCAATGTCATTCATTATCAATAACAGTGTAAAGACTATCTTATATGACAATCTTGAGTGGAATTAGTGGAGCAATGTGTATTTTTATGGTACATACTTTTACCTTGTCGGCTACGACTGACCTCAAGTAGATTCAATGGGTTCCTCATAAACCTAACACGCAAACCACACCGGCCAAGTTGCGTGTGCAAGCGTTGCAAAATACATTTACACATACATATTATTCAATAATTTCCCCCACAGCGCTCACGCGCGTGAACGAGCGTCTGCATAGCCAAGCGCTAAAATATAACTTGTTTCTATTTGACACACATGATGCGCTGCAAGTCCCGCCTCTCCCATCTTCTCATTGATTTTCAGGAGCATAGAACCTCACATGGACGAGCGATTAATCATAGATAACTTACTAAAAACTCTGAGATCATAATTTTGAGGTCATATGAATTAAAAAATGTAATTGACTATTTCAAAGTCATGACCCCCCCGTCCTTGAATTTTCCTAAATAAGTCTATTCAACACACTGTCATTGTTCGAATTTCAATATCACAAACAGAGTTTATGTTAAAAACAGTTTTAGGAGGACATGTCATTGCCCCCCCCCCCTTCCTTCACCAGTTGGCTGCCATCTTACAATGGCTCATCAAAACTATACCTAAACTATATCAAAACTAATTTCACATCTGGGCTTATAATAATAGATGTAGCTTAAATACAAGATTAAATTGATAATAGTCTGATGGGCGACAATATTATCAATTGCCTTGTGAATGAAGAGACTGAAGTGCAGTGCTGGTAATCGACAAAGTGGGGGAACAGAGCTTACCAAAAAACAACTTTTTCAAATTATTTTTCATGCAGGTAAGTCATTTTGATTTCATAACCTAGCGGAAAGAGCATGTTGTAATGTTTCTAAAACACATACATTTGCCAAACAACTTTTTTTTTTAAAAAGGGGGATAAATACATAAACATTGGAATAGTTTCCTGATCTTTCTTATATCTCTCAGATATACTGTAGGACAGACACTTCAGAACAAACTTCCTTTAGATTTTTTGGGGGACTATCTGTTGTTCCCTGTAGTGAATCTGTTATTCAATGCATTTCTATTGCTAATAGCAATAAAGCCAAACTCAATGTTTAATCTAATAATTATTTAAATATTTTTTTTGATAAATTAGACTGGGCTTAGACTCTAGAGGGTTTTAATAGTCAGAGTAGAGAAACACATGATTGACACCGATGAAGTGTGTGTCAGTCATGCTGGTGTTGGCAGTAGAGAGTAGAGAGAGTTACGCCGCTGCTGCAAAACACACTGGTGCTTTATTGTTCATTAGGGGATATGTTTTCTTGGTCTTGGATACACAGAGTGATAGCAATTCAGAACCTTCCCTTTATTCTATGGTTCTTCCCTTCTCTTCTTCTTTCTGGGACACATGTTCAGGTTTAGAGATTGGCACTGGCAGCTCTTTCATCTCTATGTGAACAGACGGATCATTCACCTTTCTGTTCTCTCCTGATCTCAGGGGCTCCTCCACAGTACGTTCATCATCCAAACTCTGTTCTCTCCTGATCTCAGGGGCTCCTCCTCAGCACAATCATCATCCAAACTCTCTCTGCCTTCTTCTGTCGTCTGATCGATAAGGTGTGCTAGACGTGATACCAATTGGCAACATTCCTGTGTCCTCAGAGCGCTTTTCTTGAACAGGGACAGGGACTGTAAAGGTGACAGCATCTGGAATTCCCCTCTGGTAAATGCCCTGATCAGAAAGGTTTAAATTGGTAAGGGTGAGGGAAAGGTCTCCCTGTCGGTAAGCATCTTTGATATTTGACACAGATACCCTGTTCTAAAATCTAGGGCCATAGGTAAAAATGATCTCCTATGACAGACAAAACATTCTTCTGATCTTTTTCCAATAGACCTGTACATCACTGTCAGGAGTAGGGTTGCAAAGGGTCAGAAAGATTCCGGTAAATTTCAGGAAATTCTCCATGGGAAGTTAAGCTCTGGAATTTGGGGAATTTTGCTTAAAATATCCCCAATTCAATAGAATTGCAACCCTCTGCATGCACAGTGCATTCTTCCATCACATGTGCAGAGCACTCTTCCATCACATGTACAGCTGATTCTCAAGATCTTCCACACTAATGAGATGCTGTCACGACTTCCGCCGAAGTTGGTCCCTCTCCTTGTTCGGGCGTTGTTCGGCGGGCAGCGTCACCGACCTTCTAGCCATCGCCGATCCACTTTTCATTTTCCATTGGTTTTGTCTTGTCTTCCATCACACCTGGATCCAATTCCATCAATTACATGTTGTGTATTTAACCCTCTGTTCCCCCCCATGTCCTTGTCCGTAATTGGTTGTTGTAGTGCTTGTGCATGGTATGCTGGTATTTACCGGGTTTTGTTTGACCCATTTATTGTATTGTTCTGTTTACGGTGGTTTATGGTTATTAAACACAACCGTTGTAAATCAGTTTCCGCTCTCCTGCGCCTGACTTCTCTGCCGCCAGTATCGCATTACAGATGCTATTGAGCCCACACTACTACACTGTCTGAGCCAAGGACTACATACTTTCTGGTAAGTTTTGATTACAATACTGGGTGGGGTGAATATATTTTAAATGACATACTAGATTTTTTGTTAACTAGTAAATAGTAGCCTACAGCAAAGTGTGTTTTAAATCATTTCTAACTTGTTAACAATTTCTGCTAGTTAGTTTTTGCTACCATGTGGGTTTTAGCTTGCTTGAGCCTGCTAACTGAGGAGTGTTAATTCACCTGTTCCCATACATGTTTCATTTTAAAACATTTATCTTACAAAGGAGTTGTTTAGTCTGGAATTGTATTTGTCATGGAATTGTATTTGTTTTTTTTAACTCATTGTTTTCTAATCTTTACAGGAAAACACAACAGGCACTATCTGATGTGTGGAGACATTTCACTGCAGCTAATGAAGGAAAAGCTGTGTACATTTGCAAATACTGTGCCAAATCATATGTGAAGAATGCAACAAAGATGCAGAATCATCTGGCCAAGTGCATAAAGTTCCCTCAGCACTCATAACAAGCAACCTCTGACAAAAGTCCCTCTACTTCTTTTCGAGGTGAACATTATGAATCAGAAACCTTATTGATAGCAACAGCTCATGGTCCTCTTGGAATCATACGTTTTTTTTTACTCAGTGGAGGAACGTAGTCACAGAAATGTTGATAAATGTCTTGCTCGAGCTGTGTATGCAACTTGTTCACCTCTGATGCTCACAGGCAATGTGTATTGGAAGAGATTTCTGAATGTTCTTCGCCCAGCATACACCCCTCCAACCAGACATGCTTTATCTACTCATTTGCTGGATGCAGAGTTCAACAGAGTTCAAGTGAAGGTCAAGCAAATCATAGAGAAAGCAGACTGTATTGCAATCATCTCTGATGGGTGGTTGAATGTTCATGGGCAAGGAATAATTAACTACATCATCTCCACCCCTCAACCAGTATTCTACAAGAGCACAGACACAAGGGACAACACACACCGGTCTCTACATTGCAGATGAGCTGAAGGCAGTCATCAATGACCTTGGACCACAGAAGGTATTTGCACTGGTGACAGACAATGCTGTGAACATGAAGGCTGCTTGGTCTAAAGTGGAGGAGTCCTACCCTCACATCACACCCATTGGCTGTGCTGCTCATGGATTGAATCTGCTCCTCAAGGACATCATGGCACTGAAAACAATGAACAGACTCTACAAGACAACCAAGGAAATGGTTAGGTATGTGAAGGGTCATCAAGTTATAGCAGCAATTTACCTCACCAAGCAAAGTGAGAAGAATAAGAGCACCACATTGAAGCGGCCCAGCAACACCCGTTGGGGTGGTGTTGTCATCATGTTTGACAGTCTCCTGGAGGGGAAGGAGTCTCTCCAAGAAATGGCCATATCACAGTCTACCGATATGGACAGCCCCATCAAGAGGATCCTCTTGGATGATGTATTTTGGGAGAGAGTAGTAAGCAGCCTGAAACCTATAGCAGTAGCCATTGCAGAGATTGAGAGAGACAATGCCATCCTGTCTGATGTTCAGACTCTGCTTGCAGATGTAAGAGAAGAAATCCGTACTGCCCTGAAGACTTCTGCCTGAAGCCCATACACGCTGCAGCGTACATGTTGGACCCCAAGTATGCTGGCAAGAGCATCCTGTCTGGTGCAGAGATCAACAAGGCCTATGGTGTCATCACTACCGTGTCTCGCCACCTTGGCCTGGATGAGGACAAGGTTCTTGGCAGTCTGTGAAGTACACTTCTAAGCAAGGGCTTTGGGATGGAGATGCAATATGGCAGTCGTGCCAACATATCTCATCAGCCACCTGGTGGAAGGGACTTTGTAGATCCGAGGCTTTTTCCCCTGTTGCCTCCATCATCCTCCAAAGCCCACCAACATCAGCCGCCTCCGAGCGCAACTGTTCCTTGTTTGGGAACACACACACCAAAGCACGCAACAGGCTGACCAATACAAGGGTTGAAAAATTGGTGGCCATCCGGGCAAATTTTTGGCTTTTTGAGTCTGACAACGAGCCATCCTCAACAAGGTTGTAAAGTGACAGTGAAGATGAGGCCTCAAGAGTCTGATGTTCAGGAGGTGGACATTGAGGAGGTCCAGGGAGAAGACATGGAAGCCTGAGAGGAAGACAACCAAAGCTTTAGTTTTTAGACTATCATTTTACAGATGTATGTTGAAAACGTTTTTGGGAGATGCGATGGATCATTGGGAATCATTCAATATTACCTTTCTTTTGTTGTTCAGTGAAATCATCCCATGTGAAGAGTCAACTCATTTAATTAAAGTTTAATTTGTAACTAAATTGTTGTTTTTTATTTCAATTGGAAGGATTGAATAATTTGCAATTATGTCTACTTATGATAAGGTAAAATGTTTATGTTTCTGTCTCTATATGATATGGTAAATATATCCAATGCTAAAAACATCTACATTTAAATGGTATTAATATTAATTTACATATATTTCCATTATTTCCCATATATTCCTGTTAATTCCCACGGAAAGTGTCTAAACCCTAGTCAGGAGTTTGTTTTTCAGTTGAGCCGTGGCAAGTAAGCTTCACGCTATCTCCAACATGAGCAGATTTTACATTGGGGACCAAAATGACCAGTTCTACATCCTGTAAAATGTTGTTATTGCATATACACTCATAGTAGCCCAGCTGAGGTAATGGTGAGAGAGAGGTCTCAATTCTGGAGTTTAACCCTGTTTTCATAGCCCTCTCCTGGGGTGGAAATCTTGATCAATAGCAACCCAGTGTTTATCTCCCAGGACAAATAAGTTAGCAATTAAAGCTAGATAAATGTCCATGAATAGTTCATGTGTGTTTGACATGACCCGAAATTAATATAGTTGGTTCACAGTTGGTTTAAATATTTTTACCTGCGAGTCATGATCGCGTCTGGTATGGATGAACAAAATCGAAATGCTTGCGATGACGCATGCGGACGTACGTGCATGGCCAGTGTAGTCAGCATATAAGGGTAACTTAAGCATACAAGGTCAACTCTCCATGCATTGTAAAACCTTTGCTTAAGTTACATTTCCAGTATAAAGTAATTACACCCTTTCGTTTTCCAAAACTGAAGTTAGACAAATCAGGATAAAATTTGTTAAAATCTTCTGCCAGTTTTGCTTGCTGCCTGCATAAATTCAAACACTTTCCCTCAAAGTATAGCAAGAGCACAGAGTTCCACTTTGGACAAGCTAAGTGCAAAATAACAAAAAGAAAACGGCAAGCGATTAAAAGTAAATAATGTCTCAAGCAGTTGTTCTGTCTTTTGGCATGAGCCTCAGACTACCCTCCCTGTATGATTTAATTGGCAATAGCCAAGCTAATTTCTCTCACATTCTCTCCAAGTCTTAGTTCTGGAACAGTCCCTACGCAATGTCATACTGTATAATATACTACAACCTGTACATACAAAACACATCCCGGAACTGTGTATGTTTTTTTACATTACAGTTACCCTGGAGTAACGCCCATGTAATGTAAAATGTTGCCATAAAGTTTTAGCGACCCTTGTGTTGATGAAAAGTAATTGCAGAGAGTTTCAGGCCACAGGTTAGCTTTTTGCCTCTGCTGACACCAGAACGTCAAACCATCATAGTGGCACACTCTATAGATGATTGTTTAGAAGTAGAATGACATGAGGTATTTAAGTAGCCTATAAAGTACAACTCTATAGGCTTCTTATTAGGGATTCATATTTTCCCATTTAAATACTGGAGTTTAAATACCGGGATATAATTCCTAATAACAGAGAGAGTCCGGGGAAATACTGCAAAAATACCCACTTGAAGTACCCACTTAAAGTGTTTAAGACCAATATATGTAAGTCGCTCTGGATAAGAGCGTCTGCTAAATGACGTAAATGTAAATATGGTCACTATGCCAGGGTTAAGAGGGGCGCTGCACCGGCTTGGTTGTGCCACTATGTAAAGATTTCAGAGCAAATGAAACTGATATTTTAGTAATGTTATGGTAATTATCTTTGATCGCCAATGCCATTGTTGTGAATTGCAAAACAGGCCATTGATAAATTCTGAGCGTTATCATAGCAGCAGCCAGGCCTTACTGTCTGCTGTGCACTACTTGTTTTCATGCCAAGTTTTTTTTACTGGAGAACCTTTGTATGTGGACACCTTTATTCAATGGCCTTGCTTGCATGAGAATTAAATGTCAGCTTTTCTCAACCAATAAGGTAAACACTCTCACATTATACGGAACTTTCAGCAAGTAAGCAGCAAAGGCTCTGAATATTTAAAAAAATGGCAACTTGAAAAACTCACAGAATATGACCAAAAACAAGTTCAGTGGTCATCAACATTCATGTAGCTATAAATTCATCAGCCAATGATGTGAACGCTACCTGGTGGTGGGCGGGACTTACCTGGTCACTGTCATAGAGCATCTGGAGTGGACTTCTCCCTGACTTTCCCTGGCCGCTGCTCCTCCCACTGCCCTGCGCTGAGGCTGAGAAAACACACACACAGGTACACACATCAAGGTCAGTACAGGCAGATTACCTATAGTACACACTCAAGACCGCTAGCCATCTCTGCTGCATTCTAAATTGGTATCCACACACTCCATGTTATGCCAATGTGGCAAATCATCAGGTATGGCAAGTTATTACTGAACTTTCAATCTAAATGCAAATTTCATGTTTGTTTAATGTTGAGCCCAATGCTTGATAAGCAACCACTCTGACACAGCCTAGTTGAAACTAGGGCAAAACGTTCTTTACATCCGTGCCATAGTTTAGTTAGTGTTAGTGAAAATGTGCAACTTCCTAAAAAAGGGCAAGAGAGATAATCATGAACCGTGTTAAATGTAAAGGTATGAATGTAACCACAACCAGAGACTTTAATATAGCCTAATAGAAAGTCACAAATCCAGTTGAGTCACAGGGAGACCAGAAAGAAAAAAAATATTTTACATACTATACACACCACTACACACCTGAGGGTCATTAAACACTAACAAACAGGTGCACACCCAAACGACATTCCATGCAACACTTACCTACAGGTTGTCATAGAAGCACACAGAGAAGAAAGAGGTTATGTTATGTAAAACCAGGCCTCAAAAAGGACTGTGCATCCATTCAGACTACAGCTGTATCTTTTACTGTAGCTCTCTCCTAATCATACAACGCAGCAACACTACTGAGAACAGCACTCCTTTATGGGAGCAGAGGA
Source organism: Salmo trutta (assembly GCF_901001165.1). NCBI lineage: Eukaryota > Metazoa > Chordata > Actinopteri > Salmoniformes > Salmonidae > Salmo > Salmo trutta. Next base: position 49,806,682 of record NC_042970.1, on the reverse strand, counting down.
GGAGGTGGAAGGAAGTATGAGGGGGGAAAAAGGGTGGAAATGTGCTTGCAATCATAGAAAACCAAGAGAGCAGATGGAGGATAAACAGCGGTAGGAAGCCTCTGGGACTACTTTAGAGTTACTTTAAGAAACATGATGTGGCATTTAGACTGTTGTCGTCGTAGCCTCTGTTTCGTATGCTGTTGCTCATGCGATGTTCTATTAAAAAAAATGGTTGGCGGTGCAAACATGCAATTTACTGTGTTTGAGTTAGATAGTAAAAAATGTCACATTTGTCAGACAGTGTGGGTTGACAAGAAACCACATCGGAATTGAGAGAGACAAAGAGTCACAGACATGGTCTCTCGAGACAGGGGAGGGTTGGTGAGGATGCAGCCAGACAGGGCATGGCTGAGATAATTGTCTGTGTTTCAGTACCATCAAGCACGACTTCAGAAATCCGACATCATAAATGGCATAGGAAACCACCAATTTATTCCTTAATGTTACTGTACAAGAATGGAGCATTCACCTACTGAGAATAATTTGGTTTAAACTTAAATGAATTAACAAGACTTCCAGTAACTAATTAAAAACTAAATAGGACTGAGATTGAATATAAAAGTATGAAAAGGATAAAACAAACTGATGTGTCACTCTGACCAAATGAGTGGAACACACAAACCCACACTAAGGAGGTCAACAGGACCAACTCAGCCACCATACAGTACACCAGTCTGGTGGAAAGATTTAGACTGGAGAGACTACAACTGGTGGCATACAGTCTTCCTATGTACCCAACTGTCCTCTGACCCAACCACCGTAGTTTGGTCTAACATTGTCACATCTACTCCCGCTACGGCACTCAACGTCACCAGTCTACTAACCACCGGTCCTGGCAACCCATCATTACGCTCACCTGGCAACCATCATTACACACACCTGCGCCCCATCATGAGGCACACCTGGACTTTATTACTACCCGATTACTTCCCCTTTATCTAGCACTCCATTGTATCACCCAGTAGGTAGCATTGTTTCCTGTTTTCATGTTTAGACGCTACTCCTGTTTTTGTATTCAGTCCATGTTCGTTCCTATTAAACTCACAGACTGCACCTGCTTTCTGACTCCCTGTGTCTCCATTACAAAAATGTTACATTCTCGTACTAGTCACTACTGTTGGGTTCTGAGAATACGAAATATACTTATTCATGTCACTGAGGAAGAGAGGGTAATGTATAATGGTTTACATTATGTCAGGATATGTTATTGTTAGACATCAGGGATCCTATAGGAGGGATCCTGTGGGAGAAGAGACACAGTCTGGTACCAATCACCATGACAGCCTTGAGTTGGGGAGGAGTGAGCACTTTGGGGTAGAGGTCAGGTCAGATGAAGTGAGGAAGAACAGATATCACAAAGGTTCTGTCTAGCAACAGAGATGCATTGTCTGTTCAGATGTGTAGGAGGAGACTCAGCCTAGGAGAAAGGGTTAAATATCAGTGCTTGTGTGAAAATGTCTTTGTCTAATGCAGCTGTATTGATCCTCTGGGAAGAATAAACTTGGTTTAAGCTTTCATAATGTCAACGTCTAGTTTTGGTTTACATTCGGTTTAGTTGTCAACTAACGTGACTTCAACAACAAATATTACCATGTGATTGGATTGAGGTTAAAAGTTGTGTGAAATAAAGATGAAATTCCCTTACGTTGATGACTTTTTTCAAACCCAATCAGTTCCACGTTAATTCAACATCACAAAAATGTTTTTTTGTTCAAATGACCTGGAAACAATGTTTATTAAACCAGTTTTTGCCCAGCGGGTAGTGCTTGATTAAACCAGTTTGTGCAGTCTACTCACTACACACAAGAGATCCATCAGCACATGACTTCAAGAGGACATCAACATTGAGAAAAGATGTTTATATAGTCATCCCATATGTTTATATATGTTCAGCTCTTTCGGCAAACGCAAGACAGTGTTTATGTTAAGTTTTAGGACATTGCAAACAGCTGAAGCACATACTGTAACCGTGTCATAACATTTTCAGGAAACACTTCTTCTCTGGTGTGTTCTTAGTCCTTGCATCAAGACATTGAAAAAGGTATAGGGCTACATATACACAGATTACATTTTATACAGTCATTCCCAGCTCGTTAGACCTGTCCACCTGCTTTCCGTATACCAGATTTGAATACATTATCCCCTGCTTTAACAACCTCCACTGTTCAAGTCAATATGACTGGTACTAACTCAGCCCTGTTAAGGCTGTAAAAGCACTCAGTCTCTGTCAAGTTCAAAGAGAGAGGGCCTCTTCTGACGTTGATCTGACATGTTTCAACTCCAGAGTAAAGCTATACGGAGGCACTTCTCAAACCTGTCAAAAGGAATAGAGGAGACTTTCTACCTGCGAAGTTACGACCGTCATAAATTTGTATCACTGTATACATTTGTATCACCTGGAATTTCTTATTCCACTTTACAATTGACTGGCATCACAATTTTAAGTGGCATCTGTATGTTGACCCAACGCTAGCCTCGATTTCAGGAGTATGGGAGTATGGTAACGTGAGACTAACCCGATGCAAATGACTATGCATTTCATCCGTTTTAAGAGGTAACTTTAAAAGCTTTGCTATAACTTTCACATATAAGTTATTGAAAGGCAGCTATTGCATGAGTCACTTCCACCTTGACTGGGATGTAATAGCTACTGTGAAAAACGATGAAGAGGTTGTAGTTCATTACAGAGGAGCAATGACAACAGGGTAAGATAGAAATTGTCCTATAACAGTTAAGATTAGCTTGATCTCCCCCTTTAAATAAAGGATGCAACGTGGCTGCATTCTAAGCACTGGGAACCTCCCCAGAGAGGAGAGACATCACACAGAGAAAATATAAATATACATTGTGGTATGTTTATTTATTTTATTTGTATTTAACCTTTATTTAACTAGGCAAGTCAATTAAGATAACATTCTTATTTACAATGATGGCCTACCAAGGCAAAAGGCCTCCTGTGGGGACGAGGGATGGGATAAAAAAAAGAAAAGTAGGACAAAACACACATCACGACAAAAGAGGCACCGCAACATTACAAAAAGAGAGACCAAAGACAACACAACATGGCAGCAACACAACAATGGTAGCAACAAAACAATGGTAGCAACACAACATGACAACAACACAACATGGCAGCAACACAACATGGTAGCAGTACAAACATGGTACAAACATTGTTAGGCACCGACAACAGCATGAAGGGCAAAAAGGTAGAGCCATTCTTCTTACCGAACCCCATGACCTTTGTTTTGGAGGTGTTCAGAACAAGGGTAAGAGCAGAGAAAGCTTTGGCCATGTCAATAAATATAGCAGCAATATTGCATAGAGTCAAGTGCAGTGGTGACATAATTTAGGACCTTTAAGGTTGCAGTGGCACATCCATAACCTGAGTGGAAACCAGATTGCATACCAGAGAGAATACTATAGACATCAATAAAGCAAGTCAGTTGATTATTGACAAGTTTTTCAAACACTTTTGACAAACAGGACAAAATAGAAATAGGCCTATAACAGTTAGGATCAGCTTGATCTCCCCTTTTAAATAAAGTACGCAACGCGCTGCCTAACAAGCTCTGGGAACCTCCCCAGAGAGGAGAGACAGGTTAAAAAGGTCAGAGATAGGCTCGGCGATGATAGGGGCAGCAACCTTAAAGAAGAAAGGATCTAAACCATCAGACCCAGATGTTTTTTTAGGGTCAACTTTTAAGGAGCTCCTTTAGCACATCAGACTCAGTGACCGCCTGAAGGGAGAAGCTGTTTAGCGGGTCAGGGGGAAAAGAGGGAGGGGCATCAGGGTTAGTCGCATTAGAAGGGGTGGGAGATGAGGAAGTGTTGGACGGGCAAGGAGACGTGGCTGAGTCAAATAGGAATCCTGACTTAATGAAGTGGTGATTAATGAGCTCAGCCACAGTAACAACCAGATTATCAACATTAAGTGACATGGGCAGCTGTGAGGAGGATGGTTTATTCTCAACGTATATCACCATTTTCCAGAACTTCTTGGGGTTAGACCCACAGAGAGAAAACTGCTCCTTTAAGTGGAGCGGTTCGAGAACTTCAAGTTCCTCGGTCTCCAAATCATTAAGGACATAAAATGGTCCACTCACACACGTACAGTCATGAAGAAGGCGTGACAGCACCTCTTCCCCCTCAGGAGGTTGAAAAGATTTGGAATGGGCCCTCAAATCCTCAAAAAGTTATATAGCTGCACCATTGAGAGCATTTTGACTGATTGCATCACTGCTTGGTATGGCAACTGCACCGCCCTCGATCACATGGCGCTACAGAGGGTAGTGTATACAGCCCAGTACATCACTGGGGCTGAGCTCCCTGCCATTAAGGACCTCTATATCAGACAGTGTGAAAGGAAATTCTGGAAAATCGTTAAAGACTCCAGCCTCCCAAGTTATAGACTGTTGTCTCGCTTCCGCATGGCAAGCAGTACCAGTGCATCAAGTCTGACACCAACAGGCTCCAGAACAGCTTCTATTCCCAAGTCATACGACTGCTAAATAGATAACAGAATGGCGAAACAGGCTTTCTGACTTGACCCTTGTATTACATTTTTATTTTGGACTGTCTCTGTAGACACTCACAGGACTCTACACACTCACGCACACTGACACTCCAACACACACATAACATGCACACACATTTATACTAACTACACTCACTTGCAATCATCATTTACTCTACTGCTACTCTGTTTATCATATATCCTGATGCCTTACCCCTATACATGCAGGATCTACAGCACCTCTATCACTCCAGTATCCCTGCACAATGTAAATATGGTATTGAAAGTGACCCTGTATATAGCTTCTTACTTTCTCATGTTCTTATTTCTTATTTTTATTTATTTTGTAATTTTGTTCTACCTTATGTTATTTTTAGAGATATATTAATATTGATTACTGCAATGTTGGGTTTAGAGCTTGCAAGAAAGGCAATTCACTATACTTGTGCACATGACATTAAAACTTGAAACCAGGTGCCCCATGTCTGTTAACGACACAACTCAACGTGCTGTGGCTGGATTAACCCAAAAGGCATACATTCTAAAAGAGGGAGGAAAGTGACACCTAACTGCAGTGTGGATTAACTTAAACACACACACCACTGACCTAAGAGGAAAGGCTGGGTGCATCAGGAATCCAGCAGAGTAAGACCGCCACACAATCAAACCTTTCCCTCCAACAAGGATGAGGGAGAGTTAAGAATAGGTGCCTTGTGCGTGCGCACGGGTATACACTCTAGGAGTCCTGATGTAACATGCCAAATAAGATATAGCGTAAAGAATGGCTAAGGAAAAATGTTTTGTTTCTTAGCATTCATGCTATCACATCGAATGGACTGGCTCTGATAGCTTAATCTTGTCCGATCCCAATCCTATCAACCAAATAGCATGCCATCGCAATATTTATAACGTTGTTGAACTCCAAGCTCTATAAATACCCAGTAGGCTAAGCAGCATTAAATCCAATTTGATGATGCTGCTGTGACATGAGTCAGGAGTGAGTGACTTTGTAGAGATACACCGTATAACCAGGAAGCAACGTGTGCAGCAGGGTCAAGGAGGGGAAATGCAATAAACACTCTTGACCTGCAAACCAATATTTAATTTAAGAATTGGTTAAAAATAGGTTACGGTTAGGGTCATGGTTAAGGGTTTAGTTAAGGTTAGGGTTAATTTAAGGGTCAGGGACAGTTTTAGGGTTACGTGACAGCCACTGTGGTCTACAAGGCTGTTTCTGCATTACATGGTAGTTCCACCAAGGATAAAGGCAATTGAATACTACTTTTGTAAGATGAATAGAGTATAGAGGGAAAATGTATGTGTGTGTGGCAAGGAAAAAGGCAAACGGACGATGTGTGTGTCTCTCTCTCCACACCCGTGTGAGACTCGGCAAGTCTGAATGCCTAGCCACTTGTGAACAATGAACACACACACTCTCCATGCCACAGCAAGGCATGCGGGAAATATATACTGTAGACCACTGTAGCTGGGGATAACCTATAAACTATGCACTTCCAGGAGGTAGAGGGAGGGAAAGAGTATGAGAAGCAATAGATGCAACTATACATATTAGAACAAGTCTCTAGGCTTGCCATCTGCAGTCCATCTGTACTTAACCCAACAGCTACTAAGTTGGCAAGTTAGATCTGAATAACTGCATGTTAAAATATAATATTTAAAAAATAACTTGCTAATGTCTTGCTAACCGATGTCTTGCTAATAGAAATTACATGTTAAATGTGTGGAGAAACAACCATTTCCATGCTGAACAATTGACCTTGTATATCCAGTAACTTCTTACTTTCTCGTGTTCTTCTTATTTTTTTTATTTCTCGTGTGTTTTTGTTCTACCTTATGTTATTTTAAGTACTACATTGATATTGATCATTGCATTGTTGGGTTTACAGCTTGCAAGAAAGGCATTTCACTGTACTTGCGCACATGACTGTGAAACTTGAAATTATACTGACCAAAAATATAATCGATCACGCAGGTGAAGAAGCCGGATGTGGAGGTCCTGGGCTGGAGTGGACGTACTGCCAAATTCTCTAAAACGATGTTGGAGGCGGCTTATAGTAGAGAAATTAACATTCAATTATCTGGCAACAGCTCTGGTGGACATTCCTGCAGTCAGCATGCCAATTGCATGCTCCCTCAAAACTTGAGATATCTGTGGTATTGTGTTGTGTGACAAAATTGCACTTTTTAGAGTGGCCTTTTATTGTCCCCAGCACAAGGTGCACCTGTGTAATGATCTGGCTGTTTGATCAGCTTCTTGATATGCCGCACCTGTCAGGTGGATGGATTATCTTGGCAAAGGATAAATGCTCACTAACAGGGATGTAACCAAATTTGTGCACAAAATTTTGAGAAAAACGTTTTTTGTGCGTATGCAACATTTCTGGGATATTTTATTTCAGCTCATGAAACATGGGACCAACACTTACATTGCGTTTATATTTTTGTTCAGTATAGAAGACCATTTAAAGGTTACTTTCTCTACAGACATAGGTTTACCATTTGTGGGCCAATCACAATGACAAAAATAATGTTGATGCTTAAATAATGTTGATGATAAAAAAAGTGTTGCCACTGCCACGGTTGTCAATGGAGCCAACTGGTACAGTAATAGAGAGAGAACGGGTCCCCAAAGGGCAATTTTGTCACTTTGGCCTGGCCCTTGCCTAGCGTGTGCCAAGGTGTGGTGGCATTTTGTGGTGAACAGTGATACAGTACATTGATGTATTTCAAACTGTTTTATAAACACATTACAACTTCCTTATGGAAATTGCCACTGTAAGTCAAGGCAGCACACATTTTAAATACGACCACTCCCAGACCTTTTTTTTTTTTAATTCCTAATTAAATGCCAGGAGTACAGGTAACGTCAGTACTATTTTTGAATATACGAAGCAGGACCTGGCAGAATGTGACTATAGCTACTGTATTCCAGGAACAAGCAGAGATGACACATTGAATCAATGTGCTCTTAGTACCTTAACTTCCTGTTGTTATTATTAGGGCCGGGACGATACCAGTATCTCTATACTTATTAGTATCGTGGCAAGGAAATAAAACATGAAGTGAATGTAACTTATTTAGGAAAACAGCCATAATGTTGGAAACAGACATCATTATGTTGTCTTCCAGAGTCATTTTCATTTATTTTCCAAGCTACAGCACACAATATTTTACAAACAGCAGGTTTTTAAAGGACCAAAATGATCTGCTTTGTGTTTTCATTTTTGCCATGAAAAAAAATGATGCAATACTGGTATTGTCACAGCACTAGTTATTATCATTCTACAACCATGAAAAGTTACACAAAAAATCTACAAATCACTCTATTTGCTATTCTTCTGATGAATTAACATTTATTCGGATTAAAACTAATGAGCGATACGTTCAGGAGTTTCCCATCTAATTACGGAAGATAAATTGTTGTATTTGCATGCATTACCAGCCAGTTGCTGAAGATCTAGGCCGAAGTAAAGCCCAAGAATAGCATGCTCATTGTATATGTTGACTGAGTATTGCTCAGAATAAGATCTGCTAGCTAAGTGACAAAAAATGTAACCCAAGTACAGACTTGTCTACCTAATAGAGCCCCACAGTGGAGGTGTCATAATACCCATAAAACCTAGCGGTCGAACAGGGAAATGGTTCCAATCGTTTTTCCACAATTCATTTTTCCCATGGGGAATTTTAGAAATACTTAAAATAAGGGCTGTGTTTCGTGTCGGCTTACCTTTGCGTGACATTTTGATAACCAGGTAAATCTCAATCGGACAAGATGAGTTTTATCAATATATTTGGCTCTATTTACTCTCCGATTCGAAAATGCTAATTAGCATCAAAGTAGACATTGTGCAAGACCACAAATCCTTGAAAGCTCCTGCACGTCATCTCTAGCTGACACCTTTGCTAACAGGTATTTAGTCAATTCAAAACTTGCACAAAACAGTTCACAGAATTGTAAATTTAATGAAATGTAGCCAATTTATTAATTACTACATTTAGCTAACATTAGATAGTTAATCCAGAGATTCTGACCATTGCTTCTGTTTGGCAGTCTCGTCCAGATCATCATGGCATTTGTAGTTCTTTATGATAGCCACATTAGCAGATAATTAGCATTTCATTTTGGGGGAGTAAATACAGCCGCATACTGTATATTGATAAAAGTCACCTTGTCCTAAAAAGATTTACATGGTTATAAAAACGTCATGCCAAGGTAAGCCTACATGAAACACAGCCCTTATTTTAAGTGTTTCTAAACTCCCCTAGGGAGAAAATGAATGGTGGAAAAACGATTGGAACCATATCCTTGTTTGAACACTTGGTTTTATGGGTATTATGACTCATATCGTGGTACTCTATAAAGGTTTTCATAGCACTCAACCAAAAACCCATTTAATGTGAGCTGACCAAGTCCTATTAGTTTACTTGACTAGACCCCATGCTGATCCTCTCTCTTTCCCACTCTCCCTTTCTGGTACAGTAGCAAGACCTTAGGAGATGCAGAATGTAGAAAGGCCAATGTGTGTTTCTCCTGTCCCTGCCATGAATGCTGCTCTGTGTGGAAATCCCTAGGGGAGCAGGGGCCCCATCCCCTTCCACGGGCTCTCCAGGTCTGCCAAAGAGAGGAGCTTTACTGAGAGAGACACCGCTGTGTGGAGGCCGATCCCCGCTGCTGCTGCAATGTATGTGAAGGATGTTAGTGCACATCCACGGGTGCGTGGGTGGTGGGGGTTATCTCTTTAACGAGAGTGAGAGTCTTAGGAGAGTGCAAGCAGATGTGGGGCAGGTATCTTCTTGGTCTTTCCCCGAGACACAGTATGGATTACAGAACAGGTGGGGGGCTTATATTGTCTATAGGCAAATTTGTGGGGGTAAAAAGAGTACCAAGGCTGCTATAGCAGCAAAGCAGGCTATGGATGACCCTCCTTCCACAAGGAGGGTCATCTTCCAGGCGGTTCTTTGGGTCATCACCAAGGTTTAAGTCTTTAATTGCGTGCCAGGTTGATGACATGGGAACACCTTACATGCTACGCCTGTTATGTGCCGATCAGGAGACAAGTGTTTCGCCTAGTGAGGAGAACAAGCCTCTCAAAGTGCTCAACGGTGATCTGCGAAATTGCTGAGTCAGCATGGGCAGTCTAGGGTGACCTTCAGCACAGATCTAGGAACAGTTTTAACTCCAAAGCTAACATTTAGGTGAAAACTGGGGATAAAACAAGAACACAGGGTTGACAGAGCACATCAAAATTCCACAAAACTAAATGACGGAGAGAATTCCCATTGCCATTTCCAGGAGTCCTCTGTGTGGGAAGATAATCCAATCCTACATAGGGATTTGTGCCATGGTGAGAGCAGCTGGAAGTAATAGAGGCCAATTATGAACAAAACCAGAGTGAGTGAAGAAATCCGTGTTCCTGCATCACACAAACTAATCTAATCCTGGAGCGATTGATCTACATCATTGGAGGATGTTGAGCAGGAGGATGGCTCATAATAATGGCTGGAACGGCACAAATGGAATGGCATCAAACACATGGAAACCATGTGTTTGATACCATTCCACCTATTCCGCTCCAGCCATTACCATGACCCTGTCCTCCCCAATTAAGGTACACCAACCTCGTGTGATCCACATGAATTTGCAACTGGCAGGGGGAAAAGAACAGGTTGGAACAGCAGGGCTGAACTGAACTGACATCAATATCCCAAGATGGCTACAGATCTGACGGCAATCTCAGGCAGAACTAATTTCACTTGGCAACCTGAGAGTACCATCGAGATCTACATGACAGACAGTCAGTCAGTATCTCTTCTGGGACACGCAGTACTAGACTGAAGTCAAACAACAATGACAAACATATGAGAAACTGGAACATTCCCCAGAACAAAGTTCAAGACAGTTTGTGCTCATACTCTTCTAAAAGGTAAGACAATGTACAGATTTGTGGCTAAGGATATTTGTATTAGTCTGGGGTACTGAAATTGTTTTTGACACTCACGTGTTGAGCAGATAAGTATTTTATGACCCCAATGCTCTTGAATCAAGTCCAGGCAAGGCAGGTATGAGGTGGGGACCAACTTCACATTCATACAAAGTTGATAGTTGCCCCAAGCACTGATCTACGCCCAGGTTTCCTTAATCAGCCATAATGATTATGGTTGGGACCAAGATAGGGCAATCAGGCCTCAGATCAGCACTAAATGAGTGAAATCATTGGTTGGAGCCTTGTGTGTCTTCTTTCCCCCTTCCACTTGTAAAACATATATCTGACTTGTACACCACAGAAGCATGCACTGGCTTACAGGGCATATAGAGAGGTTAGTGGTGGAAGGATCCTGGCAGTGTGTCTGTGTTATAGACATAACATTCCATTGAGGTTTAGTGCCACGTATGCTGTCTCACATCTTTTCAAAAGTCGTGTTGTTCCACCAAGGCTTTTGTCGGACCCTCAAGATACACTGGCTTTCGCTGCAAACCACAAAGGGTATATTGGGTTGAATACACGTTGATTTTAGCGTGGCCACCACAAACATTTGATTTGTGTCTCCTGGGTCAGGGGATCAGAGGCTATAGCCAGCATCTGGTGCAGTCTATGTAATTATCTTCCTTGAACTTGAGTGAGGACTGTGCACACAGAAATCCCATTCAGCAAGTGGGAGAAAATGACGCTGCCCTTTTGTAAGTTAAACAATGCTGTGCAGCGTGATATGATACTCTCCCTTTGTTAACATAGTAAGACATTACGTCAGACTGGGGTCTGACAAAACCGACTTAGAAATTGAAATGTTCCCAAAGTCTCATCTGCACGCCCGACTGCAACATTTTGAAGCCTATCCAAATTCATTTGGCAAAGGACACAGATTTTGTTCCCCAGACCTGTGCATTGGTATGAAAGTGTGCTCTTTCATGTAGATCTATTGAATGCTCAGAGGCATTTCCTGTTACAGAAAACCATGCACACATTTGTGCTTATGTCATGCTGAAGACCTACAATAAGATACACCCGTAAAATGCCTTTTGGTTATAAATGTAGTAGTGACAAACCCATATTGATTGACCTTAGCTTGAGCAAAACCTTTCATGGCATTATGCTAGATAGAAAGGGAGTAATTTCAACAACATTTGAAGTTTAGGGACTTTGATTTGATAAACGGAAATAAGTTCTTTCAAAAAATGTCATACGTAGAGCAACATGTACCTACAGAGCTCCGCAAAGGTGACCATTCTGTTCAAAAGTTTTATATAAATCCCAAAATGTTACCTTGTAGGACCACATGGACTTAGTATGGTTGGACATGTCTGAATGAGGGCATTGTACGGGCAAAGAGGGACCAATGTGGGCTACAGGAGAAGGCCGGGTCTCACAGTGAACGGATACACTAACAGCAGCAAACTCTCACCACCTTATTCCACATAGCAAGAGGAAACACTGAACCAATCAGGTGGGTCATTAAAGTTTTCCTCCATTCTGCTCCAAGTCCCAAAGGGAAACGGAGACAGGGTGGGACATGAGGTAAACATTTGTGAAAGCTGTTGTGAGAGTGGGGTGGGGAGACACAATACAACAATAACACACACTTTAAACATATAAGCTCTGTGGTTTACTCACTGACAGCAAGGCAACGGAGATGTGTTTCTATAGTAGTATAGCGTGTGGTGTAGGTCTAGTCAGGCCAACTTGGCCAAGTCTGCAAAATGACAAACGTTCTCACTGAAGTAGAATTTCTGTTAAGTAAATGGGCATATACACTGTGTACAGAACATTAGGAACACCTTTCTAATATTGAGTTGCACCCTCTTTTGACCTCAGAACAGCCTCAATTGGTCAGGGCATGGACTCTACAAGGTGTAGAAAGCATTCCACAGAGATGCTGGCCCATGTTGACTACAATGCTTCCCACAGTTATGTAAAGTTGTCTGGATGTCCTTTGGGTGGTGGACCATTCTTGAAACACACGGGAAACTGTTGAGCTTGAAAACCCCAGCAGCATTGCCGTTCTAAACACACTCAAACCAGTGTGCCTGGAACCTAATACCATACCCCTTTCAAAGTACTTAAATCTTTTGTCTTGTCCATTCACCCTCCGCACACAAACACAATCCATGTCTCAATTGTCTCAAGGCCTTCTTTAACCTGTCTCCTCCCCTTCATCTACACCGATTGAAGTGGATTTAACAAGTGAAATTACATTTACGTAATTTAGGAGAAGAGCAACCTACAGTAGTGAGTGGATGCATTTTTGTACTGGTTCCCTGTGGGAATCAAACCCACAACCCATGCTCTACCAACTGAGCCACATGGGACCAACATCAACGGGGGATCAGTTCGGGAAAAAAATGTATGAAATGTATGCATTCACTACTGTAAGTCGCTCTGGATAAGAGCGTCTGCTAAATGACTAAAATGTAAAAAATGTAAAGGATTATTGATGTTGGTCAGTCTATGTAACAGAAATAGGTGTTCCTAATGTTTTGTACACTGTGTACACCTCTATTGAGCCTTTTAAACCCATTATAATGAAAAGTATGAATAAGTGCTGGCATGGAAGGCTCCAGGCTACTTGGCTATCATCCATGGTTTGGATATGACATGCCCCTGGTATCTATTCACATTGTATTAGATCACAGGAGACATTATTATTATTATTATTATATTATTCATTGTCTAAATACAATGGATTTTTTTTTACTGCTAAAATATGCCATTTAAGAGTTTTAATAGAGATAAATTCAAATGTCACTTGGGAACACATGGGAAAACATGCATATTCCATTCAATGTAGTGAAATAGAACAAATTCATGAATACAGTAAAAGGCTTGTGCAGGATATTTGACTCACCTGGTTTCAGGTTGCTGTGAAAATAGAATATAACCATTATAAAACACCACAAGCACATTGCAAGAACCATCCGATTAACTTTGGGTTTTCTCATCCTGAATCTTTAGGAACGACAAAGCCGACCCAAGTCCTTCTGTGGTTCATGCGAAAAAGGACCGTGCAACGCTCAAGTAACGTTAGGGATTTAGAGATTCGAGTACATTGCTCGGGTACAGATAGAATCGTCTCTTCAAGTCAAATTGCTGGTTGTTACTTGAGCGATTCATCATTTTGATGTGCATCCACGCATATCCTGCGCCGGTGAAAAGTTACAACAGTCCAACCGCAAAAGGAGCGACAGTTACGTGAAGTCAGCAAATAATTAGTTGCAGAACACTTGCCATGCCAGTCGCTCGAGTTCTGATCAAATTTACTGGCCAGGGTAGAAGGTATTTTATTAGAAATTAAAACGGCAATCGACTTCTCTTACGAAGAAGGGGTTTATATGCCCTTCAGCAACCCTTCAGAGCTTAAGATCTTTCCAAATGTTAGCTTTGCTGTTAACTCTTTACTTTCCAGAAACATGTATGGTACGGGTGACGCTTTGGCTACATACACCCCCAAGCGTTGGAACATTTGGGAAATAAATATGATACGTATTCAATGAACTATTCTGGTATCAATGCAATGCTATTGATAATGATATGGTTACAGTGATATTTAGGCTATATAAGGTGTCGGGTCGCGTCAATTCAATCTGGTATTGGAATAAAACGGTTAACACAGTAACTTCTGATTTCTTTGTACTTTAATTAATGCGAACACATTTATGGTAAATATGATGTTCGTATATACGGGCTCGCTGTGTCACCACGCAGGGTAGACAGAGAACTGAGTTACACATCCTTTGCTTTTCATTAAATACTCTGACAGAGATAGTTCCAGCTCACTGCTGGCCTGTCAGAGGGAGGATGAGCGTGGTTTAAACTTACTCATCCTATCGTTGGCGTGCAGGTTGGTCCCAACCTCGAGAAGCCTCCTGTTGCCGGGCGTAGTTATTATCTTTGGCAGTCGATTTATCTTGTGACTGCACAATGCACAGTTCTCTAAAACCCCGACACCCCTCTGCATATACATTTCACCCATATCCTGCCCTTATCTTTTAACAAGCCCTTCCACATCCCTGATTTACAGCATCTGCATTCTTTCCATATGACTCACCATCCCATGAGCCACTTCCTCTAACATATAGCAGTATTCAATTATCTATAGTTTATATACTTATTATTATAGCATCTGTGTTATATTATATAGGTTATGCAAACAAATTGTTATATTATATAGGATATGCACACAAATAGTTGGTCAAACCCTAACAAAGGCCTTTTAGAAATCAAGCAATCTACCAGTAGTGGCTAACTAAACGTTATCAGTAATAAAGTAAGATAATGATGCATTCTAGTATTTAGTATTACATAGTAGCTACATACGCTGTTATAGCGTAATTAGTCTAGGTACAAATTGTTGCATAGCAGCCTACTTATACATCTCTTATACCTTCATCCCTGTGGCTCAGTTGGTAGAGCATGGTGTTTGCAATGCCAGCATGGTGTGTGCAACACCAGGGTTGTGGGTTTGATTCCCCCGGGGGGCCAGTACAAAAAAAATGCATGAAATGAAATGTATGCATTCACTACTGTAAGTCGCTCTGGATAAGAGCGTCTGCTAAATGACTAAAATGTAAAATGTGTATATTTAACCTCTCACCAAAGGCGTGTATATTCAACAATCTACTCGTAGTTACAGCATACATGTATTAGGGACACTTATTCTTAAGTGGACATGCGGTTGTTATAGGGACTGTATAATCTGTTTGCTGATCATATAGTAGTGACCTCAATACCTAGCGACCTCGTCAAGAGGTTTTGACCTCTTGGCAGAGCGGTTAAGGTGTTGGCATGGCAGTTGCTGGATCCGAAATTGCTACATTGGTGTCAGAAGTGGGGCCATTGGAGAGGCGTGTACACATGAGGGACATGGTAAAGAGAAGCGTGGGGACACGCTCTCCCAAAGGAAGAGGGTAATGCAGCGACTTTAACCCAACACCTAGCGACCTTGTCAAGATGTTCGGATCACTTGGCGTAACGATTAACTTGTTGGCATGACAGTCGCTGGACCCGGGTTCGGGTCAGGGCATGCACAGCTAATTAAGAGCTAGTAACATGTCCTGTCCTGCCTTCGCCTCTTGACCCCCCCAGATATTTGGCACCTCCACTTCCCACTGGGTCTCAGGGCAGAAGGTCCTGCTCGGAACCAGTGTGGATTAGGAACCATGCAATTGATCAAACGAGGGAGACGGTGTGAAGCTTGGCAGTTTATGAGGGAGATAATGGTGAGTGGTCATTGTCAGCTCTGAGGCCAATTAGTCTTGTGTTTAACTAGAACCCCCCCCCCAAAAAAATGTATTTTTAAATAAATAAAACCTTGCCAGTCTTTTCTTACTAGCACTGCCTTTGTTGATAACTTCTTTACTGAGGAAAAATGTACTTACTATGACTGTGATATGTGGTTGTCTCACCTAGCTATCTTAAGATGAACGCACTAACTAAGTCCCCCCGATCCCTAAGGCACTGCATCTCAGTGCTAGAGGCGTCACTACAGACACCCTGGTTCAAATCCAGGCTGTATCACAACTGGCTGTGATTGGGAGTCCCATAGGGTGGCGCACAATTGGCCCAGTGTTGTCTGGGTTTGGCTGGAGTAGGCCGTCATTGTAAATAAGAATTTGTTCTTAACTGACTTGCCTAGTTAAAATCTGCTGTGGTAACTGTTTTAGCATTATTAGGGCAAAGGAGAAGGTGACAGCAAAGTGAGCGAGAGCCTGGCATGGTCTTTTGCTCTGCGCTTGACACGGGTCCAAGGCTGAGCTCCCTTCTGACAGTGTTGAGGTATATGAGCTCACTCACTCCCTCACTTCTTACCTCCCCGTTACCACCTCTTCCTCCTTGAAAACCCTACACTGGCTCCAGGGTTTCATTGGAAACACATTTTCTCCGGAGGAGGAGAAGGGTACATTTGTTTATTGGGAATATCATGTTCCCACACAGTACAGCAAACTGTAGCCATTCCAAGGTAATTCTGGGGGGGAAAGTCCAAGACGTTAGCTGATAATGGTGCTTCTTGAATAGTCCCAAACACATACAAGGGGTAAAAAATAATACAATCAAAAGTATTGGTCTTTACGCAAATAATAGTTTTTCTCTCACTTAAGCTAGACAAGTTGCAAACTCTTATCTGTTCGGCTAAAAACCTTTACCTTCTCATGCTGATGAACAACAATTACATTTTCATGCTTGATTGATCACTGGCTGTCAATTTGGACCCACCCTCAATTTATGGACCAGGAGGCTGGTATCGGAAGGGTGTAGGAATAACAGTAATGCTTTCTGAAATCACTTTACTCCGTAAGCAGTTGATTGATGTATTGGAATGAGAACACACTAACCCTTCATGGACTTGGTAGTGGTTGGAGAGGAATATGACTGTGCTGCCCCCTACTGGACATCAATGATAAAACAGTGAAACATGAGACAAGGAGAAACAAAATGATTCTCCTTATTCGTAACTCAGTCTGTAACTGAAAATGTTACGTATTTTACATCTCTACTTATTTTGTATCAAAGTTATCTACTGCTCACATTCATACAAGGGTGTTTGGTAGAGCGGTCACACTTTAAACTAGTCTAAATACATCCGATAAAGGCTCATGGAAGCCTTCAAAAGCTTCACTCTACATAGCACCTAGGCTTTTCATCAGTGACTTTAATAGTCCAAAACATCAGTAGGGGGGCAACGTTGAGTCCATGTCCCACAGTGTGAACAACACAGTAGATCATATGAGGAAGTGGGAAAATGAACCCCCAAATACAAACGCTACATTACCTCAGTAATAAGGAATGATCAATCCATTCATACTAAATTATAGGATCAGTGAGTCACCGATGCAAGAGTCAGTTAGAGCTCAAGGAAGTTTGAAAACATTGAGTTGTAATACAGCAAACTACATTACCTGTTCAGGTTGCAATCCAAGCTACTTAGCATATTTCCATTGAATGTAATTAAGTTAACAACCACTGATTGTTTGATGAAAAGAATAACATATTGGCACGTAAAACCAGATTACCTTGTATTAGACTATAAGACAAGGACATTTCAACAAAAGACTCCTTCATTAAAACATAAGATGTGGTTAGGGCATGTTGATAAGGAGGGCCAGCCATAACTGTGGTCATGGTTTGTAGTGGGACAGGACTAATATTTGTCTCGTCATTGATAGCATATCGTGAATCAACACAGGAACTGCCAGCCTTGGGTCCTGTAACAAAAGTACACTGTGGCTTTGGGTCTTTGCCCATTTGCAATCCTTGACACAACTTCCTTCTCCGTGAGAGACAACTGTATGGAGAAGAAGCCGCGTTCTTGAAACAATGTTAGTCAAAACAGCAGCATTTTCCTACCTAGGCCTGTATTCATAACACGTCTCAGAGTAGGAGTGCTTATATAGGATCAGCCTTTTATCTCATAACAAATAAAATCACATGGACCGGGGGGCCTGGACTCATTTCCACAAAGACGTAGGAGTGCTGATCTAGGGTCAGTTTGGCCTTTTAGAGCATCATGAATAAGATTGTATGGACAGATCCTAGATCTGATCTCAAAAGGACAGAACAAAACTGGAAGAGAGTCTACTTCCCACTTTATTCAACCTCTGGATTGTTCGTGGTCACACATTTCTAATAACTGTCTTATGCCTTGAATTACTCATATCACCCTGAACAAACTCAGGGAAAAGGTTGACTAACAGAGGGGTAGAGCTCCAGACAGTGGTGGGAATAAGTACCCAATTGTCATACTTGAGTAAAAGTAAAAGATACCTTAATTGAAAATGACTCAAGTAAAAGTGAGTCACCCAGGTAAATACTATGAGTAAAAGTCTAAAAAGGATTTGGTTTTAAATATACTTAAGTATCAAAAGTAAATGTAATTTCTCAAATATACTTAAGTATAAATCCTTTCAAATTCCTTATATTAAGCAAGCCAGACGGCACAATTTGTTTTTTCATTTATGGCTAGCCAAGTGCACACTCCAACACTCAGACATAATTTACAAACAAATAAGTGTTTAGCGAATCCGCCATAGAGGCAGTAGAGACTACCACAGATGTTCTCTTGATAAGTGTGTAAATTGGTCCATTTTCCTGTCCTGCTAAGCATTCAAAATGTAAAGAGTACTTTTGGGTGTCACGGAAAATGTATGGAGTAAAAAATACATTATTTTCTTTAGGAATGTAGTGAAGTAAAAGTTGTCCAAAATATATAAAACTAGTAAAGTACAGATAGCCCAAAAAACTACTCATACTACTTAAGTATTTTTACTTACATACTTTGCTCCACATTTGTTTAAAAAGCTCATCTGAATGACAGATTAATTTAATCATATCGCTGGTAGATTGAGTTTCAATTAAACTGTAGGACTGAAGTAAATTAAAATTCACCAAGGCCAGAGTTGTCATGGCAGCGTGTGCAGGTGACAACGTTCGTACAGCTAAGCGTAGGACGGGAACCACTAAACCCAACAAAAGCGTCACACCAGTCTAGGTTCTTTTGATCCTAACCGCCACTTGGCTGGCTGAATAGACCCATACAAATAAATACACAAAATGAAAAAGGAAATACCCCATTTTAAAATGTTCCAAAACATCCCTTTTCTGATGTTGGGTGCCCACTTCAACAGACTGGCTTGATCCACTGTACCAATGTGGGCGATGAATGAAGATAATTCAAATAATCCAATAATGATCTCATCACTATTAAACAGCACGCCCACTTGTATGGAAAGAGGGTTCTCAGCAAACAATGTGAAATTGAGTTGTTTTTCCTAAAATCCTCCCTCAGTTGTAATTGAACTTTAAAACTTACAGGTTCAATAATTTAGGTTGAAGAACAATTGCCTCTAAAAATGGCCAACATATCTTTCCCTTTACCAACATACTTGTACTAATAATAATAATAATTTTTGATATGCAAGTAATGTCTCAGCTCCAATGTCAGTCACACATGGTAAGATGACACAAGCGGATCACGGTGTAGGCTACATTGCTGGCCCTTTCCAGTAAGGAAATGACACCGCAGACTGAAGACTACACACCCGACTCCGTATCTCTGGAAATTAAGAGGCAGGTTGCTAAGGAAAACCTAAATCACCCCACGTCCTTCAGTACTTTCCTGTAAACTTGTGCATGCAAGAATGTCAAGATTTCGCCATGAACCACTAACCCCACTTAGGCAACCACACAGAACAGGTCGCTTCACGATAGAAGCAAAAATAAAAGGTAACAGATATCTTCAATTTGAGACAGCAAACGAACAGCCAAGATGATATCTTGCATGTTGACATAACTTTTATTTGTCTTCAAAAGATAATCTACAAAGGTGATACCAGTGAAGCAGTCATTTATACAGTTTGACCGGTGTCACTGCTCAACAACAGTAGTCAGGAATTTATTTACTCTTAAAATACTGTCCTCTACCAGATTGGCTACATCCAATTTGTAAGTCACTCTGGATAAGAGCGTCTGCTAAATGACGTAAATGTAATCTTAAATACACAAATAATGCAGAGGCAAACGAAACAGCAAACTGATACAAAGAAGCATTTGTTTAATTCTCCACTGTAAACTTAAGATTTATTTTTTAACATTCAGTACAATTCGAGTTATGTACTCATTCCTTGGAAGTCCTAACAGAAAGTGTTTCCTGAAGCAGCAGAGCTTTGAATGTCGGTGGCTCTTTTTCTCTTGACTTCCTGTCACTTTTTTGGGTAACACTTTGGTAGAAATTGGAACTGGGAGGCGTCTTTAATCGAAGGCTAACGACCTTGATGTGGAGAAAGGTCGATACCATGAGAAATGCAGATTAAAAACAAACATACTTTGCCAACCACATTAACCTCAATGAAATTTTTTTCTTCATATCTGAGATATTTGATAATACACTTCTGCCAAGAATGTTGATGGCATGACAGAAGAGAAGAGTCGTGATGACAAAAGAAACAATATCTTACGTGAGTGTATGTATGCGTGTGTAAAATGTGTAAGTTGGGGAGTTGGACGAAGGGTTCGGTTCACCCCATGTGCATATGGACACAGAGGGACATCGGTCCTAGCCCACCACAGTGACTGGGTTAAGGGCCAGGACGTCAAACAGCACTCACACATCCCTAGAGGGGTGGTGCACCTCTGAGCAAGACACAAGTGGCACCTCGTAAAAAGCAGCAGAGTAACCCCGCTGTCTAGTAGGCTGTCCCATAGATCGTAACTCGCCTCATCTCATTATCTCACCTTGTATGTCCACGCTACAGGCCCCCTCAGTGCATCTTTTGGCTCAATCTTTCAGACAGCGAGACATATTTCCCCATCCACCCCTATTCCCAAAGGAGTGGTTTTATTCATTCAGACCCCACCACCCTGGTTTCTAATCACCTCATTGTTTTTTCCTGAGAAGAGATTGGCCTTGGATGTAGAATTTGAGTGGGGGCCAGGTTGGCACAGAGATACGAGGTGAGAGGGAGGGCGAGATGGAGATATCTAAGATGAAGAACGGGACAGCCTGCTAAACGAGCAGGGTTTAACCTCAGCAG
Organism: Salmo trutta; assembly: GCF_901001165.1. Taxonomy (NCBI): domain Eukaryota; kingdom Metazoa; phylum Chordata; class Actinopteri; order Salmoniformes; family Salmonidae; genus Salmo; species Salmo trutta. Next base: position 49,785,584 of record NC_042970.1, on the reverse strand, counting down.
CCCGCCTGGGTGATGTCACCGCCCGAGCTCTTGGTCACCTCCATGGTGGTGAAGATCTGGAAGAGAAGAAGCAGAACAACTGCTGATCTCTGGTTTGGTGAGGCGCTGCGGCTCGTTCACAAATGTAAAAAAATTTGACAAAAGCAATCGATTAAAGTTACAACCATAGATGGATAGAGGGAACACTTCCTACAAAATATTGTGATAACAATAACCTTAAACGTAACGGCAATTGTTACCTGTGGTACTAACTGTCAGCTGTTACAGTAGTTAGTTTTCCAGCCTTTAGTTAACAATTAAATTCTTGATTTGATAGGTTCTAAGGTCGAATAACCTGTCGTGGCTCACTGCCAGATCGACTCAGACAATCAGAAAAAGTTCTGCAAGTTACTTTTTTGCACCGTGGAGGGACTTGCATGTTACACATTCACGTTTTTTTTTTATGTCTATCAAAAGCAGTCATAGAAGTGATTAATGGGAAAGATGGAGATGGATAGAAGGCACACATCTTGTGTCTACAACCGATCCAAGGAGGAGAGAAAACGAGGGCAAAAATAGAGGAGCAACTATGGAATGAAACGCGGCCTGCAGCTGGTGTACGGTCAGTCTTACCTCAGCGCAGGTGGGGTGGATGCCGATGGTGTTGTCCAGCTGCTCTTTAGTCAGTCCGCACTTCATGGCCACGCCATAGCCCTGCGTCACCTCGCCTGCGTTGGGCCCCAGGTAGTGGAATCCGATCACACGGTCCTGCAGAGAGAGAGTGATGTTACTGATAGATCAAGTGTATAGGTCATCTACTAGTTTATGTTAGCCAGACCCTGCATATCGGAACTTGTATTCTTCTTCAATATGGCTACTGAATTTGACGTGTGTCCATTGTTATTCTAGAATAGCTTTCAGAAACATGGGTGTCAAAAGTGACAAAGTGTTCACATAGCTTCTTGACCAGAGACAAGGGTGGAAGATTTTTGTTCCTCTAACAAAATCATTTTTCGGGTTTCCTGAATTTTTCAGTGTGAGAACTTTTGAACTCTATACAGCAAAAGTGACAATTGCAGTATCCACAAATCAAACAGGTAGTCAGGTGAGTTAGGAGAGAGGGTTCCTACATTGTCCAGTTTATTGCAGATGATCTTGGAGTAGCACTTGTTGTTGTCCCTGTTGGGGACAGTGAACTCCAGAGGCCAGAAGAGACTGTGGTACACCTACACAATTAAGGACACACATTAAATACACACACATACAGAAAGGGCAGAATAACTTGCATATTTTTATGTGTCATGCATGTATGTTTCTAGAGTGTGAGAGGGTGGTGTTATAACTAGGGCCCTGTGTTTTGCGCAAGCGTGTGACATATTTATTTAATTTAACCATTATTTAAATATTTTTTCATCAAACTGTCACCTTTTCTTTTTATGCCAGAAGGTCCAGCACCATCCTCAGACAATACCTTTCATTTAATAGGCAATTCTCATGTCTGGATAAGGCTTAAAATACAGGTTAAAATCCTGCTATGTCACATGATTGCACAAAACACAGGGCCCCATTTATAACAGTATTACCGGTATTGAACTTGACCTTAGTTTTTTGTAAGTCATTCTAACCGCATCTGTCTCCACGTGCATATGTTACAGTACGGTGTCAGTGGGACCCACTTCAACACAAAATGTAAAGTTCTTCATTGCAGAAACACTAACACCACAACATTAACCTATGATACGTTAGGCCTATATATGATAGTATTATACAGTCAGTGGACATTTTATTAGGTACACCCATCTAGTACTGGTCAGACCCCCAATTGCTTACAGAACAGCCTGCATTTCAGGGCATGGAAATGTTGCTCCAATTGGTATCAAGGGACCTAACGTGCCAGGAAAACATTTCACCACCGCCACCAGCCTGTACTGTTGAAACCAGGCAGGATGGGGCCATAGACTCATGCTGCTTACGCCAAATCCTGACTCAGCCATTAGTATGACGGAACCAGGATTCGTCAGACCAGGTAACATTTTTCCACTGCTCAATTGTCCAGTGTTGGTGAAAGCGTGACCACTGGAGCCGCTTTTTGTTTTTAGCTGATAGGGGTGGAACCCGGTGTGGGTGTCTGCCGCAATAGACCATTCGTGACAAGGATCGAATTCCATTCTGCACACCACTAATGCGCCGTTACTTGCCCGTTTGTGGCCCGCCCGTTAGCTTGCGCGATTCTTGCCGTTCTCCTTCGACCTCTTATCAATGTGTTGTTTTCGCCCACAGGACTGCATGTTTTTTGTTTGTCGCGCTCCTGTGCGTGAAAAGCCCAGGAGGACACGTCCGTTTCTGAGATACTGTAACCGGTGCGCATGACACAACGATCAACCATGCTCAAAGTCGCTTAGGTCACTAGTTTTGCCCATTCTAACATTCAATCGAACAGTAACTGAATGCCTCGATGCTTGCATTATATAGCAAGCCATGGCCAAGTCACTCACGGTCTGTAGGAGCGAACCATTTGAACGGGGTGGTGTACCTAATAAACTGACCTCCGAGTGTATATGATCGGTATCACTGTTTAATAGCTGGCGAGTCAATATCCACATTTAAACTGGTATGCTAGAATGCATATTGGAGCAGAGCATAAATGTCAGTTGATTTCGGTCTGTAATATTCAGTGCAAGAGGTCTGGCGAGTGTGTGATGTGGCTGTAGTACAAATAGGCTGGAAGTGGGCTCTGTGTGTGTGTGTGTGTTTGTGTGTGTTGCGTCAGCAGCTACCTCCAAGTTGTCTTGGCCGTACAGCTCAATAGCTTTCTCCTCAGAATGCCCACAGGCGCCATACTCCAGAGGGGTGAACACAGTGGTGGGAACGTTTACGTAGTCACACTGCACACAACATCATTCAACCGCAGTTAATAATAAAAACAACAAGACATGACAATTTACAGTCTGTACCAGGTGGTGTCACATTGGAGGTTCACCAGACAGAATATACTACAGTAGGATGATAGAAGCTAGGGAACATTTGTACATGGTTTCTCTTAGTTTTTACGTTTTAGGTGGAGAGCAAAGGCCCCACCATATAACATCAACGAGGGCCAACATTAAGATTTGAACTTTAAAGCAACAAAAGCCAATCTTATTAAAAGCAGAGGGACAACAGAGAGAAGAGTCACACTGACAAACTGACATGGTCTATCAATAGAAAAGCATGTTAACTCCCAAAGGGTGAATCGAGGCCCGCTGTCCAATAATTACCTTGAGCGAGGCTCCCGCGTACAGCCGGCGTGCCAGCAGCTTTCCGGCCTGGATGGCCACGGGTGTCAGCTCCCACTTGCCCTCCAGGATGTCTCCGATGGCGTAGATGTGCGGCACGTTAGTCTGTTCCTCGTCGTTCACCGGGACCTTACCGTTCCTGGGGCGGGGGGGGAGAAGAGAGTGGAAGCTTAGCTAGGGTAAAATGACTGACGACTCCCATATGACTAATTACAGATCCCCATGGAGCCACAAGTTGCAGATAGATCCCTGGTCTAGACTTACTACACATGTATAAGAACAGTTTGCAGAATACATACGCACCAATCTATTTGACCTTTATTATGCAGCAGACGGATTGAAATATGTTTAAGGCATCATAGGAACTCATTGGGGAACAGAGAAAAGTCCAACAAGTACAGAATGTGGTCAATAAATCCCACTTGACGATTAAGTGGAATACAAAGTAAATATTTTATCATTCCCAACGTGCATTCCAAATTAAGCTAAGACTATACGGTGAAAATATTCACACTGTTCGCAAATGAAAGTATCAGACCTTGCGACAGACATTCTCAGTGTAATATGAAAGAATGATGTAATGTGACCATAGGATGTTGACAAAATAGTGGTTGTGTGTTTCCCGGTTGAGAAATGTCTATGCAATGAACGCCATTGTTCCGTGATTGAGGGTAAACCAACATCTTGTGGCATCTGACCATGCTTAGTGAACGGCAAGAACGTGCTCGTGACTCAATGGTCGACCAACTGCTCTCTCCTTGAGTGACAGCGGGCAAGACATTTTGGGAAGTGGCATGCAGAAGGGAGGAAGACGACTCAAGAAACAAAACAGAGTAAACTATAAAAACGGACATTACACATGCCTGAGTTGCATATCACACTTAACAAACCAAAACATAAAAATATCATCATAGAAGGTTAAGTAAAAACCCCAACCGGCCCATGCATCAATAAAGGTATAGTCAAATAGGGCATACCGCCCAGCCCTAGGTTGTGGCCATGAAGAATGGAACTGATTGTCTGGGTGGGGCTAAGATCTTGCCATCACCAAAACGGAGACAAAGTAATCAACAACGAGGATGATTTATCATCAACGACAGTCATGTAGCGCAAATGAGACTCAGTCTATGCATATACACTGAACAAAAATGCATAAAAATGCAACAATTTCAAAGATATTACTGAGTTACAGTTCAAATGAGGAAGTCAGTCAATTGAAATAAAAGCATTAGGCCATAATCTATGGATTTCACATGACTGGGAATACAGATATGCATCTGTTGGTCACAGACACAGTAGGGGGATGGATCAGAAAACCAGCCACTATCTATATTTCCCTTACGCTGCGTGACACATCTCCTTTGCATAGAGTTGATCAAGCTGCTGATTGTGGCTTTTGGAATGTTGTCCCAGTCCTCTTTATTGGCTATGCGAAGTTGCTGGATATTGCAGGGAACTGGAACACAGTCGTACACGTCGATCCAGGAATTGTTTACAGATCCTTGACATGGGGCCGTGCATTATCATGCTGAAACATGGGATGATTGCGGCGGCTGAATGGCACAACAATTGGCCTCAGGATCACGTCACAGATGTCGTCACAGTATTTAAATTGCCATCGATAAAATGCAATTGTGTTTGTTGTCCATAGCTTATGCCTGACCATACCATAACCCCATTTCCACCATGGGGCACTCTGTTCACAATGTTGACGTCAGCAAACTGCTCACCCACACGACACAGTCTGCCCGGTTCAGTTGAAACAGGGATTCATGCGCGAAGAGCACACTTCTTCAGCGTGCCAGTGGCCATCGAAAGTGAGCATTTGCCCACTGAAGTCGATTACAACGACGAACTGCAGTCAGGTCAAGGCCCCGGTAAGGCCGACGAGCACGCAGATGAACTTCCCTGAGACTGATTGACAGTTTGTGCAGAAACTTTGCAAATTGTACAAACCTACAGTTTCATCAGTTGTCCGGGTAGCTTGTCCCAGGCAATGCTGCAGCTGAAGAAGTCGGATGTGGAGTTCCTGGGGTGGCATGGTTACACGTGGTCTGCGGTTGTGAGGCTAGTTGGACTTGCTGTTAAATTCTCTAAAAATAACAGAGGCTGCTTATGGTTTAGAAATTAACATTCAATTCCTGTAGTCAGCCAAGTCATGCCAATTGCACGCTCCTTCAACTTGAGACATCTGTGGCATTGTGTTGTGTGACAAAATGGCCTTTTAAATGGCCTTTTAATGTCCACAGCAAAAGGTGCACCTGTGTAATGATCATGCTGTTGAATTAGCTTCTTGATATGCCACACCCGTCAGATGGACGGATTATCTTGGCAAAGGACAAATTCTCACTAACAACGATGTAAAAATACACATGTAAACTACTAGTCTGGTTGATACCAAACTCAAAGTCCACCTGACATGGGTCGCTTTAGCCAGCCTGGTAAGCTGCACTCATGTAGTGCAACCGAGAGGCCGAACCTGGTGCACCTTTAACATGGGGCTGACTGACACACAGTTTAAGAGATTCTCCGTTACGTTTGTATCATTTTTTGCCAGTAGTTCCGAAAGGAGCACTCACGAGCCAAAAGTGGTCACCGAATTCTGCGTGCTACGTCACATATGTTCATCACGTCATTGTTCTCTCTCGCAGAACCTCATTGCCTGGAACACGAATTGCTAGGGGGCTGGCCCACGTGGGGGAAAGGAAGGAAAATGGGGCTGCACAGCTTCCAGTAAACAGTCACTTTCAAACTACGGATTTCGTAGCTAATTGAGGTAAAACAGTAATTCTTCTCATAGATTATGCATTTATGAACTACACATTCATGTCCTTAAATGCTGCTAGGGACCAGGTCATATGACTGAAGCATATGACTAAGGCACACTCACTCCTAAGCCTGGCTCATGCGCTTGCTTAATCCCGTTGGCCTAGAGAGCACTCTGTTGGGCTGACCCATTCATAACTGAACTGCATGTTAGAAACCCCATGAAAACACTTCTTCCTCAATCAATCCGGATAACAATATTTTAAAGAAGCTTGAGGTTTTTTTTAGATACCGTTACGTCCCAATGTAACAGCACAAGGGGGTTTCTCTCCTTACAAAGCAAACACAAAAACTCTTATCCCCACAAAACCCCTCCGTGTCAGTTCTCACACACACACACACACACACACACACACACACACACACACACACACACACACACACACACACACACACACACACACCTCTGGTGAGGCAAAAGTGCTGAATCACCATGACTGTAGAGAGCCTTAAAGGTACAGGCGTGCACACACACACACACCCTTGTGTGCGTCTCATTGGTGACAGCCGCGAGGGTGGATGAATGAAATAAGAGAGAGAACAGAAGAAAATAAAAGGAACGTTAACTTAAGGAAATTTAAAATATATTTTTTAATCAACCTAAAATGACATACCCAAATCTAACTCCCTGTAGCTCAGCCCCTGAAGCAAGGACATGCAAATTCTTGGTACCATTCGAAAGGAAACACTGAAGTTTGTGGAAATGTGAAAGGAATGTAGGAGTATATAACAATAGATCTGGTAGAAGAAAATATAAAGAAAAAAAAAACAACCGGTTGTTTTCTACCACCATCTTTGAAATGCAACAGAAAGGTTCAACATCTAGCCATCACTCTGGTTGTAATTCCGATGGTGTCCACAAGATGGCAGTGTATGTGCAAAGTTTCAGACGGATAACTTGAAGTATGAGCAAACTACATGACATTTAGTGTGAAGTCCCCCAGGTACGTTTGGGCAAATCGTGAAGGAGACATTTACGTTCACATTACATTTGTCTGCAAGAATTTCGTCAAATCTGTATACTTGGACTTTGATTTAGCTTTTCCAGTATTAGTAGTCATATTATAAGTTCAACATTTGCAAAACACCCAGTTTTCATAACTCTCCATATTCTTAATTTTTGTCCAAACGGAGAAGCTTGATGTCGCACAAGGTTAGCAGCAACATTTTGCGACAGATACTGGGTTTCCGCATACTCCCATAAAGCCCCGCTCATTGGCTATCTAGCTAGCTTTGTTTGACCCCGATTGGTGCTTTTTCACAGAGTTAGTCAATCAAGTGAAGACTGCCCGCGTCGTCGGCGTGCCATGAAGGCGTCGCTCTCTGACCAAATTTGGTGTCCTCTAGGATATACTACACTCCTAATGATATAGTGAAGTCTGGTTACATTCTAGGATCTCTGAGGAATACATACAAACGTGATTTGACTGGTTGAAACGTTTAGGGTTAGATTTTCACCGATTCCTTTCTACGCAAATTGAACGAATGGAAATACAAAATTGATCGTGCATGCTATATGGACCTTTTTAGGGTATGGAAAATAATTTTATCTAACAAAACGACACTTCATGTTATCTCTGGGACCCTACGGATGATACATTCTGAAATCTTGCTCTGATTTAAGTACACATTTCACCTTCAGAGGTGAATTTATCAAACCTAACGTGGTGAAAAGTGTTTTGTTGTTAGGAGCTCTCAACTAAATAGCATGGCATTTTTTCGCAGTAATAGCTACTGTAAATTGGACAGTGCAGTTATATTAACAAGAACTTAAGCTTTCAGCCGATATAAGACACATATGTACCGACATTTGTTGTTTCTCTAAAATCTGCAATCGTGACACGGCGCTGCATGATTTACAACTGTCCAGTTGACGGGACTCCTATCCCTAAGTTAAACTTACTTGGGGTTGACTTTGACGCCGGCTTGATCCAGGCCGATCTTGCCTGTACACGCGTCACGCCCCACGGCTATCAACACCTGCGGGAGGACAAGGAAGTCACCGGGTTAACGGGACCATTCTCCCCCAAAAAATAAAGCCCCGTCACCCCTACAGAGCAAAAATGACTAAATTTTGCTGGACAAAACATCTTATAGTTAAGGCTCAAAGACTGACAATCATGCAGAGTTTGATAATGCCTAATGCCATATGTTAAAGTACTTTGTTTGCAGATTTAACTAACAGTATTGGTTTCATTCATAAGTGACAGATTTACTTTGGCTATTGGGGGTTAAGAGGACTTTAATGCGTACGTACAGTGTTGTATTCTCCCTCGATGGTTTCGTCACTCTCCGTGCTCTTGGCTGTCACCTTCAGCCTCCCAGGAGTGCCTGCCTCCAGCTCCTCCACCTGATATATAAAATTAATTGTATGGGGGGGGAAATGTATCTAGCTACAACATTCTCTATAATACTAGAATGGCCAAGGCGGGTGAACTGGCGGCATCTTTCACTCTGAAAGATCACGTGGTTTTTAATTTAGTTCACCTTCATGGATGTTAGTCTTTGAACTTTAGACTTAAACTGATGACAGGACTCTTCCGATAAATAGCAAAATATTACACAACTTCCCTGATGACAGAACAATTTAGCCCAGGCATTTCCAAACCATAAAAAGGCCATAAAGAAAGCCCTGAACAGCTGAGTAAAGATACAAAGGGTGTAGTAGTAGTACCTGAGTTTACATACTATTGAAATAATTTCAAATACTAGCCGTGCTCGATTGAGTTTAACTGTTGCAATTGGAACCAATAGAAAAGTCCCATGAGTGCAAACTTGACCCAGGCTAAGGCAACGTTCAAAGTACTTGAAAGCCTTCAAATACTATTTGAACCCAGGTCTGGTAGTACATAACTCACCTTGACAGGGACGTACTTCCGGAGGAACTTGACACCATGCTCTTCCATGTGCTCACCGGCGCGGTTGGCCATGTCCTGGTCGAAGCCCCTCAGCAAGATGGAGCGTACCATGACCGTCACATCCAGGCCCAGGCCCGCAAGGAAACCCCCGCACTCCAGCGCCACGTAGGATGCCCCGATCACCAGGGTCTTGCCGGGGCAGTGGGGGAGCGAGAACAGGTCATCGCTGCAGCATAGACACCCACAGACAGGGGAAGATCAGCCATAGTAGGGTGCACCTCCGTTAAACCCATAATGCTCTTTAAATGTATAAAAATGCCACAATTCACCCATTCTTTCTGCGATTAGCACGTGAAATACCTGGAATGTCAGATTTTTTCACTAGACCTGTGGTCACCAACCGGTCAATCGTGATCGACTGGTTGATCTTCAAGGCATTCCTAGTCGATCGGCAAACATTTCCGTAGAAATGCCAACGATAAAGCCTTGTGCTCCTATTTGTTTTAAATTTGTCCCGCGCGGTTTGTGGTAGGTGCACTTGATTCAGCTGCCCAGCACGTCGGGTACGCAAATTGTTCCCATTTAGAACCATTTCATTTGTCTCAAGGTATAAAACCTGGCGGATCCGGAGGGCTAAATCAAGTGCACCTATTGCTGGCCAATCGGATTAGGATAGCTCAAAATCACTGTGCCTGCAGCTTCTACGGCAAAGTTTGATACTAAGTGAGATGTTAGAACTTTTAAAACCATGACCAGAGAGGGAGACTGTCAAGGAAGGCAGAAAAGAGCTGCTGTTTTTATGAGTGATTTCATGTTTAAGTTTTTAATTCAACACTGTAAACCAGAAAACGTGCTTCTCCCCATTTACATTCTCACAACAACCAACCAACCAGCACTGCAATGAATATGTAGCCTACCGGTAGGCTTGCGTTTTTATTTTTAGGGGCTCTTTCTATTTTAATATCAAGGAATATTTAACTTTCTCTGGCCATAGAAACAACATGAATTTGTGCAGGAGGTAGAAATAATACAGGTGGAAGACTGGGACCCCTCTCTCTGGTCAGTCTCACCGGAGGAAGGGAGAGAGCAGGGACTATGAGAGGCGGACCCTCCGCTGCCCTCTCCTTCCATTCGTTGAGACTAACAATTGTATAAAAAAAAAAAAAAAAAAAAAAAAAAAATGTACTGGATTTAAGAATGCTCAGCTTACAGCTGATCTATTTAGCTCATGTTTTGAAATATAATATGGTCTGAGAAGAACAATATTGTCAGACCAAGCATGGCCAATATGACGTGATAATGTATTAGGCCTACTGCACAAACCTCATTCTTACAGAACAGCTTTTATTCGGTTAATGTTGCATAGGCTTACATTTTATGAGTCATGCTTAAAAAAAAAATCTGAGCGGTAGACCTCGGCTTGGATTGTGACTCCGAAAGTGACCTTGACTCAGAAAAGGTTGGTGACCACAGCATTAGACACAATAACTTCCTTTAACTACTAAACTCCCAAACTATAAACAAACAAAAAAAAGTCTGGCTTAAGACTGGTTATGTAGTCTGAAATGGGTCTGGGCGTGAACTTTGACGCCAGTAGACAAGTATGTCCTCTGAAAATGTATTCAGTCACAAAACAACTATTAGGCATATAATTTGCTTTAAAAAGGGTACAGAGATAGATACCAGGGTCTGTCCCTATGACATGTAGGTTAGCAAAAGCCCACCAACGCAAAGAGGTTAATCTTCTAGACAACCTGTGTTTAGACAGGTGGGAGATTATAGCCTTATTAAATGAATGACCTGAGATACAAGACCTCCTGTGGTGGGAATTAGATATGTGAGCTCACCTGGGGAAGGTATGTGTGTGTTCCAGAGCACAAGCTTAGCTGCAATGTTCTACATCCCTTATGTCCATCCACATTTCACCTGCATGTCAGTGTTAGACAAATCTATGCTTTTTCTTACTGAAGGGGGGGGGGATTACCTGAACTTGTCCAATGAGAAACTTAAGTTTAATGCCGATGGAAATAGTTTTGCTACAGTGTACACTAATGAAACCACCTGCAGTGTGTTTATACAGTGCATTCGAAAAGTAGTCAGACCCTTTGGCTTATTCCACATTTTGTTACGTTACAGCCTTATTCTAAAATTGATTAAATTATTTCCCCCTCCTTAATCTACACACAATACCCCATAATGGCAAAGCAAAAACAGGTTTAGAAATGTTTGCAAATTTACCAAAACGTTTAAAAACAGATACCTTATTTACATAAGTATTCAGACCTTTTGCTATGAGACTTGAAATTGAGCTCAGGTGCATATAAGGTCTATATAAGGTTCCGCAGTTGACAGTGCACGGCAGAGCAAAAACCAAGCCATGAGGTCAAAGGAATTGTCCGTAGCGCTCCGTGTAAGGATTGTGTCGAGGCACAGATCTGCGGAAGGTCCCCAAGAACACAGTGGCCTCCACCAATCTTAAAATGGAAGAAGTTTGGAACCACCAAGACTCTTCCTAGAGCTGGCTTCCCGGCCAAACTGAGCAATCGGGGGAGAAGGGCCTTGGTCAGGGAGGTGACGAAGAAGCCAATGGTCACTGACAGAGCTCCAGAGTTCCTCTGTGGAAAGTACAGAGATCCTTGATGAGAACCTGCTCCAGAGCTTTCAGGACCTCAGACTGGGGTGATGGTTCACCTTCCAACAGGACAATGACCCTAAGCACACAGCCAAGACAACTCAGGATTGGCTTCAGGACAAGTCTCTGAATGTCCTTGAGCGGCCCAGCCAGAGCCTGGACTTCAACCAGATCGAATATCTCTGGAGAGACCTGAAAATAGCTGTACTGCGACACTCCCCATCCAACCTGACAGAGCTTGAGAGGAATGGGAGAAACTCCCAAAATACAGGTGTGCAAGCTTATAGCGTCATACCCAAGATGACTCGAGGCTGTAATCGCTGCCTAAGGTGCGTCAACAAAGTACTGAGTAAAGGGTCTGAATACTTATGTAAATGTGATATTTCAGTTTTAGTTAAAACATTTGCAAAATCAAAAAATAAATAAAATGTTGCTTTGTCATTATGGGGTATTGTGTGTAGATTGAGGGATTTAAAAAATTTTTTTTTTAGAATAAGGCAAAATGTGGAAAGAGTCAAGGGGTCTGCATACTTTCTGAATACACTATATTGTTGATTGTATAATGATCTTGAGATTGTATAATCTTGTTGATTGAATAATGAGGGCTTTCCCCTGGCTGGACAGCAGTCAAATTGGATTGTGGGTTAAATAATGGGCACATTACTCTGTCCAGGTGTTGCTGATGCATGCCAGATCTGGATAGGTATTTTACCTATCAGCTACCCACATCATATGTTATCAGCTACCCACATCATATGTTATCAGCTACCCACATCATATGTTATAGCAATCTGGTGCCCGACGGCACAGTCAATGACGTGGTGGACAACCATTGGTTGATGCATGCAACGTCTGAGCAAGTGGGGAAGGGGTTGGTCTCACCTGGTGATGCAGTACTCTTTGTCTCCGGGGACGCCCAGGTAACGCGGCCTCTCGCCCGTCGCCAGGATAAACTTAGCTGCTGTATGGAAGGTCTCCTTTCCTCGCTTGTTGGTCGCCTGCGGACGGAAAGTAGGGTGTCAAACGCTCTCTTACACACCGAAAGAATAGTCGATAAAAGTAACCTAGCGTATCCCCGTCTGTTGTGTCAATCCTACAGTATGGTTTAAACCGATGCATCAATTCAAGGGTGTGGTTTGAAACCGTCCACGAGAGGGACATTAGCTGCTGTACTAACTGTTGTGATGTGTTTGTACGGAGCCATTACATATCTTTGGGGTTTGTTTACGATAAGCCAAGGAACTAACAGTTTCAGAATACATTGTGCATCTAGAAAAAAAAAGTTCACATCAATTTTACCCATTAAAAGAGAATCAATTCAGTATGAAAATGGAAGGCAGTAAATTCAGTATGAAAATGGAAGGCAAGTCAATTCAAAATGAAAACGCATCAGAAAATAACCATGGTTAGACATTTGCTTATAAATTCATAGGGTGCCAACCTTGATTTTGTGTGGCTCGATGAACTCTGCGTAGGAGTTGACGTAGTTGACGTTCTTGTCACGCAGCGCCACCCGGTAGCCCCAGTTCAACGAGCCAATGTAGTTGTTCACCGCGGTCTTCATCGTCTCCCAGTTGTGCTTCACTGGGAACCAGACCAGAATGACAAAGTCAACAAAAATGTCTTAAAGTTTTTTTTGGAAAGTATTTAGTAATTTATTACCCTTACTGAAAAAGTTCTCAGCTGGAAGTTTTACATTTTGACCTCTTCATTATATGAAGAGGGCTAAAACAAGAGTGTTTGTTTTCAAAGGGAAAAAAAGTATACTTTTACACCTCATGTTTCATGCCTAGCACTGACCATGGCTCTGTTCCAAATATCCTTAGAAGCATACAACGTTGGATATAGGCCATGTGTTGAACATGCTTTCCAAGTGACTAATACAGACATTGTTACCTAACTAGACACAGTAACCTAACAGACGCTACCTGTCTCCTCAGGCAACTCCCAGCCAAACTTTTGGGCGTCCTGCATTGAGGTCCCTAGCAGGGCTGTCTGGTGCATCAGCTTCTTGGGGATGCAGCCCACGTTCACGCACGTGCCACCCAGGCCTGTCCAGGGACACAGAGTCACACATTTGGAGATTTCTTTTAGATCCCATTGAAACATGCAGACATGTTGCAACTGAAAACAGCGGTATTCTGCTAGCTATTTTGATTTATGCGTCGGTGGCCCTGCAGCAGTTTCTGTAAGATTGTATGTCTGAAACAACTACAAGTTAGGTCGAAGACACACACACTCATAATATAGTATAACTATCTTCAAAGTAATGACTTGGGACGTCGGGTATAAGATGACAGCTTATTTTAGTAATAATCCTTCTTCACGCTACATTTCACCACTTTAGACAGTTCAAAACAATAAAGAAAGTTGTTAGCGCAAGCCAGGCTAATCACTCGTCATTTGTTTAACTGGAACTCATCACTTCCTGTCGCAAAGCATTCTGGTACTTGCAGTCAATAGCATAATCCAATACAACAGATGGAAGATTGAGAACTAATACAATTACTCTTGTACATATGTAAATAACTGTAGATAATTCATTGAGATTATCTAAAGATATTAACTGTAAAACTTAACTCCGTAACCCATTCAAGTTACCACAACACCCCCAATAAACAACTGTTCATCTAAATCAACTGAATAGGTCTCAAAGTCCCTGAGGTAGCACAAACTGAACATGACCTAACTAGGCCATCTCGGCCTGGAAAAAAAGTTACTTGATCTTCCCTAGTTTCTAGGTTTGTCTGGGTGTCATCTTCTCCGATGACTGCAACGTCACCCACTTTTAGTGGGGTGGGCTGACTAAGTCCAGCAAGTAGTCTCTTCGCCAGCTGTTCCAGAAGCTGGTCACAAGTCTCTGCCTGTACTTACATCTGCATGTTATTTCCTCCTTGTTGAGCATCATTCAGAAATAGATTGGGCGCCAGGAAGTGGGCTGGTGTCAGGAGTTGTGGTTCATCCACTTCATTGTACTCGGAAGGTCAGAGGCCTAGAGATTAGGATTGCTTCAACCCGTCAGGACTGTGCACATTATTTACATTTTTGTAATTTAGCAGATGCTCTTGTCCAGAGCGATTTACAGTAGTGAGTGCATTTTCATATTTAGTTTGTACATTTCTTCAAAAGTTGAGTGAAGCTCTCCCGAGAACTCCTCAGGCATGTTTTGACGAGTCTCACAGAATCGCCCCACCAGGCTGCTCGCTCGCCGATGATCCTCCAGGCAATGCCTCTTTCTGAGAAGAACTCCAAGAGTTGGGGATCTTTTATTGATTTCTACAGATCTTTCAAGTCCTGACCACCTCAACATTTTTGCATTGTCAGAATGGATTACTTTGCATAACCGAACATGAATGTCTCTTGATTGACCTGAGATCCAAATCTATTGCTCTGGGTACAGCACAATGTAGGACTTATTCACAGAATCACTTGCTTTCATGTAGAACGGTCCTGCAAGATCCACATCTGTGGTGGGGATAAAGTTAATCTGTCTTTTGGTAAAAGCACAGTGACCTGTTGTCCGGCCTTTGCTTTGAATCTCTTGCAGGTTGTGCATCTAACCATGGTGATCTTGACTAGCACGCAAGATACAGTATCTTTGATTTGCACTAGAGTGACTGATACTCCAGAATGCATCTCCTTCTCATGATAGTACTACATCAGCATTTCTGAGTTTGCTGGGCAGAACCCATTGGTGCTGCTCTCTGAATGGGATGTTGGACTGTTGCAAACTTCATCCTACAGTGGGGGAAAAAACGTTTTGATCCCCTGCTGATTTTGTACGTTTGCCCACTTACAAAGAAATGATCCGTCTATAATTTTAATGGTAGGTTTATATGAACAGTGAGAGACAGAATAACAAAAAATCCTGAAAAACACATGTCAAAAATGTTATAAAATGATTTCCATTTTAATGAGGGAAATAAGTATTTGACCCCTCTGCAAAACATGACTTAGTACTTGGTGGGAAAACCCTTGTTGGCAATCAGAGGTCAGACATTTCTTGTAGTTGGCCACCAGGTTTGCACACATCTCAGGAGGGATTTTGTCCCACTCCTCTTTGCAGATCTTCTCCAAGTCATTAAGGTTTCGAGGCTGACGTTTGGCAACTCGAACCTTCAGCTCCCTCCTCAGATTTTCTATGGGATTAAGGTCTGGAGACTGGCTAGGCCACTCTAGGACCTTAATGTGCTTCTTATTGAGCTACTCCTTTGTTTCCTTGGCCGTGTGTTTTGGGTCATTGTCATGCTGGAATACCCATCCACGACCCATTTTCAATGCCCTGGCTGAGGGAAGGAGGTTCTCACCCAAGATTTGACGGTACATGGCCCCGTCAAATGATGCGGTGAAGTTGTCCTGTCCCCTTAGCAGAAAAACACCCCCAAAGCATAATGTTTCCACCTCCATGTTTGACAGTGGGGATGGTGTTCTTGGGGTCATAGGCAGCATTCCTCCTCCTCCAAACACGGCAGGTTGAGTTGATGCCAAAGAGCTCCATTTTGGTCTCATCTGACCACAACACTTTCACCAGTTGTCCTCTGAGTCATTCAGATGTTCATTGGCAAACTTCAGACGGGCATGTATATGTATTCTTGAGCAGGGGGACCTTGCGGGCGCTGCAGGATTTCAGTCCTTAACGGCGTAGTGTGTTACCAATTGTTTTCTTGGTGACAATGGTCCCAGCTGCCTTGAGATCATTGACAAGATCCTCCCGTGTAGTTCTGGGCTGATTCCTCACCGTTCTCATGATCATTGCAACCCCACGCGGTGAGATCTTGCATGGAGCCCCAGGCCGAGGGACATTGACAGTTCTTTTGTGTTTCTTCCATTTGCGAATAATCACACCAAATGTTGTCACCTTCTCATCAAGCTGCTTGGCGATGGTCTTGTAGCCCATTCCAGCCTTGTGTAGGTCTACAATCTTGTCCCTGACATCCTTGGAGAGCTCTTTGGTCTTGGCCATGGTGGAGAGTTTGGAATCTGATTGATTGCTTCTGTGGACAGGTGTCTTTTATACAGGTAACAAGCTGAGATTAGGAGCACTCCCTTTAAGAGCGTGCTCCTAATCTCAGCTCGTTACCTGTATAAAAGACACCTGGGAGCAAGAAATCTTTCTGATTGAGAGGGGGTCAAATACTTCTCTCATTAAAATGCAAATCAATTTATAACATATTTGACATGTGTTTTTCTGGATATTTTTGCTGTTATTCTGTCTCTCACTGTTCAAATAAATCTACCATTAAAATGATATACTGATCCTTTCTTTATCAGTGGGCAAACATACAAAATCAGCAGGGGATGAAATACTTTTCCCCCCCACTGTACATTGAGTAGTTCTTCCTTGTCCAGGAACAGTTTTAGTTGTTTGATTTCACAGTCATTGTTTAGGTTTTTTCCTGCCTTCAGCAGTTTGATCTCCTGACTGAAACGCATGTTACTTTGAGCCAGTACTTTTCTGCTTCAAACAGTTTGTCAGCAATCAGTTCACCTTGTGTTTGTGTTTGTATGAGCAGTGGCTGTGAATCCTTATATCCAGGCAGTCACTCTGAACACTCCTTTCAGTTTGCTGTACCCTTCGAGCTCCAACAACGGTTCAGTGACGTCTGTTGTTTACAGTGACTGGACTTAAGTTCTGTGATCACCTCTTCCGGAACCTTGTCATCATTAGCTTCCTCTGACTGATCGCTAGGTCCGTTCCACCATAGCTGGCTCTAAAGTGTCGAACAGTTTGTCCTCCTTAGGGAGATCAGCTGGATTTGTTTTCCCTTCATTGTGTGACCATGACTCTGTTGGTCAAGGACTGGATCTCGGTCACTGTTTGCGTCAAATGGTTTCCATTTTTGAGCTGAACTGCAAATCCAATGCAGCACAATCGAGTTTGTCCACACTGATCTGTGTTTGTACAATTGTTCTGTGTGGTCAGATTGCTTGCTAGTCTTGCTCCAATCACAGCTCCCATGAGCTCCAGGCGTGGCAGTGTCATTTTCTTGTGAGGGGCTATCCTGGACTTGTTTCTCTGTTTTGTGTTACACCTTACAGGTAAGATACTGCACTGTAAGCATTTTTTACGTGTCACAGAACATGTCTAGTTTCAGGTTGTGGCTTTTCTGAGGCTGCATGTCTGTTCTGTACCACCTTGGTATGGCAAGATGGTGTAGTTCTGAACACATTCTAGTGTCAAATCAGGTGGTAACTCTTTTGTCCAAGCTGAGTCCCATGTCAGTCCCACATTTCCTGGAACACACACACACACACACACACACACACACTTGATCCTGATGGTAAAGGGGGTCAGGAAGCCGATAGGGTCGAAGATACATGCAAAATGCTTCTCTTTGCGTTCTCCTTTTGCTTTAGAATGCTCAGTAGTGGTCTGAGGTCAAACAAAGTAATCGGTTTCTTGTTTCCACACTAAGCCTAACACTTTCAGCACTTCTCCGTGTGTCCCTGCCCCCAACATGTGGTCAGTTGTTGCACTCTCCTCACACTTTGTTTTCAGCTCATGAGAGTCATCCTCTTGCAAAGGTCCATGCCTGCAGTCGATACAACTGCAAAGAAAATGCTCACAGAGTAAGCCTCTAACATTACTTAATTTCAAGTTCATGCAATCTACATAGAGTGACTCAATGTCCCTCCACAACTTCTGTTTGTTCTGGTTTGTATTGTTTCAGATGCTTCCTGATTGTAGCTGTGAACAAGAATGGACTTGGGGAAGCTCCAAACACCACTCATCATCATCAGCACACAGCTCCTCTTCATTTTCTCCATTTGGTGACCCACAGGAATCTCACGGCGTCGCCGTCTCTCAGCTAGGGATATCTGCAGAAAGGCTTTCTTGATGTCTGCCGTGCGATCTCGTGCCGTCTAAACTGTAGTCGTCTCAGGTTCCAGACGTTTTTGTTTTCACGGTAACTCCACATGGTATCGTCCATCACTGGTGCCTACACCGACCATCCAAAAGTGCTCTCTAAAGAAACTAGCATCTCTGTTAGTCTCTCCACTCTGCTAGATCCTATGTGCCAGTAGTAGTCTGCCCCTATCAGGACAGAGAATTCAGGATCGTCATCTCCTGTAAAGTCTGCGAGCAGCAGTCCTTTCCTCTTGAGCTCATGTTGAATCTGCTCACCAGGATCTTTCCTCAAGGCTGTGCATTTTTTTAGTAATAACACTTGTTCACATAAAAGTGTACCACATTAGATCATACCAAACAATAAAATAACGTTGCTAGCACAAGCCAGGCTAATCACTTGTCAGTAATTGATATTCTTATTCTTTCATTTCCAGTCAATAGCGTAATCCAATACTAACCAATAATACAGAAAGATTCACATACATACATGCATGCATACATACATACATTTGAAGTCGGAAGTTTACATACACCTTAGCCAAATACGTTTAAACTCAGTTTCACAATTCCTGACTTTCAATCCTAGTAAAAATTCCCAGTCTTAGGTCAGTTAGGATCACCACTTTATTTTAAGAATGTGAAATGTCAGAATAATAGGAGAGAATTATTTATTTCAGCTTTTATTTCTTTCATCACATTCACAGTGGATCAGAAGTTTACATACCGTAATTTCCGGACTATTAAGCGCACCTGAATATAAGCGCACCCACTGAATTAAAAAAAATATATATATTTTGAACATAAATAAGCTGCACATGTTTATAAGCCGCAGGTGCCTACCGGTACATTGAAACAAATGAACTTTACACAGGCTTTAACGAAACACGGCTTGTAACAAAAAATAAAAAATTAGCAGTAAACAGTAGCCTACCAAGAAAGTAATTGCTCCAGACCAAGCTCCCGTGCAGCAGCTCAATTTCCTTTTCCAACAGCCAGATCAATCGCCTTCAACTTGAAAGCTGCATCATATGCATTTCTCCGTGTCTTTGCCATGATGAGGGTGACAAAATGACTACCGTAATCAGAATGATGGGAAGTTTGAGCGCGCTCGATTTAATCTAAACAATAAACAAAAAAGTTGTTTGACCTTAACCCGTTCGGCAATTTCATTGGTCTAATGAAAGCTTCATGCCGCCAAAAAACTGAGCACGTCACAGAATGTGTTTTTTTGGGAGAAAAAAACTTGAAAGCGGGAAAAATCCATATATTAGCCACGTCATTGTTTAAGCCGCGAGGTTCAAAGCGTGGGAAAAAAGTAGAGGCTTATAGTCCGGAAATTACGGTACACTCAAAAAGTATTTGGTTGCATTGCCTTTAAATTGTTTAACTTGGGTCAAACATTTTGGGTAGCCTTCCACAAGCTTCCCACAATAATTTGGGTGAATTTTGGCCCATTCCTCCTGACAGAGCTGGTGTTTATACTTGCATACTATTATTTGTACAGATGAACATGGTACCTTCAGGCATTTGGAAATTGCTCCCAAGGATGAACTAGACTTGTGGAGGTCTACAATTTTTTTTCTGAGGTCTTGGCTGATTTCTTTTGATTTTCCCATGATGTTAAGCAAAAAGGCACGGAGTTTGAAGGTAGGCCTTGAAATACATCCACAGGTACAGCTCTAATTGACTCAAATAATGTCAATTAGCCCATCAGAAGCTTCTAAAGCCATGACATCATTTTCTGGAATTTTCCAAGCTGTTTAAAGGCACAGTCAACTTAGTGTATGAAACTTCTGACCCACTGGAATTGTGATACAGTGAGTTATAAGTGAAATAATCTGTCTAAACAATTGTTGGAAAAAGTACTTGTTTCATGCACAAAGTAGATGTCCTAACCAAATTGCCAAAACTATAGTTTGTTTAACAAGAAATTTGTGGAGTGGTTGAAAAACGAGTTTTAATGACCCCAACCTAAGTGTATGTAAACTTTCAACTGTACATACATACCAGTATGTGGACAACCCTTAAAATTAGTGGATTCGGCTAATTCAGCCACACCCGTTGCATAAAATCAAACACACAGCCATGCAATCTCCATAGACAAACATTGGCAGTAGAATGGCCTTACTGAAGAGCGCAGTGACTTTCAACGTTGCACCGTCATAGGATGATACCTTTCCAACAAGACAGTTCATCAAATTTCTGCCCTGCTAGAGCTGCCCCGGTCAACTGTTAGTGCTGTTATTGTGAAGTGGAAATGTATAGTAGCAACAACGGCTCAGCCTCGAAGTGGTAGGCCACACAATCTCACAAAACAGGCCTGTCGAGTGCTGAAGCGCGTAAAAAAACAAAATAAAATTGCTTGTCCTCCGTTGCAACACTCACTTCCAAACTGCCTCTGGAAGCAACGTCAGCACAAGAACTGTTCGTCGGGAGCTTCATGAAATGGGTTTCCATGGCTGAGCAACTGCACACAAGCCTAAGATCACCATGCGCAATGCCAAGTGTCGGCTGGAGTGGTGTAAAGCTCATTAGACTCTGGAGCAGTGGAAACTGAAGTTCACTGAAGTAATGAATCATGCTTCACCACCTGGCAGTCCAACGGACAAACCTGGGTTTGGCGGATGCCAGGAGAATGCTACCTGCCCCAATGCATAGTGCCAACTGCAAAGTTAGGTGGAGGAGGAATAATGGTCTGAGGCTATTTTTCCATGGTTCGGGCTAGGCCCTTTAGTTCCAGTGAAGGGAAATCTTAACCCTAAAGCATACAATGACATTATGTGTATTCAACTTTGTGGCAACAGTTAGGGGAAGTTCCTTTCCTTTTTCAGCATGACAATGCCCCCATGCACAAAGTGAGGTCCCTACAGAAATGGTTTGTCGAGATCGATGTGGAATAACTTGAGCCTTGACCTCAATCCCATCGAACACCTTTGGGATGAATCGGAATGCCGACTGAGAGCCAGGCCTAATCGCCCAACAGCAGTGCCCGACCTCACTAATGCTCGTGGCTGACTAGAAGCAAGTCCTCGCAGCAATGTTCCAACATCTAGTAGAAAGCCTTCCCAGAAAAGTGGAGGCTGTTATAGCAGCAAAGGGGGAACCAACCTCATATTAACGCCTATGATTTTGGAATGAGATGTTCGACGATCAGGTGTCCACACACTTTGTCATGTAGTGTAGTTCTCGATCACATAAAAGTAATACAATTACTATTGCACATCAAAATCTTTAGATAATTCATTCAGGTTAACTGTAAACATGAACTCGGTAACCCCTTAAAGTTAATAAAACGTTGGTTGAAGAAGAGTAACACGTAAGGAGTACACCAGGGAAGCCCTACTCACCCCAGGTGTTCCCTTTCGGCGTGGGCACCACATAGTCCAACACCATCACCTTCTTCCCCAGTGTCGCTGCCTCCTATCCCATGAGAAGCACAAGAGGGCAGACGTCCATTTAGACAACTTGATTAAAGGTACTCAGCGATACTCAGAAAATAAAACAGCATAGTGGGTCAATTTCCGCAACTAAGAGCGTTGAAGCTCAACTTCTCAACGGTTTTGGTGCCCTGGCTACCATTCAGGTGAACAGGGCAAAGCGAACGCGTGCCCATGCGCAGATACTGTGTGTGACTGTGTGAGAGCGAAGTCTTGCATCTTGCTCATCTCAATATCTGCGGTGCTGCTCGTGGCGACTTCATTTCGCAGAGTCTACCTATTAATACAACCACTGGTCAACTGGCTCAGCATACACGCTTAGTTTCATCGTTGCTATGATGACCCATCTGAAATCCTGTGTCTGAAAACATTACCAGCAGTCAAAGCTCTTTAGAGAAGAAGGTTTGAGGGAAACCTTGGATCTTCTCCTCCAATCTGTTTTGAGAGGAATTGAGGAAACAAGGACAGAGGAAGCAAGGATTGGGCAGCTAGTAATGTTTTCAGACACAGCCTTCCTTCAAGGGCCTCAATACTTGAAAAGGTGCAGGCCTGGAGTTATGCTTGGTTTGAGATGCACTGTCTGGGAGGCTCTCACCTTTGAGCAGGCCAGGCCTCCCGATCCGCCCCCAATGACGATGAGGTCGTACTCGTAGACCTCATTCTTCTCGCACAGTAGCTTTTGAAGGATGCCATCTTTGTGGGCCTGAGAAGAGGATGACAGGTGGTCAGCTACCACTGCAAGAACAACATTAACCCAACAAAGTCTTAAAAAAGGCACACAAACATGCTTCTGGTGGGAAAAAAAACAATGTAATGCAGTAAGGACACCCGACATGCTGATTTATGATCCCGGGGGGAAAAAAAGGTGTTAATGAAAAATGTGCATGGCTGTGAGGTTATTCTACATTCAATAGCGATGCCGACACCATTCATGCCGGGCGTTCTTCATGCCACATAAAATCCCTTCGATGGAACTAAACCAGCATTTCCAAGATAAGGGCAGGAGACAGAACGCACGTACATTATAAGGATAATAATACATTATACATTGAAGGAGAATGTATTGGTGGCTTCAAGTAAAACATAAGCTATTGTGTAATGCTGGCAAAGTGCCACCTTATGCTACACATGAAAAGACAAAAACATAGTTTCATGAGCTAATTGCAGCTCAGTGTACAGGGAAGAGGAGACTCTAGATATGGGTGTTCTTAAGTAGCCATTTTTATGTAAATAGAAGTTTGGCAGTGGCATCAGGCTCTTATAACCCCACTTGACCCAAATAGATCCACTCAACCCTTGTTTCTGGCAAATGGACAAAGACACTCTTCAGTAATATTACAATGCAATTGAAGCCTGCAGTGGGCATAATTTACCACATGCTAAAATGCAAGGGGAACCTATGACATCAAATGTATCTTTCTTTGCCAAAACCTGACATTTTAGCAGAAGTTTGAGTTATGGGTCCTGTGTGGCTCAGTTGGTACAGCATGGGTTGTGGGTTAAATTCCCACTGGGAACCAATATGGGGGGGAAAAGTATGAAAATGTATACATTCACTACTTTAAGGTCACTCTGGATAAGAGCATCTGCTAAATGACCAAAATGTAAATCAAAACAAGATAAGTCCAAAAGTTGGTGGCATTTGCAAAACCACGAGTGAAATGACAATGAAGTTGTTCTTGAAATCTTACGCTACAACGATCCATACCTGCATTGTTTTGTCACAGCCGCCAATGTGGGTTTTGTTGACGAAGACATTGGGGACAGTTTTCTGCCTGGTCATCTCAAGCAGAAGTTCTTGATAGTTTGATCCATTATCTAGACAACAGTTAAGCGATGTTAGCAGAGTAGCAGCTAAATGTATATGAAATTAACCACTCATATCTCTGACCTGTACACTAGGGTCATTATACGTGACATTCATACAAACAGTACATTACAGGTGTCCCTGACAAAAGAAACTACTTGGAACACTATCAACTATTAACTTGCAACATTTTATAACATTTTCTGGGCCCTCAGTTTCCTGTGCCAGTGAACTCAGCCTACAGCTTGGTCTGTCCTATTTGCGCAAGGGATAAAGAAGTAATCAGGTAGGCCCTATTTTATGACATTTCCAATGGATCAGAATTACATTTTTCCCTTTCACACCGAGTGGTTATCGAAAGGGAGAGAGCTGGAAAGATTTGTCAAATACATTGAGGATGTATTGTCATTCTCAATGATGTAAAAACAGACGACGTTTGTTTGCTGTTTGAGGTGAAGAAAACATTACTTTGAGAAGCTCTACAGCGGATTAGTGGTGATGCGTTAATTCAATCGGAAATACTATCAGATCCCCAAATGGGCACATTTATTTGCCTATATTTGTGCGCAGGCCAGGTAGCCTATAGGCCTACTTATAGGCGTAATCAGGTGCGCGTTCTAAGGCAACATTGACAGGACCGCTCAAAACAAAAGACAATTAATAAATTGACAAAATTCACAAATGGAATGAAATAAATCAAAACTTGAGAATCGTAATTTCCAGACTATTGAGCGCACCTGAATATAAGCCGCACCCACTGAATTAAAAAATATATATACATTTTTAGCATAAATAAGCCGCACATGTCTATAAGCCGCAGGTGCCTACCGGTACATTGAAACAAATTAACTTTACACAGGCTTTAACGAAACACGGCTTGTCATCGACTCATTAAGACCAAGCTCCCATGCAGAAGCTCTATTAACCAGCCAGATCAATCGCCTTCAACTTGAAAGCTGCATCATATGCATTTCTCCGTGTCTTTGCCATGATGAGGGTGACAAAATGACTACCGTAATCAGAATGATGGGAAGTTTGAGTGCGCTCGATTTAATCTAAACAGTAAACAAAAAAGTTGTTTGACCTTAACCCGTTCGGCAAATTCATTGGTCTAATGAAAGCTTCATCCCGCCAAAAAACTGAGCACGTCACAGAATGTGTTTTTTTGGGAGAAAAAAAATTGAAAGCGGGAAAAATCCATATATTAGCCGCGTCATTGTTTAAGCCGCGAGGTTCAAAGCGTGGGAAAAAAGTTGCAGCTTATAGTCCGGAAATTACGGTAGTATAGGTTGTGCGCTCTGCAAACAACATGTCCACTCAATGAGAATGGTAAAAGACTGGAATAATAATATATTGAATGCATTAACAGAAATTAGCAAAACAAAACATTGTAGATGAGAAATTATAGGAATTAACAGTAAATGTACTACTGGTGATATGTAATGGGGAACTGATTGAGACTGACAGTCAAATGCAAACAATTCACACATGAACTTATGAAACAATGAATATGCACAAATTGGCAGGAGAGTGCATTCTGGAGAGAGAGGTGCATTGGGCATCTTAGCCACACTCCCCTTCTTCTTGGACTTCGCCATCCCCGCGGCCTCCGCAATCGATTAGTACACTGAGATTGTCGTCGAATAAGACTAGTGTCCCATGTGTTATGAAAAATATATACACATTTGCTTCTGCTCGATTAAAACAAATCTAGCTCGACCAACAGCCTATCGAACAAACAATCGACCAGTCGACTAATTGGGGTCAGCAGTAAACGTAAAACAACTTAAATTCTAAGTGCTGACAGTGGGTTCAGTCTGATGTAAATGTACATTGGGTCTGTTCTGCAAACAAACAGTTTAAATACACTGCATAATTCAGTACTGGCAATCTTTTCTAAGTGTATTTTCCAGAGCAATTTATGTAGCGCCCAGTGTGTATTTACCAGAACAGCTGTGACCGGTGAGAGATAAAATGGCCAAGCATCCAGAGGAGAGAAAGAGATTGAGGGAGTGACTCAGCACATTTTGTGGTGGCCCTAACAAACATTGACAGTGTATTCTGTGGTAAAACATTAACATAGACTATGCAAGTAAAAAACAATGTTAATTTTATTAGCCTTTTTTTTAACCTTCTGATCAACCATTAACAAGTGAGAAATATCAGATAAAGCAATAAGGAACAGCTTTAAGGTGAGCTTGAGGAAACAACCCATTACTAGAATAACAGGTCCTGTACAGATTTTTGTTTCACCATTCAAAAGACATAATGCAAATGTGTGTATGGTCCATCAACATTTCCCAAGTTCATTTAATTTACTAATTTAGCCCTTGCATTTGAGATAGTACACACTGACTGAGTGACAGCATGACCAGGCAACTGGTCTGGGGGCGTGGCTCCTTAGTAGAGTACTACTTAACACCTTTTGAACTTCCATTGCCAATTCAATGATATCTCAAAACGTATAGCCAACTTTACTTTGGCTAGAAAAATACTGGTCATATAACAAAGAGAACTACATGTGAGACGTTTGAATGCTGTGCATCGGCTTTCGAAGAAGAAAAAAAAAAAGCTTGCCACCACTTCCTGTGAACAATTCCTTACCAATTAGATCCAGCTCCACCACATTGCAATTCACGTTCAGTTCCTTGAACAGATCCTTCACCTGGAAAGCGAAACAAATATGCTGCTTGAATCCCGTTTTATCTTCACTGGATTAACTACCCATCTATCTATCTATCCAGCGTGTTACTGTAGTCATTTAACGTTACTTAGTTCTGTCAGAAGCTAGCAAGTAACCGGCTACTACTAACTAGCTAGCAAGGTAGGTAGACAAAAAGTAAAAACAAATCATGTTGGACTTACTTTCACACAATATGGACAGTAGCTTTTACTGAATACCAACACTTGGTTTGAATCAATAAGCTCCTGTATCCGAGATTTTAGTTGATTCCTCCCAGTGTCATCGTCGATGGGAGGCATTGTTGGACTATTTTCGCCTGGCTTGCCTCCTGGCAAGCTTGAACGTATGCGAAAAAATGGGAAAGAGCGGAGCGAAACTCCCTCCAACACGCAACCTAGCTGTTAAACGATGACCCAGCAAGTCCGATTTCTCAAGTAGTTGTCCTTGCGAATCACAGATAGATAGAAACTACCTTGCTAGCTAGATATAATTCCAACAGGTCAACTTCTGCCCTCATGTCGTTTCAACACCCGCCCGGTATATCAACCCCGCGAAATGTCTTGCGTAAATCTTATTTAAGGTCAGAGAAGAAAAGGCAAAGCGAGAGGGTTTACCCCGCCCAAAATCTGTCCACGTTAAGCAGATCATTCATTACGCAAGTGATGTTTTTGTATGGGGGGGTGACAATGAGAGTGTCGAATTTAGTCAATATAAACATGTATAGCTATTTTCGTAATGCTTACTTAGGTTGTTACGAGTGTACTGTTTATATCGGAGTTGTTCCTGTTGAAATAATTCGAGATGTATATGCATATTCATAAAGCTAGCATAGCATCTCACTCTCCATTGAATACAGGCGGTTGACGTCAACACCCCTCATCGAATATTCAAAATAATATTCAAATAACGAGATGTATCCACCAACCCAAATAGAGGAATAGGCGGGAGTTTGACAGCCCGCCGTTTCCGCTCTTTGGACAACGAATAATTTTGTTAAGGCGGAGACACAAGCATCTCGTCATTATATACAATATCTCTGGTAAAGTCTCTGGTTGGGACGAGTATGTCTGTTTACATGCCTGAATGTATACTAACCCTTGTTTCAAACTCTACTCTGAAGAAATATATTTATATATGATCAAACCACACTATACGATTAAATTGATGAAGCAGTGAAATTGATATTGATAATCCCCGTGATATTAATCAGAATTTATAACATTGTTGGAGGATGCCGACCAACAGGCAATATTGTCAGACAGCTATAACATTACTTTTGACAGGGTCCGTGCTATCTTGAATCCTTAAAGGGGAAAGCACAAAAAAAAAGACAGAATTGTATCTATTTGGATCTATCCATCTACATCTATTTCCACATTTAAAAGTATTAGCTACTTAGTATAAAAATTACATTTTTTCTCAAACTTGACTTTTCTGGATTTGTGCTTTTATTAGGCTACATTAATTATTTGATATAATGGTTGTTGTATTGTTCAAAGTCATAATCCATTACAAATAAGAAATGCATTACTCAGTCCAAATGTTTTGGCTGATAGCACCATCTGCTGGAAAACAAGTGTATATTTAGATTTTATTGGGATCCCTATTTTTATTTTATTTACCTAGGCAAGTCAGTTGAGAACAAATTGTTATTTTCAATGCCTATAAACAATGGGTTAACTGCCTTGTTCAGGGGCAGAATGACAGATTTGTACCTTGTCTGCTCAGGGATTTGATCTGGCAACCTTTTGGTTACTAGTCCAACACTCTAACCACTAGGCTACGCTGCCGCCCCGGTTAGCAAATGCCAATGTCAACAACTAGTCTTCCTGGGGTCCGACCAGGGCCGGGTTACCAAATGGGCAAGGTTGGGAGCTCCCCAACCTTCCGGGGGCCCCCAAACCAAAAATAAATATAAAATGGGGTATTTTCCTAAGCATGCCTTCTAGTCATGGCTGTAGCTAGATACTGTCTGCCTACCTACCTAGGTAAATTTGTACGGCCTGGTCACTGGTTGAAGTTTATGCTATATTTCTTTCTATTAGGCTAGATATTGTTCTAAATCTAATCTCTGTGCCTATGACCTAGAAATGCCTCGGACATGATGAAAACAAGCCCATATTCCCCCATGGTGAAATTGCCCTTTAAAATATAAATAAATAACATACACAATACATAAAGTGACACAAAAGAAAGCCAATTTGCAATTTTATTTGATTGTATGATAGACACTGTCGGAAAAAAACATACAGTATTTTTTGTGTTTTGATGTTACCTTTTACATGCACTGAAACCCCAAAAAGTGTCTTAAACATCAATATTCAGAGTATTTTAAAACGCATTCTGTGTATCATAACACTTATATTGGGTTTACAGCCACGAAACACCAGATCTTAGCTTAGGTGCATTACTTTTCATGGTTTCATTACACAGTGATGGTGGATTGCACTGCATTGGATTGGGTTCCTTTAACTAATGGTAGGATTGTATCTGGCACAAAAACTGGATTATTTGCGTTCAACCATTGGCGGCTGTATCTGGAACTGCATATTGCAATAGAATGATATGAAATACAATAAGTTCTGACACTTAACTATTGTTTGACTCTTTCAACATGACACTGAAAAAAGCTATCAATAACCAAAAATATGAGCTTGTTTTATTCCAATGTTTTGTGTGACACACACAAAGTGGTCACAGTTCGTGTGATGAGAAACAATATTTGTTACTTTTGAACATTCCACTGTGGGCTATTATTGTGGTCCTCCATGTTTTACATTGACTTACATGTACAGTGCCTTGGGAAAGTATTCAGACCCGTTGACTTTTTCCGCATTTTGTTAAATTACAGCCTTATTCTAAAAACAATCCTCAGCAATCTACACACAATACCCCATAATGACAAAGTGAAAACAGGCTTTTAGAAATGTTTGCACATTTACAAAAAAAACAACAGAAAAAACGTATTTAGGTACATTTAATTGATTGGACATGATTTGGAAAGGCACACACCTGTCTATATAAGGTCCCACAGTTGACAGTGTACGTCAGAGCAAAAACCAAGCCTTATAAGGTCGAAGGAATTGTCTGTAGCGCTCCGAGACAGGATTGTGTCGAGGAACAGATCTGGGGAAGGGTACCAAAACATTTCTGCAGCATTAAAGGTCCCCAAGAACACAGTGGCCTCCATCATTCTTAATTGGAAGAAGTTTGGAACCACCAAGACTCTTCCTAGAGCTGACCGCCCGGCCAAACTGAGCAATCGGGGGAGAAATGCCTTGGTCAGGGGGGTGACCAAGATCCCAATGGTCACTCTGACAGAGCTCCAGAGTTCATCTGTGGAGATGGGAGAACCTTCCAGAAGGACAAACATCTCTGCAGCACTCCACCAATCAGGCCTTTATGGTAGAGTGGCCAGACGGAAGCCACTCCTCAGTAAAAAGCACATGACAGCCCGCTTGAAGTTTGCCAAAAGGCACCTAAAGACTCTCAGACCATGAGAAACAAGATTCTCTGGTCTGATGAAACCAAGACTGAACTCTTTGGCCTGAATGTCAAGCGTCATGTCTGGAGGAAACTTGGCACCATCCCGGTGAAGCATGGTGGTGGCAGCATCATGCTGTTGGGATGTTTTTCAGTGGCATGGACTGGGAGAAAGTCAGGATCGAGGCAAAGATGAACAGAACAATGTACAGAGAGATCCTTGATGAAAACCTGCTCCAGAGCGCTCAGATTGTAATGGTGCCGACAGAGAGGGCTGCCTCGCTTCTCGCTCTTTGGAAACTTTGCAGTATTTCGTTTTTTATGTATTATTTCTTCCCAGCCGGGAAGAACTATTGGATATCAGAGCGACGGTAACTCACCAGCACTACGACCAGGAATACGACTTTCCCGAAGTGGATCCTTTGTTCGCACCCCGATTGATTCCAGAAGCTGACCGAAAGCAATGCCGGCAAAGGAAAGGTACTCAGAGCGGTCTTCTAGTCTGACTTAGGAGGCATGCACACCACCCACTGCTTCCGAGTATATTACTCGCAAATGTTCAGTCACTGGATAATAAAGTTGACGAGCTCAGGGCAAGGCCTTCTTTCCAGCGAGACATCAGGGATTGTAACATACTCTGTTTCATGGAAACATGGCTCTCTCAGGATATACTGTCTGAGTCGGTCCAGCCAGTTGGGTTCTCAGTTCATTGCGCAGATAGGAAAAATATATCTCTGGGAAGAAGAAGGGCGGGGGTGTATGTTTCATGATTAACGGCTCATGGTGTAATTGTGATAATGTACAGGAACTCAAGTCCTTTTGTTCACCCGACCTAGAATACCTTACAATTAAATGCCGACCCTATTATCTCCCAAGAGATTTACCTTCGGTTATAGTCACGGCCGTGTATATCCCCCTTAAACCGATACCACGACGGCCCTCAAAGAACTTCACTGGACTTCATGCAAACTGGAAACCACATATTCTAAGGCTGTATTTATTGAAGCTGGGGATTTTAACAAAGCAAATTTGTGGAAAAGTATGCCAAAGTTCTATCAACACATCGACTGTAGTACTCATGCTGCTAAAACACTCGACTACTGTTACTCCAACCTCCGGGATGCATACAAGGCCCTCCCTCGCCCTCCTTTCGGGAAATCTGACCATGACTCCATTTTACTCCTCCCTTCCTATAGGCAAAAACTCAAACAGGAAATATCTGTGCCAAGGACTACCCAACGCTGGTCTGACACATCGGAATCCGCACTTCTAGATTGTTTTGATCACGCGGACTGGGATAAGTTCTGGGTAGCTTCAGAGAATAACATCGATGTATATACTGATACGGTGACTGAGTTTATCAGGAAGTGTATAGGAGATGTTGTACCCAATGTGACTAATAAAACCTTCCCTAACCAGAAATCGTGGATAGATGGCAGCATTTGCGCAAAACTGAAAGCACGAACCACCACATTTAACCATGGCAAGGTGACTGGGAATATGGCAGAATACAAACAGTGTAGTTATTCCCTCCATAAGGCAATCAAACAGGCAAAACGTCAGTATAGAGACAAAGTGGAGTCGCAATTCAATGGCTCAGACACGAGACGTATGTGGCAGGGTCTACAGACAATCACAGACTTCAAAAGGAAAACCAGCCACGGCGTGGACACCAACGTCTTGCTTCCGGATAAGCTAAACACCTTCTTCGCCCCCTCTGCGTTCTGAGTGCATGTGCAGAAGGCGAGGTCAGTACAGGTGTGTGTGTGTATACGGACATATTCAATTTCTCCCTATCCCACTCTGCTGTCCCCACATGCTTCAAAAGCAAAGGTAACTGAACTACATTTACATTTACATTTTAGTTGCAAACACCATGCTCTACCATGGTGTTTGCAACGCCAGCATGGTGTGTGCGACGCCAGGGTTGTGGGTTTGATTCCCACGGGGGGCCAGTACAAAAAAAAATGCATGAAATGAAATATATGCATTCACTACTGTAAGTCGCTCTGGATAAGAGCGTCTGCTAAATGACTAAAATGTAAATGTAGTTCAGTTACATTTGTTTTACCAGCATTTAGTACCAACTTCAGGTCAACCAAGGCTTTCTGCATGATAGTAAAAGCAGATTTAAGAGTCAACAGAGCCTGAGCTGCCGTAGGGGTAGTATCGTATACAACAGTGTCATCTGCATACAAATAAAAGTTACAGCTTTGTACAGATAGACCAATGCTGTTAATTTAAATAGTGAAAAGAACTGAACCAAGAATCGAACCCTGTGGGACACCTTTTGTTATGTCTAGAAATCCTGATTTAACGCCATCAGTAAGTACACACTGTGGTCTGTATTTTAAATCATTCTCAAACCAGCTACAAGCAGCCCGATCTAAGCCAATCGTAGAGTTTCTGAATAAGTAAGGTGTGATCCACAGTGTCGAATGCCTTGGACAGGTCAATGAAGAGGGCAGCACAGTGTTTCTTCGTATATAAACAATTCATGACATAATTTAAAACCATAGAAGTAGCAGAGATGTTACTATGACCTGGTCTGAACCCTGACTGTTTTACATTCAGAAAATACGTAGCAGTTAAAAGGGATCTAAGCTGAGTATTAATCAATGATTCCAGGATTTTTGCTAGGCAAGATAGTTTGGAAATGGGATGATAATTATTTAGATCACTCGGGTTGCCACCTTTATGTAGAGGAAGCACATGGGCCACCTTCCAAACTCTAGGGATAGTACTCATTATAATTGTCAAGTAAAAAATATGTGTTAATGCTTCCGCAATCAATGGAGCAGAAAGCTGTAATGAGAAGGGATCAAGCATATCAGCCCCAGTAGATTTTTTTTTTTTTACATCAATCATAAGTAATTGTTCCAATACATCAGAAGTAGACAGTTGCTCCAGAGAGTACAAGGATTCACTG
This sequence comes from Salmo trutta, assembly GCF_901001165.1. Lineage (NCBI taxonomy): Eukaryota > Metazoa > Chordata > Actinopteri > Salmoniformes > Salmonidae > Salmo > Salmo trutta. Next base: position 49,752,825 of record NC_042970.1, on the reverse strand, counting down.
GGGGTTGTCTGGTGGTCTATCAAGTCGACTAGCGGCTGGGAGAGGGACGAGCAGTTTACTGACTGACTTGAGTCTATTAAACTGATATTTCTTTCAAACAATAAACGGCGTACATAAAATGTTGATTAAAAGCATTATCTATCAAATTTTTTCCAATAATGATGGCAGAGTTCAGTATAACTAGCTTGGGTAGGGAAGGAGAGGAATTTCCACACTTTAGTGCCTTAACTGTTTTCTAAAATTTGTAGATGTCAGCCCTCATGAAGACACTGTCATGGAGAGTCATGTGAAAGCTATGCAAGTGGGATGGAGGACGGCAGCCTGGGGAAAGAGATGTTATCCCTCATGAAGACCCTGTCGTGGAAGATTATGGAAGTGGGGTGGATTCACCTACTGCCTGGAATGGCAGGGGCATCAACAATGAATAATGAATCAGACCTTGACAGAATCCCTGAGGGCACATCATTGGCCGTAGATCTGGCTGCTTTGACCAGTGAGTTCCAGGTAAAGCACAATTCTGTGGATAAGCTACTGAAACTATTGCAAAGCCATGGCCATCCACAAGTGACATCCACTGCCCGCACTCTCGTCAAAACTCCTCGAGAAGTGGAAACCGTGGAAAAGTCAGCCATTGAGTATCTCCACTACCCACTAACGGAGAAGTTGTTCAAAACCCTGAATCGTTACCCAGTTCAACAGGTCAGCCCCCCCTAGCACTACACAGCTGATACAAATAACCAACTCATCGTCAAGCTTTAATTATTTTAATGAGCTGTGTAGTGCTAGGGCACCTGGGGGGGCCCCCAGGACCAAGTTTGGGAAACCCTGCAACAGGTGACTGACCTCAACATTCTGGAGTTGTCTTTTAATGTTGACAGACTGCCTCTATGTGGCCTGTCCTCTGAGCAGTCATGCTTAGTCCAGTGACCATTTTCCCAACAGTACTGACCTGTGGACTGAAAAGGCAGACTAACCTTGTGTTCCTAGAGGACACGTGGCTGACCTAGATGAGATATTGACGAATGGCCTGGACTACAGAGGGAGGAACATCAAAATAACAGTCCAATGCTTTGTGTGTGATACTCCAGCAAGATCCATGGTCAAGAACCCCAAATGTTACACGGGGGGACTGGTTCAACCGAGTGACATACCAGGAGACAACTAACCTAACCTTGCACACAAATGCATAATTCCACGCTCAAACGTAGCCAGAGAACCATCACGGCAACACACCACTGTCTGACCTCCCAGTTGACAAGGTGCTGTGTTTCCCCATCGATTACATACACCAGGCCTGCCGTGGGGTCACCAAAAAACTCCAGGTGACCTGGTGTAGAGGGGAAAAAGGGATGAGAATCTCTGCCGGTCAGCTGCGGGAGGTGAGCAGCAGGTTCCTACAGTTGAGGTCGTCGATCCCCTCCATCTTTGCCCGCACCCCCCGAGGCCTCTATGAGCTTGAGAAATGGAAGGCAAGAGTTCCGCCAGTTTCTCTTGTACACAGGGAAACTGGTGCTGAAGGCTGTCCTCAGAGAAGGACCTTCCTACCAGCCTTTCTTGACCTTCAGTGTTGCAGTTGAGTTGCAACACTAGTACCAACACTGGTACAGCAGCATCCCCACTATGCTCACAACCTGCTGCAGTACTTTGTTGTAAAAGGATGTGAACTTCACGAGGCCACCTTCCTTGTCTACAAAACGCACATCATGCTGCACAGCAGATGCTGTCAGGTTTGGTGGCCTGGACAATTGCAGCGCTTTCATGTTTGAAAACCACCTGCAGACAACCAAGAAGATTGTGCGATCAGGAAAGAGTCCCATGGCTCAAATAGCTAACAGACTGGAGGAGAGTCTGACCAGGCCAATTGAACAGCCAAAAAAATGAACCACAAAAAAGAGCAAGGACCAGGCCTACCTGTTGGAAGATGAAGAGAGCTGTGAGCTTGTGGAGGTAGTTGAGAAAGAGGGAAAGGTGCTGTGCAAACTGTACCACCAACCAGAACCTCTGCTATTGGACCCATGCAGCTCATCCCTGATTGGTGTGTACAAATACCACAGGAGAAACACAATTGTAAAATGGATACCAACCACGGAGATCTGGCAGAGGGCCATACGAATGGAGAGAGGACAGAAGACCACTTTTGTGTCAGTACTACATCAAGTCTGAAGATGCCTGCTGTGGAGACTAATACACACTGACACAAACTCAGCAGTTGAAAGCGTGGATGAAACGCTACCTGACAACAGGCCAGTGAAAAGACAGAGGGAATACCGTGACAGCAGCTGTGATGAGGGTATGACACAAACTGATCTGGTAACAGATCAATAAACCCACTGAATCTGATCTGGTCTCTGTAACCCTTAACCCTAACTGCATTTTTGACCAAAGTATCCTGTATGCTATTTAGACAAGGGCTCTGAACTAAACACACAAGCAATGACCACAATGGAACCCTCCTGCCAAAAGACAACAACAACTAGAGGTATGATTGTAAAAATGTATCTTCAACATTTCAAAAGTATAAGAAAATAATATACACACGCATGAAATGTTGATTAGTCAGTTCATGAAATGGACAAAGATGTATATGTGCCCGTTAAGAACTACTGATTCATCACAGTATCTTGTTCATGTAAATAAGGTGATTCTCCACAGTATGTTGATAATTCACACTACTACTAGGCCTATTTGAAAAATCCTCAATATTTATCTTCAATAACATTTATCCAAAACCTAATGAGAAATAGATAAACACAGAAGAACTGAAACTGGATGGCCCACTTGATTGCAGTGTATTGAACATGTATTTTCTTTAGATAAGTGTTCAGGACACCTTCCCACCAAAATTCCTCTAGTGAAGCCTAAGCTACCCACCACCCCCTCCTGCACCCTTCCTTTGAAGAAACACAACACCAAATGTAAGATAACATTGTTGCAGGAGCATTATAAATATCAGATGTCAACCTTATCATCAAGGAATTATCAAGAGACCATTGACATAATGGTTGTGTTGCAATTCTGCTCTTTTGACATCACTTACAACAATGGCAAGTTGTTACTAATACTTGCAATTTTGCACACAGTCATTGATGGACCCTCAACATCTTGCAACCTGGCAGCAGACAATATCTTAGATACAGACTACTCCCAGACAGACATGTTGCATGGTATTACTATTTTGCTATACTGTCTTTATTTTCAGTGTCTGGAAAGTGTCTGTCACCAACACAGGAAAAGTAGCCTATTGGCCTAGTGATTATTACGGTTGGAATTCTGCCATCATCTAGTTGTCACAGTTGATAATGACCTGATTTCAAACTTTTAAAGCTGCAATATGTACATTTTTGGATGCGAACCTACCAAATTCACATAGAAATGTGTGTTAGAGATCTGTCATTCTCATTTAAAGCAAGTCTAAGAAACAGTAGATCTGGTCAATGTGCTCTATTTCTATACTAACCTTTCTAACATTTTGTTGTTGCATCTTTTACTTTCGGTTTTGTACACCAGCTTCAAACAGCTGAAAGTACAATATTTTTGGTTATGGAAAATATATCTGACAGCAGTCAGATATTCAAATTTTAGCAACCAGGAAATGGAGGAGCGATTTCTGCATAGTGCATCTTTAAGTGTGGAACTTCACTGCTTGCATTTTATCTACTTGTATATGTGTGCACAGAAACTGACAGACCCTAAACACCATTCTGAGATGGCAAGTACGCAGCCACCCAGCAAACAGCTCCTTCCCTGGCACTAGAGATTAAATTAATTAATTGTATTTTACCCTTTTATTTTAGTTTTATTTTAACCTGAAACTTAGATACTAGTAAAAGTGACAATGACTGTGGAATTGTTAATCTACTTTGAAGTCCCAAATTGTCCAAAACATGTTTACTGTACCAAAAGTATGTGGACACCTGCTCGTTAAACATCTCATTTGAAAATCATGCGCATTAATATGGAGTTGGTTCCCCCTTTGCTGTTATAACAGCCTCCACTCTTCTGGGAAAACTTTCCACTAAATGTTGGAACATTGCTGCAGGGACTTTCTTCCATTCAGCCACAAGTTCTGCAGGCCAGTCAAGTTCTTCCACACCAATTTCAACAAACCATTTCTGTATGGACCTCGCTTTGTGCACGGGGGCATTGTCATGCTGAAACGGGAAAGGGCCTTCCCCAAACTGTTGCCACAAAGTTGAAAACACAGAATCGTCTAATGTCATTGTATGCTGTAGCGTTAAGATTTCCCTTTGCTGAAACTAAGGGGCCTAGCCCGAAACATGAAAAACAGCCCCAGACCATTATTCCTCCTGCACCAAACTTTAAAGTTGGCAGGATGGATTGGGGCAGGTAGTGTTCTCCTGGCATCCGCCTAATCCAGATTTGTCCATTCTACTGCCAGATGGTGAAGCGTGATTCCTCACTCCAGAGAACGCATTTCCACTGTTCTAGAGTCCAATGGCTGCAAGCTTTACACCATTCCAGCCGATGGTTGGCATTGCGTATGGTGATCTTAGGCTTGTGTGTGGCAGCTTGGCCATGGAAACCCATTTCATGAAGCTCCGTCTTGTGCTGACGTTAATTTCAGATGCAGTTTGGAACTCGGTAGTGAGTGTTGCTACCGATGACAGACAATTTTTACGCGCTTCAGCACAAAGCGGTCCCGTTCTGTGAGCTTGTGTGGCCTACCACTTCGCGGCTGAGCCGTTGTTGCTCATAGATGTTTCCACTTCACAATAACCGAACTTACAGTTGACCGGGACAGCTCTAGCAGGGCAGAAATTTTACAAACTGACTTGTTGGAAAGGTGGCATCTTATGACCGTGCCACATTGAAAGTCACTGAGCTATTCAGTAAGGCCATTCTGTTGCCAATGTTTGTCTATGGAGATTGCTTGACTGTGTGCTCGATGTTATAGACCTGTCAGCAACGGGTGTGGCTGAAATAGCCAAATCCACTAATTTGAAGAGGTGTCCACATACTTATGTATATATAGTGCATATGGGTCCAACTGTAGTTACAAAACATGTCGAAAATAAGTTGTCTTGATGGCAGTGTGGGAGAATAAAGAAAATTGTTATTTTCAAATCAAATTTTATTTGTCATATGCACTGAATAATTTCACAGGTGTAGACCTCACCTGTGAAATTATTACTTACAAGTAGGGCTGTTACTGGTGACCGTATTACCGCCACACTGGTCGTCATGAGTCAAGAAGGCAGTCAAATTCCACGTTACCATTTAGTCATGGTAATTAGGCTTCTCCAAGCTCTGATGCTGCTGATGGTCATTAGTAGCCTACCAAACTTGCTAACTGCCTGGCACTCAGCACTCTATTGTCCCTCTAATCACTCTGACATCAATGCAAATGTAATTGAACATCTAATCAAACACTTCATGAGAGCCCATGAGCTCATGTTGTGCAACATTTCTATAGGCTATGCAATTGCATGAGAAAACAGAGTGATGGCCTGTACTAGAAAGAGGAGGATCCCATCAGCTTTCTATAGGCTAGCCCTACTAAATTTATTTATCTTTCCTAATATTAAGCACATTGCTTCTATTTACACCAGGAGTATAGCCTACCTGGCTGGCATGTATATAAACCATGGGAAAAGCATCCTCCATTCGCTATTTAAGTACATAGATGACATGTATTTTTTTCCCCTGCCCCTGTTTCGAGACAGGTGCGTGATAATGGTTCATTCTAAATCAAAACAAATTTCACACAAATTATTTAGTATATGTAAAGACAAGATTAAATCAAGAATAGTCTGATGGGCGACAATATTAGCCTACAGTATCACTTGTGAGCTATATAATATCACTTGTGAATGATGCCCAGCATAAGACAAGAAACAATGCGACTTTTTTTGAGACTTTTTCAAATCATAGTCACACACCTCATGTAGCCTAGCCTATAGCCCTATATGTTTTGATAAGGTTTGTATCATGGAGCGGCAGGTAGCCAATGGTTAATGTTGGGCTTGTAACCGATTTGGAGGTAGAGGATCCATCATGGTCTGGGGCGGTGTGTCACAGCATCATCAGACTGAGCTTGTTGTCATTGCAGGCAATTTCAACACTGTGCGTTACAGGGAAGACATCCTCCTCCCTCATGTGGTACCCTTCCTACAGGCTCATCCTGACATGACCCTCCAGCATGACAATGCCACCAGCCATACTGCTCGTTCTGTGCGTGATTTCCTGCAAGACAGGAACGTCAGTGTTCTGCCATGGCCAGCGAAGAGCCCGGATCTCAATCCCATTGATCACGTTTGGGACCTGTTGGATCGGAGGGTGAGGGCTAGGGCCTAGAGGGCTAGGGCTATTCCCAAATGTCTGGTGCAGTCCATGAGGAGGAGATGCACTGCAGTACTTAATGCAGCTGGTGGCCACACCAGATACTGACTGTTACTTTTGACCCCCCCCCCCTTTGTTCAGGGACACATTATTCAATTTGTGTTAGTCACATGTCTGTGGAACTTGTTCAGTTAATGTCTCAGTTGTTGAATCTTGTTATGTTCATACAAATATTTACACATGTTAAGTTGCTGATAATAAACGCAGTTGACAGTGGGAGGACGTTTCTTTTTTTGCTGAGTTTATATTACATGGATTTATTAGACTTTTTAAATTGGAGATGTTTCAAAGGTCTGCATCAGTGGCTTGTAGGCCATGTGTGGAAGCCGGGAGATGCTAAATGTGTTTATGTAAATATTTACTAAATTAAAAAATACATTTAAAAAAGTTACACAACAAAATAACAATAACAAAGCTATATACAGGGGTTACCAGTACTGATTCAATGTGCGAGTCAATGTGCGGGGGTACAGGTTAGTCGAGGTAATTGAGGTAATAAGTACATGTAGGTAGGGGTAAAGTGACTATGCATAGATAATAAACAGCGAGTAGCAGCAGCGGGAGGGGGGTCAATGCAAATAGTCCGGGTGGCCATTTGATTAATTGTTTAGCAGTCTTATGGCTTGGGGGTAGAAGCTGTTAAGGAGCCTTTTGGACCTAGACTTGATGCTCTGGTACCGCTTGCTGTGCTGTTGCAGAGAGAACAGTCTGTGACTTGGGTGGCTGGAGTCTTTGACAATTTTTTGGTCCGTTCTCTGACACCACCTATTATAAAGGTCCTGAATGGCAAGAAGCTTGGCCCCAGTGATGTTCTGGGCCGTATGCACTAACCTCTGTAGCGCCTTACGATCGGATGCTGAGCAGTTGCCATACCAGGCGGTGATGAAACCAGTCAGGATGCTCTCCATGGTGCAGCTGTAGAACTTCTTGAGGCTCTGGGGACCCATGCCAAATCTTTTCAGTCTCCTGAGGGGGAATAGGCGTTGTTGTGCCCTCTTCATGACTGTCTTGGTGTGTTTGGACCATGATAGTTTGTTGGTGATGTGGACAACAAGGAACTTGAAGCTCTTGACCAGCTCCACTGCACCCCTGTCGACGTGAATGTGGGCTGTCTTATCGGCCCGTCAGGAAGTCCAGGATCAAGTTGCAGAGGGAGGTGTTTAATTCCAAGGTCTTTAGCTTAGTGATGTGCTTTGTGGGTACTATGGTATTGAACGCTGAGCTGTAGTCAATGAACAGCATTCTCACATAGGTGTTCCTTTTGTCCAGGTTGGAAAGGGCAGTGTGGAGTGCGATTGAGATTGTGTCATCTGTGAATCTGTTGGAGTGGTATGTGAATTGGAGTGGGTCCAGGATTTCTGGGATGATGGTGTTGATGTGAGCCATGACCAGCCTTTCAAAGCACTTCTTGGCTACAGACATGAGTGCTACAGGGTGATAGTGATTTAGACAGGTTACCTTGCCGTTCTTGCGCACAGGGACTATGGTGGTCTGCTTGAAACATGTAGGTATTACAGACTCGGTCAGGGAGAGCTTGAAAATGTCAGTGAAGATACTTGCCAGTTTGTCTGTGCATGCTCTGAGTACTCGTCCTGATAATCCACCTGGCCCAGCGGCCTTGTTAATGTTGACCTGTTTAAAGTTCTTACTCACATCAGCTACGGAACAGCTGGTGCTCTCATGCATGCTTCAGTGTTGCTTGCCTTGAAGCGAGCATAGAAGGCATTAACTCGTCTGGTAGGCTCACATTACTGGGCAGCTCGCGGCTGGGTTTCCCTTTGTAATCCGTAATAGTTTGCAAGCCCTGCCACATCGACAAGCATAAGACCCAGTGTAGTAGGATTCAATCTTAGTCCTGAATTGATGCTTTGCCTTTGATTGTTTGTCTGAGACCATTTCGGGATTTCTTATAAGTGTCCGGATTAGTGTCCCGCTCCTTGAAAACGGCAGCTCTAGCCTTTATCTCAGTGCGAATGTTGCCTGTAATCCATGGATTCTGTTTGGGATATGTACGTATAATACTGTGGGGACAATGTCATCAATGCACTTATTGATGAAGCCAGGGACTGAGGTGGTATACTCCTCAATGCCATCGGATGAATCCTGGAACATATTCCAGTCTGTGCTAGCAAAACAGTTCTGTAGTTTAGCATCTGCGACATCTGACCACTTCCGTATTGAGCGAGTCTGTTATTTCTCTGCTTGAGTTTTTGCTTGTAATCAGGAATCAGGAGGATAGAATTATGGTCAGATTTGCCAAATGGAGGAAAAGGCAGAGCTTTGTACACATCTCTGTGTGTAGACTAAAGGTGGTCGTGAGTTGTTTTTCCTCTGGTTGCACATGTGACATGCTGATAGAAATAAGGTAAAACAGATTTAAGTTTTCCTGCAATAAAGTACTGCATTTTGTAGTTATTGAGGCAATCATTTACTATTCAATATATATTTTAAACCTTTGTGTACAGTATCTCAAACAGACATACTACAGGTTTTCATTCAAAAAGTGGAGGTCATTAAAGAAACATAACAAGAGATCTTCCTTCATTTGTGAAGGATGTGGGCTGCTAAACAAGGAGACCTGGCCTGGCCATGTAACAGTTAGTCCTGACTGAGTTTCAATATCCCCATATCACCCCTTGGCCCGATAATTATTTAGAAAATGGGTCATGAAATAAATCAACTAGGCTCACCAATTTGCCATCAACATTAGTCTACTTCCTCAATGGCCAATGTGCACAAATGTGTGGCTGGCACACAGCTCTGTTGTCTGCCACAACTTTATGGCGGTAAAACAATTTCACAAGGGTGCAAATACTGACATCAAACCTGTTATCTTAAAAATGTTATGCCCTTTCCCAACAGCATTTCTGATTCAATTTCTGTGTTACTTTGCAGACTCATCATCTCAGCCTTATAGGTGGGGCCAACCCCGGAGAGTGTACAAGGAGGGAGATGAGGACTCTCACAACAAGCCAAGTTTGGAGGCACTATACTGTAGCCTGAAAGGGAAACGGGGGGAAATTGCACTTACTGTAAGAACATGAGTGTGTACAATGTTATCAAATGTGAGTTCAATTACAAAACAGTTACTTCACAGCAAGCCATGGTAATAGATTCTTCCCAAACACAGATTAAGCCTTGCTCCTTATGCTGGACTAGGGCTGTTACGGTGAACGAATTACCGCCACACTGGCAGTCACTGGCCCATCTACTGTTGCTAGCCCAAATTTTGACTTGTGCTCTGATATCTGCTTCACTGATTTTAACACTAGAAGCTTATTACCTAAAATGGATCAATTGAAAGTGTGGGTTCACAGCTCAAATCTAGATGTGTTGGTCATTACTGAGGTGTGGTTAAGAAAGAGTGCTTTGAATACTGATGTTAACCTTTCTGGTTATAACCTTTTTCGGCAAGACAGATCTTCCAACGGTGGGAGAGTGGCAATCTTTACCAAGAATCACCTTCAGTGCTCGGTTGCGTCCGCAAAGTCTGTCCCAAAACAATTTGATTTCCTGGTTTTAAGCATTAAACTTTCAAATAGCTCTTTGTTGACTGTTGCTGGGTGCTATCGTCCTCCATCAGCACCGGCCTGTACCTTACCTGCCCTAAGCTCTCTCCTGGCCCCTTACACTAAAATTTGAATTTGTCCTGCTAGGTGAACTAAACTGGGACATACTTAAACCACCTGACCAAGTCCTAAAGCAATGGGACTTCCTAAATCTTTTTCAGATTATTACCAACCCCACAAGGTACGAGCCCAAACACCCAGAAAGGGCTACTCTCCTCAATGTTATTCTCACAAATAATCCTGATAGGTATCAGTCTAGTGTTTTCTGTAATGACCTTAGTGATCACTGTTTTACAGCCTGCGTTAGTAATGGCTGATACGGAAAACAACCTGTCCTGATTTGTCATAGACGCTTGATAAAAAAACTTTAATGTGCAAGCCTTCCTTCATGACCTGGCCTCTGTAAATTGGTATAGAATCAGCTTGATCCCCTCTACTGAAGACGCTTGGACTTTCTTTTTTTGATATTTTCAGTAATATTGTTAACAAACACACCCCAGTAAAGAAAATGAGAATTAAAGTTGGACCGTGATCTTGCAGAGTTACTCCGCCTCAAGAATTGCATTTTGCTCGGCACACGCATACTCTGGCTGACTGGCTCTCATTCAGGCAAATGAGAAATAAGTGCACTCAGGCTATCCGGAAGGCCAAAGTTAGTTACTTTAAGGAGTCGTTCTCTCTCTGTGGGTCTAACCCCAAGAAGTTCTGGAAAACGGTTAAAGACCTGGAGAATAAACTCTCCTCCTAACAGCTGCCCATGTCCCTTAAAGTTGATGATGTGTTTGTTACTGGCAAGAAGCACATGGCTGAGCTTTTTAGTCACCACTTCATAAAGTCAGGATTCCTATTTGACTCAGCCATGCCTCCTTGCCCGTCCAACATTTCCTCATCTCCCACCCCTTCTAATGTGACTAGCCCTGATGCTCCTCCCTCTTCTTCCCCTATCCAGCTACAAAGCTTCTCCCTACAGGCGGTCACTGAGTCCGAGGTGCTAAAGGAGCTCCTTAAACTTGACCCCCAAAAACATCTGGGTAAGATGGTTTAGACCCTTTCTTCTTTAAACCTGATTTGGATAGGGGGCAGTATTTTCACGGCCGGATAAAAAACGTACCCGATTTAATCTGGTTACTACTCCTGCCCAGAAACTAGAATATGCATAGAATTAGTAGATTTGGATAGAAAACACTCTAAAGTTTCTAAAACTTTGAATGGTGTCTGTGAGTATAACATAACTCATATGGCAGGCCAAAACCTGAGAAGATTCTATACAGGAAGTGCCCTGTCTGACAATTTGTTCTCCTACTAGGGCATCTCTATCAAAAATACAGCATCTCTGCTGTAACGTGACATTTTCTAAGGCTTCCATTGGCTCTAGGAAGGCGCCAGAAAGTGGAATGAGAGCTCTCCAGTCTCTGGGCGAAAAACAGCAGGGGTTTTTGTGAGTGGTCCTTCTGGGAACAATGACACTGGACGCGCGTGCACGAGACGACTCCATGTTTTACTTTCAGCGTTTGAACGAATACAACGTCTCCCGGTTGGAATATTATCGCTATTTTACGAGAAAAATCACATAAAACTGTATTTTAAACAGAGTTTGACATGCTTTGAAGTACGGTAATGGAATATTTTGACATTTTTTGTCACAAAACGTGCCGGCACGTCACCCTTCGGATAGTTACCTGAACGCATGAACAAAACGTAGCTATTTGAATATAGCTATGGATTATTTCGAACTAAAACAACATTTGTTGTTGAAGTAGATGTCCTGGGAGTGCATTCTGACTAAGAACAGCAAAGGTAATCCAATTTTTCTTATAGTAAATCTGAGTTTGGTGAGTGCCAAACTTGGTGGGTGTCAAAATAGCTAGCCGTGATGGCCGGGCTATGTACTCAGAATATTGCAAAATGTGCTTTCACCGAAAAGCTATTTTAAAATCTGACACCGCGATTGCATAAAGGAGTTCTGTATCTATAATTCTTCAAATAATTATGTATTTTGTGAACGTTAAGAATTATAGATACAGAACTCCTTTATGCAATCGCTATGTCCGATTTTAAAATAGCTTTTCTGCGAAAGCAAATTTGCAATATTCTGAGTACATAGCTCGGCCATCAAGGCTAGCTATTCAGACCCACCAACGTCGGGGCAGCCTAAACTCAGAATTACTATTAGAAAAATTGGATTACCTTTGCTGTTCTAGCGCTAGCGGAACGTCTGTCCTCAACAGGTTAAGGTTGCTGCCCCTATACTCGCCAAGCCTATATCTGACCTTTTTAATCCTGTCTCTCCTCTCCGGGGAGGTTCCCATTGCTTAGAAGGCAGCCACGGTTTGTCCTTTAATTAATGGGGGAGATCAAGCTGATCCTAACTGTTATAGGCCTATTTCTATTTTGCCCTGTTTATCAAAGGTGTTGGAAAAACGTGTCAATAATCAACTGACTGGCATTCTTGATGTCTCTAGTATTCTCTCTGGTATGCAATCTGGTTTCCGCTCAGGTGATGATGTCACCATTGCCCTTGATTCTAAGCATACCTCTCTCAAAAAGTGCAGTGTATAAAGTCAGAACATCTGTTGTCTCAGTCACTGCCTGTCAACAAGGGAGTACCCCAAAGCTCGATCCTAGGCCCCACACTCTTTTCAATTTACATCAACAACATAGCTCTGTCAGTAGGAAGCTCTCTCATCCATTTATCTGCAGATGTTACAGTCATATACTCAGCTGGCCTCTCCCCGGATTTTGTGTTAAACGCTCTACAACAAAGCTTTCTTAGTGTCCAACAAGCTTTTTCTGCCCATAACCTTGTTCTGAACACCTCCAAAACAATGGTCATGTGGTTTGGTAAGAAGAATGCCCCTCTCCCCTCAGGTGTGATTACTACCTCTGAGGGTTAGAGCTTGAGGCAGTCACCTCATACAAGTACTTGGGAGTATAGCTGGACGGTACACTGTCCTTATCTCAGCACATATCAAAGGTGCAGGCTAAAGTTAAATCTAGACTTGGTTTCCTCTATCGTAATCACTCCTCTTTCACCCCAGCTGCCAAAATAACCCTGATTCAGATGGCCATCCTACCCACACTAGATTATGGAGACATAATTTATAGATCGGTAAGTAAGGGTGCTCTCAAACGGCTAGATGTTCTTTACCATTCGGCCATCAGATTTGCCACCAATGCTCCTTATAGGACACGTCACTGTACTCTATACTCCTCTGTAAACTGGCCATCTGGCCATCTGTAACGGGCGAGTGGACCAAAATGCAGCGGGTATATTTATCTTCTTCTTTATTGTAGGAAAAAACACTTAAACAAACAAACGACGAAAAAAGTCCTGTAAGGTGCACAGACTATACAGGAAACAACCACCCACAAAACACAAGTGAAACAAACCCCAACTAAATATGGCCTCCAATTAGAGCCAACGACAACCAGCTGCCTCTAATTGGAGATCCTACCAAAACCCCAACATAGAAATAGAAAAACTAGATAAACACAGACATATAAAATGTAGAACATAAACCAAAAAACCCGAACCACACAAAACAAACACCCCCTGCCACGCCCTGACCAAACTACAATAACAAATAGCCATCATCACTGTTACATCCTCAGAAAGCATAAGCTCCTGAGTTGGGAAAATCTGGTGCAATACACCGACGCATGTCTTGTATTCAAGATCCTAAATGGCCTAGCTCCCCCTCCACTCAGTACTTTTGTTAAACAGAAAATCCAAACATATGGCAGCAGATCCACAAGGTCTGCCATGAGAGGTGACTGTATAGTTCCCTTAAGGAAAAGCACCTTTAGTAAATCCGCTTTCTCTGTGAGAGCGTCTCATGTCTGGAATACACTGCCATCAGACACACATAACTGCACCACATATCACACTTTCACAAAATGCATGAAGACATGGCTAAAGGTCAATCAGATTTGTGAACATAATCCCTAGCTGTGTATTGCCGCTTTCCATGTTGTCTGTTGTCTGTAGCTTGTGAGGTGTGGAAACACTTTGTTTTTATGGATTTTGTCTTGTTGCTTTTTGTTCTATGTTGCTCTGTCTGTATGCTACATCTTGCTTGTCCTATGTTGCTCTGTCTGTATGCTATGTCTTGCTTGTCCTATGTTACTCTGCGTGTGCTCACTGTTCTATGATTGTCTATATTGTAATTGTTTTTAATAACCTGCCCAGGGACTGCGGTTGAAAATTAGCCGGCTGGCTAAAACCGGCACTTTTACTGAAACGTTAAACTCAAACAAACTCAAACTCAAATAACCCCTTTTACTGGTCAGGACGTGACAGTACCCCGCCCCCCCCCCCCAAAGGTGCAGACCCCGAATGCACCTCAAAACAAAACCCCACAAAAATAAACCCCAAACTTAAATGGAGGGAAGGGAGGGTGGCCACCGTCAACGACGGCTCCCGTGCTACACCCCCCCCCAATCCTCCAACTACGGAGGTGGCTCGGCTCCGACCTTAGTCCCCATTCTAACCTGCCCACCCCCGCTGAAGGCTCAGGGCTGTGGACCACTGCTGAAGGCTCTGGGCTGAGGTGCGTTGCTGGAGACCTCGGGCTGAGGTGCGTTGCTGGAGACCTCGGGCTGAGGTGCGTCGCTGGAGACTCAGGGCTGAGGTGCGTCGCTGGAGACTCAGGGCTGAGGTGCGTCGCTGGAGACTCAGGGCTGAGGTGCGTCGCTGGAGACTCAGGGCTGAGGTGCGTCGCTGGAGACTCAGGGCTGAGGTGCGTCGCTGGAGACTCAGGGCTGAGGTGCGTCGCTGGAGACTCAGGGCTGAGGTGCGTCGCTGGAGGGCTCCGGACTGTGGGCCGTCTCTTCAGGTTCCAGACTGTGGGCCGTCTCTGCCGGTTCCAGACTGTGGGCCGTCTCTGCCGGTTCCAGACTGTTGGCCGTCTCTGCCGGTTCCAGACTGTGGGCCGTCTCTGCCGGTTCCAGACTGTGGGCCGTCTCTGCCGGTTCCAGACTGTGGGCCGTCTCTGCCGGTTCCAGACTGTGGGCCGTCTCTGCCGGTTCCAGACTGTGGGCCGTCTCTGCCGGTTCCAGACTGTGGGCCGTCTCTGCCGGTTCCAGACTGTGGGCCGTCTCTGCCGGTTCCAGACTGTGGGCCGTCTCTGCCGGTTCCAGACTGTGGGCCGTCTCTGCCGGTTCCAGACTGTGGGCCGTCTCTGCCGGTTCCAGACTGTGGGCCGTCTCTGCCGGTTCCAGACTGTGGGCCGTCTCTGCCGGTTCCAGACTGTGGGCCGTCTCTGCCGGTTCCGGACTGTAGGACGTCGCCGGAAGCACTGGACGGGGAACTGTCGCCGGAATCTCTGGACGGGGAACTGTCGCCGGAAGCTCTGGACGGGGAACTGTCGCCGGAAGCTCTGGACGGGGACTGCACACTGAAGGCCTGATGCGTTGGGTTGGCTTATGGGGCGCCAGACTAGTAACCCGCACCACAGGGCTAGTGCGAGGAGCAGGAACAGGACGTACTGGACTGGGAAGGCGCACTAGAGGCCCGATGCGTGGGGCTGGCTTTGGAGGTGCCAGACTATTGACACGCACCTCAGGGCTAGTGCGAGGAGCAGGAACAGGACATACTGGACTGGGCAGGCGCACTAGAGGCCTGATGCGTGGGGCTGGCTTTGGAGGCGCCAGAACAGTAACACGCACCACAGGGCTAGTGCAAGGAGCAGGAACAGGATACACTGGTTCTTGAAGACGCACTGGAGGTCTGGAGCGCACGGCCTGCACAACCCGTCCTGGCTGAGTTGTTACTGTAGCCCGACACGGGCGGAGTGATGGCACAGGGCGAACTGGGCTGTGCTGAGGAATGATGGCTGCCTTGCGTAGAGCAGGCGCAGGGTAGCCTGGGCCTAGGAGACGCACTGGTGGCCAGATGTGCTGAGCAGGCATACTCCTTCCTGGCTGGATGCCTACTCTAGCACGGCACTTGCGGGGGGCTGGTATCGACCGCACCGGACTGTGCTTGCGGATGGGCGAGACCGTGCACACTTCCGCATAGCACGGTGCTCTCCACGCCAAACGCTCCCCATAATAAGCACTGGGAGTTGGCTTAGGGCTCACCCCTGGCCCAGCCAAACTACCCGTATGCCCCCCCCCAAAAATGTTTGGGGGCTGCCTCCTCTCCTCCTGAAATGGAGGATATAATGCCTCATACCTCCTTCGCTCTGCCTTTGCTGCCTCCAGTTCCTCCTTCGGTCGCCGGTTCTCCCCAGCCTGACTCCAGGGTCCCTTTCCATCTAATATTTCCTCCCATGTCCACGACTCCAAGTAGCTCTCCTTCTGCTTCTTCCTCCGCTGCTTGGTCCTTCTTTGGTGGGTGGTTCTGTAACGAGCGTCGTAAGGAGTGGACCAAAATGCAGCAGGTATATTTATCATCTTCTTCTTCTTTATTGAAGGAAAAAACTCTTAAATAAACAAACAACGAAAACAGTCCCGTAAGGTGCACAGACTACAGGAAACAACCACCCACAAAACACAAGTGAAACAAACCCCAACTAAATATGGCCTCCAATTAGAGACAACGACAACCAGCTGCCTCTAATTGGAGGTCCAACCAAAACCCCAACATAGAAATAGAAAAACTAGATAAACACATAGAAATAGAAAATGTAGAACATAAACCAAAAAACCCGAACCACACAAAACAAACACCCCCTGCCACGCCCTGACCAAACTACAATAACAAATAACCCCTTTTACTGGTCAGGACGTGACACCATCTCTGTATACCGTCGCAAGACCCACTGGTTGATGCTTATTTATAAAACCATCTTAGGCCTCACTCCCCCCTATCTGACATATCTACTGCAGCCCTCATCCTCCACATACAACACCTGTTCTGCCAGTCACATTCTGTTAAAGGTCCCCAAAACACACACATCCCTGGGTCGCTCATCTTTTCAGTTCGCTGCTGCTAGTGACTGGAACGAGCTGCAACTCAAACTGGACAACTTTATCTCAATCTCTTCATTCAAAGACTGAAGCTTACTGATAGTTGTGGCTGCTTCGCGTGATCTATTGTTGTCTCTACCTTCTTGCTCTTTGTGCTGTTGTCTGTGCCCAATAATGTTTGTACCCTGTTTTGTGCTGCTACCATGTTGTGCTGCTGCCATGTTGTGTTGCTACCATGTTGTTGTCATGTTGTGTTGCTACCATGCTATGTTGTTGTCTTAGGTCTCTCTTTATGTAGTGTTGTGTTGTCTCTTGTCGTGATGTGTGTTTTGTCCTATATTTTTATTTATCCTGCTAGGTTAGTTCTCATAACCTGCTAGGTTAGTTCTCCTAACCTCCCAGGTTAATTATCCTAACCAGACTCTCCAGCTTAGCTAAAATGTTACAAGGAAATAGCAATTAAGCAGCCACGCAAAACGGTCTTGGCAACCAATCTGCCCAATTAGCTATGTTTTCAGTTATGTTGATCAGCTTATTTTGATCCTCCCACTTATTTCGCAATGCCCACTTACACTCTCCGCGTATACAGTTACCATGGGAGAATGATGACTGCCCCCTTTCATTGAAGCTACGGAAATTCAAGGTTGACCGCAGTACTGCAGGCCTTGTTAGCAGAAAACATGATCCCCTATTACAGTGAATGGAAAAATTGCAATCTTTGAGGTTATTCTGCTTTCCCTAGTTACCACAGCCACAATTGCAGGTTTTTTATTTTGCCTTTTGGTCTCAATTTAAGGTTAGGGTTAGGCATAAGGTTAGCAGTGTGGTTAAGGTTAGGGATAAGGTTAGGTTTAAAATCACATTTTAAGAAGATAATTTGTAGAAATAGGCAGGGTGTATGACTGTGGCTGTGTTAATTAGTGACGACCGGTCAATCTTCCTTTTAAATAAAAAAGTTTTGAAGACAATCAAGGTACCAATAATTGCTTCTAATACGCCAGACGTATGAACTTGAACCGATTATTTAAAAATCACACAGAAATTATAAGGATAATTAAGTTGCTAATGGCAGCCTGCAGTACCTCAGTCAGGCTTCAACTTGAGTTACTCAATAAGAGGGGGCAGCACTGAGCTAGGCTGCAACGTCACTTCCTAGAGTAGCTCAAACTGTAGCTCAAACTGCAAATGTTATGTCTCCATGAGACGCCATCTTAACCGACTTCATTTGGCTACAATGTGCTATTGAGTCTTCACATGAATGAATGGTGTCACGTGATTGATGGCTTTGTCCATTCATACTGTATATACAGTCATTGCTCTCTCCCCCGCCCTCCATTTGGCAAATCTGACCATAATTCTATCTTCCTGATTCCTGCTTACAAGCAAAAACTAAAACAGGAAAGTACCAGTGACTCGCTCAATACGGAAGAGGTCAGATGACGCGGATGCTACGCTACAGGACTGTTTTGCAAGCACAGACTGGATTATGTTCCGGGATTCATCTAATGGTATTGAGGAGTATAACACCTCAGTCGTCGGTTTCATCAATAAGTGCATCGACGACGTCGTCCCCACAGTGACCGTACGTACATATCCCAACCAGAAGCCATGGATTACAGGCAACATCCGCATCGAGCTAAAGGCTAGAGCTGCCGTTTTCAAGGAGTGGAACATTAATCTGGACGCCAATAAGAAATCCTGCTATGCCCTCAGATGAACCATCAAACAAGCAAAGCATCAATACAGGATTAAGATTGAATCCTACTTCACCGGCTCGGACGCTCGTCGGATGTGGCAGGGCTTGAAAACTATTACGGACTACAAAGGGAAACCCAGACACAAGCTTCCCAGTGACGCAACACTACCAGATGAGCTAAATGCCTTTTATGCTCGCTTTGAAGCAAGCAACACTGAAGCATGCACGAGAGCACCAGCTGTTCTGGATGACTGTGTGATAACGCTCTCGGTAGCTGATGTGAGCAAGACCTTTAAACAGGTCAACATTCACAAAGCCGCGGGGCCAGATGGATTACCAGGACGTGTACTCAAAGCATGCGCAGACCAACTGGCAAGTGTCTTCACTGATATTTTCAACCTCTCCCTGACAGTCTGTAATAGCTACATGTTTCAAGCAGACCACCATAGTCCCTGTGCCAAAGGAAGCGAAGGTAACCTGCCTAAATGATTATCGTCCCGTAGCACTCACGTCGGTAGCCATGAAGTGTTTTGAAAGGCTGGTCATGGCTCACATCAAGAGCATCATCCCGGATACCCTAGATCCACTCCAATTCGCATACCGCCCCAACAGATCCACAGATGACGCAATCTCAATCGCACTCCACACTGCCCTTTCCCACCTGGACGAAAGGAGCACCTATGTGAGAATGCTGTTCATTGACTACAGCTCAGCATTCAACACCATATTGCCCACGAAGCTCATCACTAAGCTAAGGACCCTGGGACTAAGCTAAGGACCCTGGGACTAAACACCTCCCTCTGCAACTGGATCCTGGACTTCCTGACGGGCCGCTTCCAGGTGTTAAGGGTAGGCAACAACACATCTGCCCCTGATACTCAACACAGGGGCCCCTCAGGGGTGTGTACTTAATCCCCTCCTATACTCCTGATTCACCCACGACTGCGTGGCCAAACACGACTCCAACACCATCATTAAGTTTGCTGACGGCACAACAGTAGTAAGTCTGATCACCGATAACGATGAGACAGCCTATAGGGAGGAGTCAGAGAACTGGCAGTGTGGTGCCAGGACAACAACCTCTCCCTCAATATGAGCAAGACAAAGGAGCTGATCGTGGGCTACAGGAAAAGGCGGGCCGAAACAGGCCCCCATTAACATCAACGGGGCTATAGTGGAGCGGGTCGAGAATTTCAAGTTCCTTGGTGTCCACACCACCAACAAACTAACATGGTTCAAACACACCAAGAGAGTCATGAAGAGGGCATGACAAAACCTTTTCCCCCTCGGGAGACTGAAAAGATTTGGCATGAGTCCCCAGATCCTCAAAAGGTTCTACAGCTACACCATCGAGAGCATCCTGACCGGTTGCATCACCGCCTGGTATGGCAACTGCTCGGCATCTGACCGTAAGGCGCTACAGAGGGTAGTGCGTACGGCCCAGTACATCACTGGGGCCAAGCTTCCTGCAATCCAGGACCTATATAATAGGCAGTGTCAGAGGAAAGCCCATAAAATTGTCAGAGACTCCAGTCACCCAAGTCATAGACTGTTTTCTCTGCTAACGCACGGCAAGTGGTACCAGAGCGCCAAGTCTAGGACCAAAAGGCTTCTTAACAGCTTCTACCCCCAAGCCATAAGACTGCTGAACAATTAATTAAATGGCCACCCGGACTATTACATTGCCCCCCCCTCCATTTGTTTGTACACTGCTGCTACTCGCTGTTTATTATCTATGCAGTGAGGTACTGGTACCCCTTGTATATAGCCTCATTATTGTTATGTGATTGTGTTACTTTTTAATCATTTTTTACTTTATTTGGTAAATATTTTCTTAACTCTTCTTGAACTGCACTGTTGGTTAAGGGCTTGTAAGTAAGCATTTCACGGTAAGGTCTACACTTGTTGTATTCGGCGCATGTGACAAATAAAGTTTGATTTGATTGGCAAAAGACACCAAAGATGGTGAATAAATGTAGATAGGTCACTTAGGCTTTTTACCATTGAAGAAAATCGTCAGTTCCATTATACTTAACAACTGGGTATATCTCCCATAGGCACCAATGCAATAGCAGTTGGGTCTGCTCTTAGATCATTGACATTCATAGAACCAGAAAAAAAACAATACAGAAAAAAAACATTGATTGGCTATCCATCTACCTATACGCATCATTTGATGCTGCCTGCCGCTCTTTACGGCAAAATGTAACAACAAATTAAGGTATCATATTTCTCAGGTGAGTATTCACAGAGAAAGAGGCAAATGGTGAAGGTTCATTCCACCCTAAATTTGACCATGCAGATTAAGCAGATGTTATTAAGCAAACCAAGTAAGGACGTTTTGTATGGGGGGATAATGAGTGTCGAATTTGTTCAAGATAGAAGTGAATTCCTACAGTATTTTTATAGGTGAGGAATATTTTATCAAATTTAAGTTTTCAATGGTAGGTTGTTACGAGTATATTGATGTTTTCTACAAAAGATAATTGGCCAGATTCGTCTGACAGGGTTTCCCAAACTTTGTCCTGGGGACCCCAAGGGGTGCACGTTTTGGTTTTTGCCCTAGCACTACACAGCTGATCCAAATAATCAACTAATCATCAAGCTTTGATTATTTGAATCAGCTGTCTAGTGCTCGGCAAAAAATATAAACGTGCAGTCATTGGGGTCCCCAGCACAGAGTTTTGGAAAGACTGGGCTAGAATATGCCCTCCCACCTGATCTCGCGTCCTCCCGCCGATACTTATTTACATGGTTACAGCGGACAACCATCTTGTCAATATAATAAATAATATTTTGTATTCATCCTGCGGTCTACCTTGACGCTGGTAGGATTAACATGATGAGTTAAGTGTAGGCTTTATCCTGTGGAAGCGATTTCTTGAATATTGTAAAAAATAAAATAGTAATTTAAACACTCATACAAAGACCGGCCGCAGGGTAATTGACTGACTCGTTTACAAGTTTCAACAAGAGGATGGAACATGTGCTTCATGATGTCTGTCGACTGATTTTTAGGAAAGCTAGTGTCCGTTTCACTGCAAGACAACCTTTTTAACAAGGCTGACACAAATGTTACATGGGTATAGCAAAGTCATGTGTGTGAGAGAGATTCCTGTCTGACATTGGTACTGACTCTTCTGCTCTCCGCCCCTAAGTACTTCAACAAAGATATAAGCACCAGAGCAGTGATTTCACAAGAGGAAGCATTAGCAGACCAGAGTGAGAGAAGAAGAAACTATGGCAGAGAACAAGATGGGGCAAAACATTGGGGCTGGGGCTGGAATTTTTGCCAAACGAGTACAAAAGTCATTGAATCGTGCTCAGGAAAAGGTAAGCAACAAGTTAGTGAAACGTGATATCTCTATGTTATCCTGAAATCAAGATTGCCACAATTCATTAGGCAATTCTACAACTACTAGCTCAGTCATTTGGGGTACTTGAACTTAATGACGCTTAACTGTTATTGGTCAGGGCCCGGTTTCCCAAAAAGCATCTTCAGGCTAAATTCGTTAGAACCATAAGATTAACTTAGTTTTAAGATGCTTTTGTGAAACCAGGCCCTGTTTCTGTATTTTGGTCAGTGTGGAGGAACCTACTCTGCAAAGATAGTTTACCAAGCTACCAATTAGTTCACATTAAAAGCAGTTAAGCTACACTAAAGCTACCACTACAAAAAATATAGTTTACTTAACTAAAGTTACTGTGAAAACGTAGTTAACTACATCCAAACTACTTTGTGAAAAATGATCATATATATATATAGATCAGAAATGTCAGACTATAAATTGCAAGAACAGAACAATTTGGGGTCATATGTTAACAGAATGTGTAATTTATCCTATCAAAAACGATGTTTCAAGTGCAAATTAGGCAGGTCTGATGCCAAAAAATAAAGGATTTTTTTGCCAACTTCACTGATATTTTCTTTTTGCAAAAAAAGTTGTGTGTAGTTCCAATAGGAAAAAAGTAATTAACTACTGAAAACAATTACCACCAAGCTACTGCAAAATGTAGTTAAATTATTAGTTGAACTACATGATATTGGTGACAGTAGGCCTATGTTGTCCACTACAGTAATATAATTTCTTCAGACAGTCTCTCTTGACTGTTGGCATGTTCTTTACCACTGACAGACCCAAGCAATTGATGGCTTGTGAAAGGGCTTTAGACAGGTTTGAGAGTTTAATCTGTTTGAAGAATCATAACCTACTGAATGTAGTTGATGTTGATACCTCAATGACCCCAGGGTAATTCCTCAAAAGACAAAAAAAACAACAGTTCAAATAATATTCAATTGACCTTTTATTGTGAACTAGCCTATATCAAGTTAGTTGTCTAGCCCAACAGAAAGCATCCACATTAATGTTGTGCTAGTCTGTTAATGCCATTTTGTTGATGTTGCATGTGGACATAATCTTCCACTTCCTGCCTCTGCATACACTTCCTCTCCCTCACTGCTCTTACTCGGTGGCTTTGTGGTTCACTTGGCCTTGGTGCTGGCGTACTGCTCTGCTAGTTTCACTTTGCTGCTGAAACCAAAAAAAAAGGACAGGGAGCGTGGTTTGAAATGTCTGTCAGATGAAATCGGTTCAATTGTGCCCAAGTTCCATCCTATCATTTTGGGTCAACAACAGATGTCATTTTTGGGAAAGGGGAATAATATACATTTTGTTGGCCTGGGTTTGGAAAATAGTGAACATAACACCAGTAAGTTACGATAGTTGTTTAGAATCATTATGGAATACAATGTAGGGCCTAGATACTGTAAGTATAATGAAGGACAGGAACCACCCGAGCCACGGCCTGTTCACCCCGCTATCATCCAGAAGGCGAGGTCAGTACAGGTACATCAAAGCTGGGACCGAGAGACTGAAAAACAGCTTCTATCTCAAGGCCATCAGACTGTTAAATAGCCATTACTAGCCGGCTACCACCCAGTTACTCAACTCTGCACCTTAGAGGCTGCTGCCCTATATACATAGACATGAAATCACTGGCCACTTTAATAATGGAACACTAGTCACTTTAATAATGTTTGCATCCTGCTTTACTCATCTCATATGGAAATACTGTATTCAACTGTATTTTAGTCAATGCCACTCCGACATTGCTCGTCCTAATATTTATATATTTATTAATTCCATTCTTTTAATTTTAGATTTGTGTATTGTTGTGAATTGTTAGATACTACAGCACTGTTGGAGCTAGGAACACAAGCATTTAGCTACACCCATAATAACATCCGCTAAATATGTGTATGTGACCAATAAAATTAGATTTGAAGGGTGATTGTCAGTACCTCACACAGGTCAACCTGAACAACAGTACGACACCTATTATAGAGAGTCATGCCCATTAATGTTGATTGAAAGAAAGCTGTGGATCTATCAACTGCTTTTGTTTTTGTCCTGTCATAGGTCATGCAGAAGCTGGGGAAGAACATGGAGACTAAAGATGAACAGTTTGAGCAGTACTCCCAGAACCTTCTCAAACAACAGGTACTGATGAAGAAAAGCTCTGCTTCAATGTCATGCTGTTTCTGTCTCCCATGATGAACTGCAACACTGATGCAATAGATGTTTGTATCGATAAGCCCACTTTTTGTAACATGCTGTACTAGGCCTATATGAGTCATACTGACTGTTACTGTTGGTTGCTCAAGTTTCTCCATCCCCTAAAGGCCTTCCCACACTGTACGTCGGATTCAGTCTTTATTACATGTCACACATGTTACATGTCACACTTTGCGATGTGATCAAATTCAAATCTTGATTATCAACCTGGCCAGATTGTATGATTTGCTTGTTCTCTCGTCACATTCTGCGATTGTCATGCATTGCAAGGATACTTCAGCAAAGTAGGCTACATCAACTGCGTCAACTGGGCGTATCAAGCATGGCATCGAAAGAACGACTACACACCAGCAAGGTGTCATTGCCTGCAGTGTTCCTCCTATTGGTCAGTCACCCGATCCCTGGTGACTCATATGAGCTCGTAACACTAGCCAAACTCCACGATAAAGGCTCAACATTTCTGACACTTTCAGAACTTTGTCGGAGCTTACAACACACGTAGTGGTACATAATCATCAGATCTATACATACCCTGTCATACTGAACGAGAGAAGACGTCAGACAATCGTTTATGACCTAAGAACTTGCCCACGACGTGTACATTTTGTCTGGGACAGCAAAGCCGTGGCATAAGACTGAAAAATCTTACAGTCCGTGTGGGCCTTTAGGCACATAAGGACCATATTCACTCAACTGAAATCTTTTTGCATTGATAACTTTAGGATCCAAACTCTGAGCATTAGGAATGGTGGTGGTCTTCCTTGCATGTTTTGTTTACATTATTATTATTTTTTCTATGTAATTTCATTGACTGATATGCTGTCAAATGGCCAACTGACTAGCCACTGGTTGGTCGCTCATTTGAAAAAGCACTGGAAAAAACAGAGGTCTGCTAAATCAGTGGTTCCTAAACTGTGGGGCGCGAGGGTCCGGCTTTAAATTTAGTCTTGAAAGTTGTAATAGTAGAATGCACAAGACACATCACTTCCTCTTGTCATGTTAGTTATTGCATACCTTAGAGCTATTTATAATTTGTCATAAATGTCCAGATCACTAGCTTTAAAACTGCAACATGTTCTTTGCACCCCATAACAAAACGTGTGGAATTGTAGGAAATTAGCTTCAAACCTGTACATTTCTCTCCACTAGGGCCTCCCAAGGGGTGCAGTATTCTATGGCACTGTACACATTGCTGGAGGCGTCACTATAACCCCGGGTTTGATCCCAGGCTGTGTGACAGCCGGCCGTGACCAGGAGACCCATGAGGTGGCTCACAATTGGCACAGTGTTGTCCGGGTTAGGGGTGGGTTTGGCTGGTCGGGATACCCTTGTCCCATCGCGCTCTAGTGACTCCTTGTGGCGGGCCGGACGCCTGCAAGCTGACTGCGGTTGCCAGTTGTACGGTGTTTCCACCAACACATTGGTGCGGCTGGCTTCCGGGTTAAGCGAGCAGTGTGGCTTGGGAGGGTCGTGTTTCGGAGGACGCATGGCTCTCGACCTTCACCTCTCCTGAGTTCGTACTGGAGTTGCAGCGATGGGACAAGACTGTAACTACCAATTGGATATCACGAAATTGGGGGAGAAAAAGGTGTAAAAGTACCCCAAAGAAATCTTTCCACCAGCAAGAGGAGTGTGAAGTTTGTCATGAACAGTGCTTGTTCACATAAATATAGACGTGGCACGTGTGCTGGGGGGTGTGGGATATTCCCCAATGCTGGAAGGGGGCCCCCCCCCCCCCCCCCCGAGTTAAAAAGTTTGGGAACCCCTGTGCTAAATTACTGTTTGTGTTCACATAGAAATGTCCTCTGATTCATCTTATACAGTGCATTCGGAAAGCATTCAGACCCCATCACTTTTTCCACATTCTGTTACGTTATAGCCTTATTTTAAAATGTATTAAATAGTTTTCCTCATCAATCTACACACAATAACCCATAATGACAAAGCAAAAACAGTTTATTTTTTTATTTTTTATAAAATAAATAAATAACAGATCACATTTTACATAAGTATTCAGACCCTTACTCAGTACTTTGTTGAAGCACCTTTGGCAGCAATTACAGCCTTGAGTCTTCTGAGGTATGACGCACACCTGTATTTGGGGAGTTTCTTCCATTCTTCTCTGCAGATCCTCTCAAGCTCTGTCAGGTTGAATGGGGAGCATCACTGCACAGCGACTTTCAGGTCTCTCCAGAGATGTTCAAGTCCAGACTCTGGCTGGGCCACTCAAGGACGTTCAGAGGCTCCTGCGTCGTCTTTGCTGTGTGCTTAGGGTCGTTGTCCTGTTGGAAGGTGAACCTTCACCCCAGTCTGAGATCCTGAGTGCTCTGGAGCAGGTTTTCATCAAGAAGCTCTCTTTACTTTGCTCCATTCATATATACCTCGGTCCTGAATAGTCTTCCAGTCCCTGCCGCTGAAAAACATCCCCACAGCATGATGCTGCCACTAACATGTTTCACCTTAGGGATGGTGCCAGGTTTCCTACAGAAGTGATGCTTGGCATTCAGGCCAAAGAGTTCAATCTTGGGTTCATCAGACCAAAGAGTCTTGTTTCTTATGGTCTGAGAGTCCTTTACGTGCCTTTTGGCAAACCCCAAGCGGGCTGTCGTATCTTTTACTGAGGAGTGGCTTCTGTCTTGCCACTCTACAATAACGTCATGATTGGTGGAGTGATACAGAGATGGTTGTCCTTCTGGAAGGTTCTCCCATGTCCACAGGGGAACTCTGGAGCTCTGTCAGAGTGACCACCGGATTCTTGGTCACCTCCCTCACCAAGGCCCTTCTCCCCTGATTGCTCAGGCTGCCAGCTCTAGGAAGAGTCTTGGTGGTTCCAAACTTCTTCCATGTAAGAATGCTGGAGGCCACTGTGTTCTTGGGGAACTTCAATGCTGCAGAAGTGTTTTGGTACCCTTTCACAGATCTGCGCTTGTACCACAATCCTGTCTTGGAGCTCTATGGACAATTCCTTTGACCTCATGGCTTGGTTTTCGCTCTGACATGCACTGTCAACTATAGGACCTTATCAAATCATGTCCAATCAATTGAATTTACTACAGGTGAACTCCAATCAAGTTGTGGAAACATTTCAAGGATTATCAATGGAAAAAGGATGAATCTGAGCTCAATTTGGAGTCTCATAGCAAAGGATATGAATACTTATGCAAATAAGGTATTTTGTTTTTTTTAATACATTTCTAAAAACCGTTTTCACTTTGTCATTATGGGGAATTGTGTGTAGATTGATGATAAAAATGTAGTATATTTGTATCAATTTTAGAATAAGGCTGTAACGTAACAAAATGTGGGGAAAAATCAAGGGATTTGAATACTTTCTGAATGCACTGTATGTTGCAAGGGAGCTTTCTCTGACGTCCGGTTAACTGTTACTGCCCTCAGACCTGTGTGCATTTTTAAATATCTGTATTTTGGGTCATTTCACCAAATCAACACATATTAAGAAAAAGTTGTCTTAAAGGGGCTTTTGAGTGGCTTAGCGGGCTAAGGCACTGCATCTCAGTGATAGAGGAGCCACTACAGACCTGGTTTAATTCCAGGCCGTGATTGGGAGTCCCATAGGGCGGAGCACAATTGGCCCAGCGTCGTCCGTGTTAGGGCTTTGCCAGGGTAGGCTGTCATTGTAAATAAGATTTTTTTCTTAACTGACTTAAAGGTTAAATAAAGGTTAAATATATACAATTTATTTATTTTTTTAAAGAGCGACTGACGCTAAAAAGCTATTTCTTGTTTGGAAAATGGCCGATGTGGCATTGATATGTCAAACATTTATTCTAGTGTCAAAATTGACTACAAAGTGTGAATGGGTTAATTTTGGTCATAAAGTAGTCTTGTCCAAAAATTTGATTTGGGAGAAGAAAAAACGAAGGGTACCATAACAGTTTTCTGTGGGTTGGGCTTATTTTAATCCTGCCCACAGCTGGCAGCACCCAGTAAGCTGATCATAATGCCCATGGTCAATTTGGTTTGACATTTGATATCCCTATTGGTCTTAGGGATCATCAGGAAATTACACAATGTACATGGGACAATATTTTAAAAGTCAATATCTCCAAATGTTAATGACTTAAAATCTTAAACCAACTATAAATTGTAGAAGTTCATATATAAATATTGACAGCGTTTAATGAGACAACATGAAAATATTGTCCCTTTTACATTGACATTTATTGACGGTCCCTAACTATCCCCAGAGATAGACTATCCAAAGTCAAAACAAATTTGCCACTCTTCCCACTTATGAGCACACACGAGACACCCACATCAAACCTTACCCCAAAACTAACTCAAGTTTGAATTCAGTCATGGCCGCTAGCATTTAATTAACCAAACAAGTCCACCCAAACTGGTTTCAGAGCATTTCGTATTATTCTGTACGTAAATCTGAGACACTCTATTTAGTATATGTTATTCCATTTAGTATATGTTAGGTATGGTTACATAAGACAGATTGTTACTTAAGGTTAAAATTAAAGGAGGGTTGTTGGTGGGGGTGGATGGGTGGGTGTATATCTATCTCATCACAGTCAATTTGAGCGAATTAGCGACTTTTAAACTACTTTTTAGCTACTTTGAAACTACTTAGCATGTTAGCTAACCCTTCCCCTAACCCTTTTAGCTAACCCTTCACCTAACCTTTAACCTGACCGTAACCCTTTAACCTAACTCCTAAACTTAACCCCAAGCCTACCTAACCTTAGTGAACTAGCTAATGTTAGCCACCTAGACAGAATTCATAACATATCATACATTTTGCAAATTGGTAACATAATACGAATTGTAATTGGTAACATATCATAAAAAATGGAGTGTCTTGGATTTCCGTAGAGAATAATATGAAATGCTCTGAGACCAGGTTGGTCCACCATGCCTTGCGTAAAACTATATACTCCTTATTCAGATAAAAAAAAAAATTGTTGTTAGTTTCTCTGGCTCCTTGAAGCATCAAAATATAAATAAAAAGGTAATCCTTGTTCGAAAAGGACAGTGTCACTTTTAAAACACCTTTAAAACACCTTTACAGAAGATAAACCTCCAAAAACACTGAAAGAGAGACACCAGGATCTTCACAATTCAAGATGTACAATCATACCACAAACAATAACAGCAAAGAATGTACAGTATACATTCTTTACTGTTATTGTTTGTGGTATGATTGTACATCTTGAATTGTGAAGATCCTGGTGTCTTTCTCTTTCAGTGTTTTTGGAGGTTTGTCTTCTGTAAAGGTGACGTCAACTACTGGAATGGGTCTTTGATTGATGGATGTACTATAACAACTCGCTCATTGAATCTTCTGTCTTTTCAACCAACAGAATGATGGGGGAAGACTATTCAAAGAAGTCCAAGCGTACTTCCGTGCAGTGAAAGGTAGGAGCTGAGTTGTCTATTTCATCTCACTCCATAGCAGAGGTTTCTCATGGGCACAGGAGCACCTACGGTTCTGATTAGTCTAATCAAATCAATTACATAACCGGTGGCTTAATTTTAAGTTGTTAAACAACAAAACTGGCAAAACAGGCAGGGTTGGCTTAGAATGTTGACAAATGTTATCCAATTTGTATTGAAAACATAAATACATTTGCACAATGAGCACTTGTGTCTCAAATACATTGTTACAGTTGTTGGTTAGCTAGCTAGCAATTTTTTTGCCATATTACCAATGAAATCAGTCAAAACACCTCAAAATGAGACATGGTATCAAGAACAAGATGAAACTAGCTGAAACGAGACACTTATGATTCCCACAAGGTAGTTTCTTGTCATTGTTTCTAGCTGTTAGGGTTGCCCTGTGAATTTAGGCAGTTCAGGCTGCCATATTCAGGTCAAAACCAAATATCTACAATCTTTGTGTATCATGGCCACAAGATCAGAAATCTTTACCCTATTATTTTTTTCTTATTTTGGCTTTGATGTAGTTGTAGGCCTATATTTTGTACAGTAAGGTGTTAAATTTGACACATTGGCCCAAGTCTCTTTTTGTAAACTGACAATACTTTCAA
This sequence comes from Salmo trutta, assembly GCF_901001165.1. Taxonomy (NCBI): domain Eukaryota; kingdom Metazoa; phylum Chordata; class Actinopteri; order Salmoniformes; family Salmonidae; genus Salmo; species Salmo trutta. The sequence goes on along the minus strand of NC_042970.1, from coordinate 49,722,695 downwards.
ATCCTCTCTGGTGGCATGGGAGAGAAAGTAAAGAGGGAAGTGAATTCCATCTATTATTAGATTTTTTTTATTTTTTTTGCAATGCTGTCTATACTGTCATTTATAAAAGCAAAGAACTGAGGACCATTAAAAAGGGCAGACTCAGCAAATGAATGTATTATTCATTTGAGCTAGAAATTATTGTGTTAGTACTGTTTGTTTTTAGTGCAACCGTTTGCATTTCACTTCAAATGAAGCCCATGTTGTTTTGACCTTGCGTAGGTGTAGCCGAATCAGAATTGTGCCTAAAATCCAAAACTTTATCTTAATGCTCTTTCCATTAGGATTTCTGTCATGCCAGGTTGTATTTATTAGGTTTACACTTGACACTTACCTGTGATTTCTGCTATCAGAATACGAAGATTGCATTGAAAAGACGGGTCTGATTGTGTTCAGATCTGGCTGACCCCTTCAGGAGGTGGTCAGGGATGGATTATGTGCGGATTTCTCCTCAGTCTTGATGTAATCAGGCTACCGAAAGTGCATACAGTGGGCGATGTCATCAGCACCCCTCCCACAATTCTCCAGAAAATGTGTATTTTGGGACTGAGGCACCTTTTCATTATAACGTCGGAGGAAATGGGTTCCAAGTGTGTGAGGAAAGTGTTTGCTGGACTTAAATGCTAGCCAGCTAACTAATATTTAGAAAATGTTTGGCTGGCTAGAGTTATGCTAATCCATTTGCAATCACTTTAGCATTGCTTGCTAGCTTGCTGGCTAGCTACAGAATTTAGCTGCCTAGTTAGCTACTGCCAATTGTGTTATCATATTTAACCCATTCCACCGTTTGTAGACTGCATACTGGCATTTGAATATAGTGCGGGAAAAGGGAATCCAGGAACAGTGTGGACACGTTTGACACATTTAAATGTAGACTCATGACGCCTTCGGAATTCCATGATCAGAACTACGATCAGAATACTAAATCTGCATGAACTGTGAAGTTTAGACACATCCTTATTGGTGTACACCGTAGCAAAACGTTTTGCTGCAGAAAATAAGTGTTTCTTATTGGACAACTTTATGTAGTCCCACCTTGTTTGGTAGTGAATACTACCCTTGACAGTGTCTGGGGATGTAGTGAATACTACATCGTGTGTAAAGCCCTGAAAAAAATCCCTTGGCCCTGATGAACTAGACCCTCATCTTCAACACCTAGCCGCTGACATCATTGCTCCCCCCTTAACATGTATTTTTAACCTTACGCTTGATGTTAAGGAAATCCCCAAGTTATGGCAATCTGCTTTTGTACTGCCTCTCCTGAAAGGTGGAGATCCCTCGCTACTTTACAACTCATTTCAAAATTGTCTGTACTATCAAAGGTACTGGAGTCCTTAGTTAGTAGGCAACTTGATAAGGAAGCTCAAGCTGAAAATAGGATTTTATTACCGGCATAAAGCTTGTTTTTCTTTTGAGGCCAGGAAGGAGCTGGTACGATGTACATTTACTGTCGGTTTTAGATTTTAGTGACGTTATATATATGCAGGCCTCAGCCATTACCCTGAGAGCACTTGATTCAGTGTATCATGCAGCCCTCAGGTTCATTACAAATCAGAAACGTCTAACACATCATTGTGATCTCTACAGCGCTGTTGGCTGGTCGTCATTGACCTTGCGTAGGCTTAAACACTGGTATACACTGATTTATAAGGCCATATTAGGTAAAATGCCATTTTATCTCTGTTCTTTTTTAGTTAGGTCAGTAAATAAGTATCAATTACGGTCCCATTCTGATTTGCTTCTAACTGTACCAAATATTTGAACAGGTCATGGTAGAAATAGTTTTAGTTATTTAGCACCGTGGTCCTGGAATTCTCTTTTGAACATTCTAAAATGTGGTGATCTAGTTTCGTTGGTGGAGTTCAAACACTTGATCGATGTATATATTATAGAAGAGTGTAATTGTTTTTAGGCCAGCTGTTTTTAGTCAAGATGTTTGTGTTTTTAAATGTAATATGTTTTTGTTGTACTGTATGTGTGTTTTATAGTTTTGTTTATTGTTGTGTGAGTATATGTAATTTGGTTTGTCTGAAACGTTGTTCCCCTTGCTGCTATTGGACCAGGTCTCTCTTGGAAAAGAGATAAATATCTCAATGAGAATAAACCTGTATAAATAAAGGTAAAATGTAATAAAAACATCCCCAGACACTGTCCCCTAGCCTAGTTAACAAGTGATCTGCTAGGCAAGTGGTGTTATCTACACACAAACATTTTTATGGCAAATGCAGTCAATTTTCCTTCTGTCCTTCTCTACAGTGATGCATGAGACATCCAAGCGACTGTCCCAGACGTTAAGAGACGTCTATGAACCTGACTGGCAGGGAGGAGAGGACCTGTCTGTCATCATGGAGGTGGGCCACAGCTGGGTATTTTGTTGTGGTCTATAGTAGGGATGGGCGTGGTTATTCGAATATCCAAACAGATGTTAGTATTAGATCACTTGGGAGAGTATTAATTTGAGAGAAAAAATATAGGTATATTTTTAACAATGAAAAGGCTTTGTCAAAATGTTTATAAAACTGACATTGCTACATAACCTACAAGGATAGACCATTTTATATATATATATATATATATATATAATACAAGTTTTTTTATACTACCTGTATCATTCACACGTGTAGCTTGTTACGCTTGGTCAATCAAATTGCCGTTAGTCACAGGCTTCATGTGTAGCAAGTGAAGTGGGCATATTTAGAATCAATGCAAAATGGAATTAAAATGACGGAATTAAGTTGGCTAAATGAGAAAGTGTAGCGGTATTTATATGTACCACAGAAGAACCAAGAAATAAAGAGCGACACCTCAGCTGTCTTTTTGGGCTTTTATGTAGATCTGCAATGGTATTATGAAAAGATAGGACAGGAATACTTCAGTCTTCAATGCACCATCTGACAAGTTGTTCTATAGAGGGTCGTGACCTGACTATCATTAATGTGATGACTGCTATTTATCGAATAATTACCTACTATGTTTAATTATTACTCAATTAAATTAATCATATAACAATTAACTCATTAGGAATTTGGGGCACCACGGGAAAAGTTGTTTACAGAGCTACTATCTCCCGACTTAAACTCTAAAGATGATCTAAATATTTCTTACATCAATAACAGTCAATTATTAATTATTTCCTCATCAGTCTCATTCTGAACGTCGTTGACTTCATAAATCTGCACAAACCCTAACCTAAGTGATGAATCAGCGATACACAAATTGGCTTAATTATGTATTTACTAATTAACTAAATAATCACACAGAAATACATAAACACCCATACACACACACACACACACACACACAAGGTATAGGTTATTGATTACTAACACGATGCAATGAAAACAGTCCTTAGTGGACTAACCCGATATGATGGCATGTTACACAATGGAAAGAGGATGGGGAAAGATAAAGCGCGCGAGAGACAAAGATGGTGAACTTATCGTACATACATTTGGAAACTACGCTCACCGTAAATATGAATATTTAGCACCCTAACAACCACTCATTCGGATTAGAAATGTAACATATATTTACTCGTAGGTGTCTTTCTCTGTCGTCTCTCTGTTGAAACCACCTGAGGTCACAATGTCCTTAGTTGTAGGCTTCTTTTGTTCTGGCGTATTCTTAGAATGGATCCTTCAGGTGTACCACACAGTGGTGAGAGGGTTCTGTCTTCCTCTCTTTGGTCAATTTCCTAGACTACTTTACATGCAGAACTGCAGACGGTGGTCTAGTCTTCACCTTCTTCACTCATCGAGAGTTTGAGGGTCTTACCATTTTCTGGTGTTGTAGTTTTAACCATTTCAACGTGTGGACCACATTCTCACGTTCTCTGGACTGTTTTTAAATTCTCAGCGAGTCCTTTTAAGCACTCTGGCCTTGGAGGGTGTTCCGTCCTGTTGACACAATGTCTGCTCATGTGGGCGTGGTTATGACTGTGCTCAGGTTTATATGAAAAGTCATCTCATTTAAAGGCTAAAATCACATTTCTATCTTTTCAAAAATAATGAATCCTATAATTTTTACAACATTTAGATGTAAATCTGATATGTACATTGTGAAAGCTCTTAAAGTGGCAGCAGCAGCAGGGCGGCAGCGTCGCCTAGTGGTTAGAGCGTTGTACTAGTAACCGAAAGGTTGGAAGATCAAATCCCCGAGCTGACAAGGTACAAATCTGTCGTTCTGCCCCTGAACAAGGCAGTTAACCCACTAGGCCGTCATTGAAAATAAGAATTTGTTCTTAACTGACTTGCCTAGTTAAATAAAGGTAAAATAAAAAGTTACAATGTTTCCGTTTATAACATCTTTCTGATCGTTTTAATGACATCACACAATATACATTAATTTTGCATATTCCATCTATCATCATTCCCAACATTCTTTGTTAGAAATATTGTTTCATTATACACTTTTGGATGTTGGCGTTTTGGCGGCAAAGTCTCTGATTTTCAGCCTTCCACTTCTGCAGAGTGGGGGAGAGTTTCTGCAAGGTATTTGTCATAAAACAGGCCACCCCCCCCCCTCCTGTGTGTGTGTGTGTGTGGGGGGGGGGGTCTGGCTATCCTCAAATCCTGCCTAGCTGATGGGTCCATTTGATCCTCACCAAGGAGAGACAGTCATGACAAGAGCATGAAGAAAAGTGAAACACGTATCCTGTCTCACATCTCTAATACATTGCTAGGTGCTTTCAGGGTTGACAGTATTAAAATACAACTTATGTACAAAAACACTGTAATACAAACAAGCTACAAAGTGAAATTGCATTTATCCCATTCAGATCTTAAAGAGCTAAAACTACATCTCCCATAATGCAACCCTAACATATGTTGGCAGCTCATGTTAATATCATCCAGCTACTGTAATTGCCAACTTAACATCAACAGGTAGTACTAGTAGCACAATAAATGGAAATATAAACCAAAAGTAAAGTTCCTGGCGGTCATAGCGATCTGATTCCCTCTTCTGTCTGAACTTGGAACACTCCTGTTAGCGGGCTTGGGCCACTGACCCTTAATCTGGATGTTCTGTTCTGCGTTGTGTACTGTTCTAATAAGTTGAAGTTTGATGGAATAACTATTTTAACTCTCCTACACTCACTCTTAATTTCAGCAAGACTTTTTCCTCACAGGGGTAACCTTAACCTAAAGTTGTCCAGAAGGACAGCAAAGAGACTTTGCCAGGTAGAAATATGCCCTTATACATATAACCTCTAATAAAGTATTTCTCATTCCCTTAATCTATTGATTCTTTCTTGAGATCTATTTCTCTATTAATCTATCCTCTGGGCCTTTTTTTCACTGGGGTACTGTCACTTAGGCCTACACTTCAACAAAAGTTGATGGGACTTCAATCAATCTTTTGTCAGGCTCAGCAATCACTTGACTCGTTGACTCTAAAAGTCTTCTGACAGGCTTTACAACTCTTCCAGTTTGAGTTCTCAAGGTGCCTTCACTGGATCCAGGACTGTATCAGTGAGCTCAGCCGTCTGGCTGTTTCTGTGCTCTTCCTCACTCTGGTTACTCATTCTCTTCTTAGTAGATCCTATGCATCTAGAGACGCTGACTGATGCACTTCTACTGCTGATGCCATCTAGACTGCTCACTGACATCCCTTTTCTACTTGTGTCATCTTCGGAAAGATCACTTGAAACATCACTAGGGATCCTTGAGGTGCTTCCTGTGCTCGAGCTAGCTGCGTCTCCGGAGATCATGTCCTTTCGTGGACTTGGAGGATCGGCTTTACTCATGTTTACTCATGTTTACTCCATCTTCCAGTCCCGAATATGTTGGGGCTTCAGCTTCTGTGGGCCCCTCAGGTTTCTGGCCAGATTCCGTGGCCCCTCAGGGTTCTGGCCATCGAGAATCCAGGCACCAGTCCTTCGATCCTCTGAATCCTCATCCATATTGAATACCGGTCTTTCGGCACCACTGTCTGCATTTATGTCCTACTCTGAAGTAGTAGAGGTGACTGTGGACACCTTGTCTGTCTGTCCCACCGGTAGGAAGTTCACTGGCAGTACGAAGTTTTGATGTACTACCTTACTCTTCTTGGTAGTAGGATTTTTGACTCTGTAGACTTTCCATGTGATCACATAGACCGTTGAATCCCACAAGTTGGCAAGTTTTCCTTTTCCTCTTTCCTTTCAGTTTGCCAAGAGAACTTGATCTCCAATCTCCAGGCCAGTACCCTTCACTCTCTTGTTATACTGCTTTGCTTGCTTTTTCTGAGAGTCAGTGGTGTTGGTCTGGGCGATTCTGATAGACCTTTTGGAACGAGTCGACATACTCGTTATGAGTCAAAACATCTTTGCTCTTCAAGGTGCTTCCAAACACGATGTCCACTGGTAGCCGTGGAACTCGGCCAAACATCAGGTAGAAAAGTACGAATCCTGTCATTTAGTTTGTGGTACAATTGTACAAAAAGGTGAGCGCCTGTATTAATATTCTAATAATTTGAAGTTTGATGGAATAACCATTTTAACTCTTCTACAGAAGTAGGCTACAATGATCAACCAACAGGTCTGCTGTTTATATGAATGTAGTTGTTGTAGACATGTACGAGGAATATAGAAAAATGGCCTTAATTAGCCTTGCTACTTTAGCTAGCTAGCTAGCTGGCTAACTTACCTCGCTACTGTAGCTAGCTAAATTCTTTACAACGATTTGATGGGGTCAAGATGTGCTCTACCAGATGGTATGATAGACAAACTTGTTGATGTCATAGGTTATCTAACTAGAGTGAGTCGGTTTGGCTACTTTCTACCTCTCCCTACCTACCACACACACTGGCCCCTCCGCGTCCTCTCTCGCCTCTCCCCCACCCTTGTGCCGAAACAAGCACCTTCTCTCTTGAGTAGCGCAAGCAAGTCTCCATTGAAGTTTACCCCGCAAAATGTTTTCTTTAAAACACATGTATTTCTACTATCTGGATATCCGAAAAAATATCATGGTATATTTGAATAGTGAAATCATTTCAAATGTCCATCTCTAGACTATAGTTAGAATCCTGATTAACGATGATTCATATTGACAGAAACGTTTGTTTGAGATTAAAAATAAGACAAGAATACCAGTGTGTTGACCAGAATTTCAGTTTGAAAGACAAGTGCTTTTTCATTTGTTTTATTTAATTATTCACACCAAAGAAGTGAAAGAAAAAACAGTACAGATAAAAAAAAAAAAATGGTAAAAACGGTGTACAGGTTTGTAAGCCCACATTTTGTTACATTACAGCCTTATTCAAAAATTGATTAAATAGTTTGCCCTCATCAATCTACACACACAACCCACAAACTGTTTTTTTTTAATTTTGCAAATGTATTAAAAGTAAAACAAAAACTGAAATTTCACATGTACGTACGTATTCAGACCCTTTACTCAGTACTTTGTTGAAGCATCTTTGGCAGCGATTACAGCCTCGAGTCTTCTTGGGTATTACGCTAAAAGCTTAGCACACCTGTGTTTGGGGAGTTTCTCCCAATCTTCGCTGCAGATCCTCTCAAGCTCTGTCAGGTTGGATGGGGAGCATCACTGCAGAGCTATTTTCAGGTCTTTACAGAGATGTTTGATCGGACATGATTTCAAGTCCGGGCTCTGGCTAGACCACTCAAGGACATTCAGAGGCTTGTCCTGAAGTCACTTCTGCGTTGTCTTGGCTGTGTGCTTAGGGTCGTTGTCCTGTTGGAAGGTGAGGTCCTGAGCACTCTGTAACAGGTTTTCATCAAGGATCTCTCTGTACTTTGCTCCATTAATCTTTCTCTCGATCCTGACTAGTCTCCCAGTCCCTGCCGCGGAAAAACATCCCCACAGCATGATGCTACCACCACCATGCTTCACCGTAGAGATGGTGCCAGATTTCCTCCAGAAGTGACCCTTGGCATTCAGGCCAAAGAGTTCAATCTTGGTTTCATGGTCTGAGAGTCCTTTAGGATCCTTTAGACTGTCATGTGCCTTTTACTGAGGAGTGGCTTCCGTCTATCCAATCAACCATAAAGGCCTGATTGGTAGAGTGCTGCAGAAAGGTTGTTCTTCTGGAAGGTTTTCCCATCTCCACAGAGGAGCTCTGTCAGAGTGACCATCGGGTTCTTGGTCACCTCCCTGACCAAGGCTCTTCTCCCCCGATTGCTCAGCTGGGTCGAGCGGCCAGCTCTAAGAAGAGTCTTGGTGGTTCCAAACTTCTTCCATTTAAGAATGATGGAGGCCACTGTGTTCTTGGACCTTCAATGCTGCAGACATTTTTTGGTACACTTCCACAGATCTGTGCCTCATCACAATCCTGTCCTGGAGCTCTATGGACAATTCCTTCTACCTCATGACTTGGTTTTTGCTCTGACAAGCACTGTCAACTGTGGGACCTTACTTAGACGTGTGTGCCTTTCCAAATCATGTCCAATCTATTGAATTTACCACAGGTGGACTCCAATCAAGTTGTAGAAACATCTCAAGGAGGATCAATGTAAACAGGATGCACCTGAGCTCAATTTCGAGTCTCATAGCAAAAGGTCGTTATACTTATGTAAATACGTTTTCAAAAAATGTTTATGTAAATTTGCAAATATTTCTAAAAACCTGTTTTCGCTTTGCCATTATCGGGTATTGTGTGTAGATTGAAGAAAATGTTTTCTTTAATCCATTTTGGAATAAGGCTGTAAAGTAACAAAATGTGGAAAAAGTGAAGGGGTCTGAATACTTTCCAAATGCACTGTATATGAAAACCACACCACAAATATAAGTTAAACAAAGCATATTAATTGTACATGATATACTCAGTAAACAAGAAAAAACATGTTTGAGGCTACATGGAGAGGATTATTGGCTAGTTTGGTTCATCAAGCTCACCCCCTGTCTTCGCTTGAAGTTATTGAGGGATGATGAGGTTTTGGCAATGTGAAGATAAGAATTCCAGAGTATGATAACTCTGTATCTGATAGAGAATTAAGTATGTGAGGTGGGGAGGATGAAGGTAATCGCTGTGTCTTGTGTTGTATAGATAGATTTCAGAATTAACCTGAAATAATCCATTGAAGGGTTTAGGTAAACTGTCTGGGAGGTATGAGTATTTGTAGTGCATAATTGGTGTACATTCATGTTCTAAATAGACAAGATATTTCATTTCTTAAACAAAGGTGCAGATGGAGCCAGGTAATTAAAGGATGTGGCTAGACTTGCAAATGTATTTTGTATTATGAATAATTTGTGTAGGTAGGAGGCATATGTATTGGCCCAGACAATATTACAGTAAATGAGATATGGGTAAATTAAGCTATAGTATAGAGTTAGGAAGGAAGCCTGATGAACCAAATGTCATGAGAATTTTCAATTCAAATGATAATAACTAACAATAAGCTTTGACTAATCCCCAAGGTTTGTAAGACACTGGGTTAATAATAATTAGGCAAAGACTCAGCTTATGCAAAAGGTTCGTACAGTTTATTCAGAGAACATTCTGAAGTCCATTATACAAAGACATTACTTTTATGCTCACTCCCTACTTACGCACATACCTCCACACAAACAATGTGATATCCTACACACATACATTCACACAAACAGTAGGTGAGTTGTATCCCTCCCCGGAGTTCTCACCACTGTTAATCACTACCCAGCACTGTCCGTTCCATTCCCCCGAGATTAGAGGAACCTTGAGGAGTACTCCCTGTCCTATTATAGGTTTCTCAGTTCTAGCCAGGTCGAGCCAAACAGTCTTCATTGTTCTCGGTATACTCTTAGGCACACACAGGTCTCTACTAAACCTCACAGGTCTCTACTAAACCTTATGGGACTTACGTTTAGTACTTTAATCATTCATTATACATGCTACATAACTAATAATCACTAATAGTTAAGTTTCAGGGTAGAATTATTTAATCATTACATTTAAACATATAAATCCCTTATCACCAAACCACTAATCTTTCTGATGATACCAACAGATTTCATAACTTTGCTACGGACAAATTGAATATGATCTTTCTAGGTTAACTTTTCATCAATTAGAACTCAGAGGAATCTAGTGGATGTGACTTGTTTCATTTCCCCTAATTGATATTCTGGTTCTTTTTTACAGAATTTCTTATTCTTACTAGTGAATACAATAAAGTTGGATTTTTTTTTACATTTAAAGATAATTTGTTTATCTGGAACCATTCACAAAATGTGGCCATATCTGAGTTGGCTTCATTAATTAGTGAATCAAAATGATTGTGTAATAAAACCAAATTGGTATCATCAGCAAAGAGAATGGGAAGTATGGTAGAAGACACAGCAGCAAGTTCATGAATATACTGTAGGTTAGGAATAACAAAGGTCCAATTATCGAACTCTGTGGCACACCACAGGATGTATTGGCCCTGGTAGATACACTGCCATTTGCATGAACAAATTGTGCTTCATCATAATAAACATAGCTATATAACCAATTATATGTATTATTATGAAAAAAATGTAATAATACAATTTAGAAAGTAATATTTCATTATCCACCGTGTCAAATGCTTTGGATAAATCTGAAAATATGCCAAGAGCGTATTCATTGTTGTTAAGGGCTCTAAAGATTTTATTCACAAGTTGCAAAAGAGCAATATCTGTGTTGTAGTTCTTAATAAAACCATATTGGTGCTCATATAGAATAGTGTTGATTTGAAATGTTTCAACATTCTCTTATACTGTACATTCTCTTAGCGTTGGGCAGTATATTATTTTCATGTCAGTATGTTTCAGGTGAGGCAGAGGCAGTTCTTTCGGTGAATTTTTTGGAAATGTCGATTTATTTTTTTACCTTTTCTTCCCTCTACTACAGAGTGAGGACTTGCTGTGGAACGATTACGAAGAGAAACTAACAGACCAAATAGTCCGCACCATGGAGAATTACACTGGCCAGTTTCATGAAGCCAAGGTAGCGTCTGATGTACTCATATCAACTGTTTTTGGTGCAATATACCTTGTTCACATCAACTTTTATCTCCCCATGTGTTTACATTGCTGCTTTGTCTTACAATCAAACAATCAAGAGACTTATCGTGTCACTTGACTCATGGGGATTATGTTGAGAAATATCACTTCTCCCCATGCTTCTTAGGAACGATTGGCCAAACGCGGTCGGAAGCTAGTAGACTACGATTCCTCACGTCACCACTTGGAGGCGCTGCAGAATGCCAAGAAGAAAGATGATGCCAAAATCACAAAGGTGTGTTGAAAATTAAACGTAAATTCTATATTTTCTTATTAATGTATTTGGATAAAGCTACTGAAGGCATATGAATGCCATTTCTCTCAAACCAGGCAGAGGAGGAGTTTAACATAGCCCAGAGTGTGTTTGAGGAAATCAACAAAGAGATGAGGGAAGAGCTTCCTGTTCTCTATCAAAGGTAAAGTCAATGGACCACAGCACATCAGGGTCATGTTCATTATGCATGAAAAATATATATATTTTACTGAAATGGGTGGACTACTGTACTTATGAAATAAGGAATGTTCATTTTCTGTTACAAAATGTTTTCAAATATTTTTCAGTTGCATGCCGTAATGAACTTGACCAGCTTACTGTAAACTAGTAGTGGTTCCAAAAGAATGGCCCTGAAAATGGCTATGTAAGCAGGGGCCTATTTAATTTACATTTAAGTCATTTAGCAGACGCTCTTATCCAGAGCGACTTACAAATTGGTGCATTCACCTTATGATATCCAGTGGAACAACCACTTTACAATAGTGCATCTAAATCTTTTAGGGGGGGGGGGATAGAAGGATTACTTTATCCTATCCCAGGTATTCCTTAAAGAGGTGGGGTTTCAGGTGTCTCCGGAAGGTGGTGATTGACTCCGCTGTCCTGGCGTCGTGAGGGAGCTTGTTCCACCATTGGGGTGCCAGAGCAGCGAACAGTTTGGACTGGGCTGAGCGGGAACCATGCTTCCTCAGAGGTAGGGGGGCCAGCAGGCCAGAGGTGTAGGGCCTGATCAGAGCCTGAAGGTATGGAGGTGCCGTTCCCCTCACAGCTCCGTAGGCAAGCACCATGGTCTTGTAGCGGATGCGAGCTTCAACTGGAAGCCAGTGGAGAGAGCGGAGGAGCGGGGTGACGTGAGAGAACTTGGGAAGGTTGAACACCAGATGGGCTGCGGCGTTCTGGATGAGTTGTAGGGGTTTAATGGCACAGGCAGGGAGCCCAGCCAACAGCGAGTTGCAGTAATCCAGACGGGAGATGAGAAGTGCCTGGATTAGGACCTGCGTCGCTTCCTGTGTGAGGCAGGGTCGTACTCTACGAATGTTGTAGAGCATGAACCTACAGGATCGGGTCACCGCCTTGATGTTAGTGGAGAACGACAGGGTGTTGTCCAGGATCACGCCAAGGTTCTTAGCACTCTGGGAGGAGGACACAAGGGAGTTGTCAACCGTGATGGCGAGATCATGGAACGGGCAGTCCTTCCCCGGGAGGAAGAGCAGCTCCGTCTTGCCGAGGTTCAGCTTGAGGTGGTGATCCGTCATCCACACTGATATGTCTGCCAGACATGCAGAGATGCGATTCGCCGCCTGGTTATCAGAAGGGGGAAAGGAGAAGATGAATTGTGTGTCGTCTGCATAGCAATGATAGGAGAGACCATGTGAGGATATGACAGAGCCAAGTGACTTGGTGTATAGCGAGAATAGGAGAGGGCCTAGAACAGAGCCCTGGGGGACACCAGTGGTGAGAGCGTGTGGTGCGGAGACAGATTCTCGCCACGCCACCTGGTAGGAGCGACCTGTCAGGTAGGACGCAATCCAAGCGTGGGCCGCGCCGGAGATGCCCAACTCGGAGAGGGTGGAGAGGTGGATCTGATGGTTCACAGTATCAAAGGCAGCAGATAGGTCTAGAAGGATGAGAGCAGAGGAGAGAGAGTTAGCTTTAGCAGTGCGGAGAGCCTCCGTGACACAGAGAAGAGCAGTCTCAGTTGAATGCCCAGTCTTGAAACCTGACTGATTAGGATCAAGAAGGTCATTCTGAGAGAGATAGCAGGAGAGCTGGCCAAGGACGGCACATTCAAGAGTTTTGGAGAGAAAAGAAAGAAGGGATACTGGTCTGTAGTTGTTGACATGGGAGGGATCGAGTGTAGGTTTTTTCAGAAGGGGTGCAACTCTCGCTCTCTTGAAGACGGAAGGGACGTAGCCAGCGGTCAAGGATGAGTTGATGAGCGAGGTGAGGTAGGGGAGAAGGTCTCCGGAAATGGTCTGGAGAAGAGAGGAGGGGATAGGGTCAAGTGGGCAGGTTGTTGGGCGGCCGGCCGTCACAAGACGCGAGATTTCATCTGGAGAGAGAGGGGAGAAAGAGGTCAAAGCACAGGGTAGGGCAGTGTGAGCAGGACCAGCGGTGTCGTTTGACTTAGCAAACGAGGATCGGATATCGTCAACCTTCTTTTCAAAATGGTTGACGAAGTCATCCGCAGAGAGGGAGGAGGGGGGGGAGGGGGAGGAGGATTCAGGAGGGAGGAGAAGGTAGCAAAGAGCTTCCTAGGGTTAGAGGCAGATGCTTGGAATTTAGAGTGGTAGAAAGTGGCTTTAGCAGCAGAGACAGAAGAGGAGAATGTAGAGAGGAGGGAGTGAAAGGATGCCAGGTCCGCAGGGAGGCGAGTTTTCCTCCATTTCCGCTCGGCTGCCCGGAGCCCTGTTCTGTGAGCTCGCAGTGAGTCGTCGAGCCACGGAGCAGGAGGGGAGGACCGAGCCGGCCTGGAGGATAGGGGACAGAGAAAATCAAAGGATGCAGAAAGGGAGGAGAGGAGGGTTGAGGAGGCAGAATCAGGAGATGGGTTGGAGAAGGTTTGAGCAGAGGGAAGAGATGATAGGATGGAAGAGGAGAGAGTAGCGGGAGAGAGAGAGCGAAGGTTGGGACGGCGCAATACCATCCGAGTTGGGGCAGAGTGAGAAGTGTTGGATGAGAGCGAGAGGGAAAAGGATACAAGGTAGTGGTCGGAGATTTGGAGGGGAGTTGCAATGAGATTAGTGGAAGAACAGCATCTAGTAAAGATGAGGTCAAGCGTATTGCCTGCCTTGTGAGTAGGGGGGAAGGTGAGAGGGTGAGGTCAAAAGAGGAGAGGAGTGGAAAGGAGGCAGAGAAGAATGAGTCAAAGGTAGACGTGGGGAGGTTAAAGTCACCCAGAACTGTGAGAGGTGAGCCATCCTCAGGAAAGTAACTTATCAAGGCGTCAAGCTCATTGATGAACTCTCCAAGGGAACCTGGAGGGCAATAAATGATAAGGATGTTAAGCTTGAAAGGGCTGGTAACTGTGACAGCATGGAATTCAAATGAGGAAATAGACAGATGGGTCAGGGGAGAAAGAGAGAATGTCCACTTGGGAGAGATGAGGATTCCAGTGCCACCACCCCGCTGGCTCGATGCTCTAGGGGTATGCGAGAATACGTGGGCAGACGAGGAGAGAGCAGTAGGAGTGGCAGTGTTATATCTGTGGTAATCCATGTTTCCGTCAGCGCCAGGAAGTCTAGGGACTGGAGGGTAGCATAGGCTGAGATGAACTCAGCCTTGTTGGCCGCAGACCGGCAGTTCCAGAGGCTGCCGGAGACCTGGAACTTCACGTGGGTCGTGCGCGCTGGGACCACCAGGTTAGAGTGGCAGCGGCCACGCGGTGTGAAGCGTTTGTATGGCCTGTGCAGAGGGGAGAGAACAGGGATAGACAGACACATAGTTGACAAGCTACAGAAGTGTTGTTTCTTGTATTATTGTCTCTTGTGTCTTTAGAGAACTGTTTCACTTTGATATCCTTTTTCTTCTGTCCTGATTTTCTCTTTCTTTTCTTCTGTTAACTAGATTTTCTTTGTTATTCTTTGTTAGCTAGCTAGCTTCTTCCAAAAGAGTCCCTAGCAACTGCTTAGCAACTGGTAAACAATTCAGCTAGCTAAGATAACTACAATTTTATGAAAAATAGTAACTTTTTCAAAAGCCTATCTTTGTTTGTTTCTTGTTTTTTCTCCTATTCAGTCTTGCAGTTTTCTTTTGATTTTTTCCGATGTACTTCACTCTAAAAACCATGTAAATTTAAATATTTGTAGGAGCTCATTTTTCAGCTGCTGCTGCTCAAATTGGAATTCCGTCAGTCAATAATGGGATGGAGTGTTCAGAATGTGTAGAGCAGACATGGTAGAAATGAACTAACATGTATACTGAACAAAAATATGAACGCAACATGTAAAGTCTTGGTCCCATGTTACATGAACTGAAAAAAAGATCCCAGAAATGTTCCATATGCACAAAAAGCTTATTTATCTCAAATTATGCACACATTTGTTTCCATCTCTGTTAGTGAGCATTTGTCCTTTGCCAAGATATTACATCCACCTGACAGGTGTGGCATATCAAGAAGCTGATTAAACAGCATGATTATTACACAGGTGCACCTTGTGCTGGGGACAATAAAAGGTCACTCTAAAATGTGCTGTTTTGTCACACAACACAATCCCACAATGTTTTAAGGGAGGGTGGAATTGGCATGCGGACTGCAGGAATTTCCACCAGAGCTGTTACCAGAGAATTGAATGTCAATTTCTCTACCATAAGCCGCCACCAACATCATTTTAGAGAATTTGGCAGTACGTCTAACCGGCCTCACAACTGCAGACCACGTGTAACCACGCATGCCCAGGACCTCCACATCTGGTTTCTTCACCTCCGGGATCATCTGAGAATTGCACCCGGACAGCTGATGAAACTTTGGGTTTGCACAACCGAAGAATTTCTGCACAAACTATCAGAAACAGTCTCAGGGAAGCTAATCTTGACCCGATTTCAGTTCGGTTTCTCAACCGACTTCAGTGGGCAAATGTTCACCTTCGATGGCCACTGTCACACTGAAGAAGTGTGCTCTTTACGGATTAATCCCGGTTTCAACTGTACCGGACAGATGGTGTCGTGTGGGGGCGAGCGGTTTGCTGATGTCAATGTTGTGAACAAAGTTTCCCATGGTGGGGTTATGGTATGGGCAGGCATAAGCTACGGACAACGAACACAATTGCATTTTATCTATGGCAATTTGAATGCACAGAGATACCGTTACGAGATCCTGAGGCTCCTTGTTGTGCCATTCATCCGCCGCCATCCCCTGTTTCAGGATAATGTATAGCCCCTTGTCACAAGGATCTGTACACAATTCCTGGATGCTGAAAATGTCCATCTTCTTCCAATGGCCTGCATACTCCCCAGACATGACCCCCTATTGAGCAGTTTGAGATGCTATGGATCAACGTATACAGCAGCTTGTTCCAGTTGCCACCAATATCCAGCAACTTCACACAGCCATTGAAGAGGAGTGGGACAACATTCCACAGGCCACAATCAACAGCGTGGTCAACTCTATTCAAAAGAAATGCGTCGCATTCCCAGTCATTTGAAATCCATAGATTAGGGCCTGATACAATCATTTTTAAACGTACTGATTTCCTTATGAACTGTAACACAGTCAAATCTTTGAAATTGTCTCATGTTGAGTTCATATTTCTATTCAGTGTAGAATAAAGAATTCTTTGTGTCTAGTATATTTCTATCTGCAAACAGCCTGAACTTATTTGCACCAAGTGGCTCCAGTGTAACAGAATATTTTCCCTTTTGTCTAAAGCCGGATTGGCTGTTACGTGACCGTCTTTCAAAACATTTCCAACCTGAGGGATGTCTTCTATAAGGAAATGAGCGTGGTGAGTTTTTTTTTTTTTCTTCTAGATTCTAAATATGGATTTTATTCTCCCAAAAGGAATAAAGCTGTTAGTATTTTTGACACATCTGTATCACTGATATAAATAATAGATGTTACTCTGTGTGATGTAGTATGGCATCTCACTGTTCAGATTAAGAAATGTACTGCAAGTCAACTGATATTGACTAATAGAATAACCACTATTGATTGCAGCTGAACCATGAGCTTTACAGTGTGATGAAGAACCTGGAGACTCAGCATTCAGGAAAAGCGTTCATCATCAAGGGCCTCAACAGGTCAGTGATTTAGATGACCATGAGAAATGTATCACATTGGTTTAACCTCTCATAGTCCATATGTGATATACTGTGTATATTGCTAATCAAGTAAAAGTCAACAGTCAATTTATTTTCAATTGAGAAAATTTTTTTTACTCGTGACTTTCTCTCAATACGTCTGAAATTTGGGAAATTATCTGAGAATATCAGACCAAACGTTCTGACACCAGCCAGATCAACTCACCCTCTATCTCTTCTCTTAGCACCAAGACCAAGAAGAAGAAATCCCTGGTCATCTCAGCACCCATCCCCTGTAACACTGCCTTCCCCTCGGACCACACATCGCTCCAAGCATCCGCAGCCCCCGAAAACAGCAAAGATACTATCTCTGAGGAGCATGTTTCCCTCGCAGGAGAGGGCACTCACAGCGTCCTCACGTCAGAAACGTCCGACTTCTCAGACGAGCTGTGCTCCAACGGCGCTGCTACGCCCAACAGACGGTCGGCGTGTGACAGCGACAACGGGGTCGGGAGCGACGTTGCATCAGAGGGTCTGAGTGATGTCCCAGAGGGTGGGGCTTCAGAAGAGCAGGGCCCTAGCCAATCTGTCGGAAAAGGGCAAGTTCAAATGTCAGAGGTGACTGGGTGTGAAGTCACAATCAGTCAGGAGGCTCTTCCAATGTCCACAGAGAGCGACGTCACACATGACACCGAGCAGGAGAGTGCGCCTGTTTCTCCAGAGAATAGTAAAGCCAAGCCCCCACCTCGTCCTGCTCCACGCTGCTCCTTCCCCCCCTCTGAGAGGCACTCCTCCCCCCCTGCGGAGGCCAGCCAAGTGGAGATGAAGGTGGAGGAGGGAGAAGGGGCTTCCCAGGCCCTGCAGGCAGGTGATGCAAAGAGGACTGGAAACTACTCAGACTCCCAGAATCCACCTGGTATCCTTATCAAGGTGATTCTCTTTTGTAGTAGTGGTACTCTCTTTATAATATATTATAGGTTTAATTCAACGTTACACTCAGCAGAAATGCTAATAGTATCTAACAGTTGTTTATGTGGTGCTGTGATTGATATCAGGGAGTGGCGCTTGAGGGTCAGGCTTCAGAAGACGGGACGCTGCAGTTTGATGTGGAAGACGTGATTCTCATGTTCGCCGACACAGAGGAGAAGGTATGTTTGTGTGTATATTTGTATGTATGTCAGCCTCTGTGTCCTTGGCAGCGTTGGGGGTAATGCGTTATGTAATCACATTACTTTTATGAGTAACAGTGTTACAAGTAACACGTTACTTTTCACATTTGGTAATATTATTACAGTTACTTTGTCAAATGTATCTCAACTTATTTCTTAATTTAGTTCTCGAGCGGGCAGAGAAAGGCTGTTTGGAGAAATGTCATGACAGCTGCTGTCCATAGAAATGTATAAGGAATGGGCACATTTATTTGAATATTCCGAACGGACATTGGTATTAGATTACTTGGAGAATATTCATTTGAGAATAAAAAAAATATAGGCCTATTTTAACAATGAAAAGGGTTTGTCTAAAATGAAATAAAACTGACATTGATGCATAGCCTACAAGGATAGACCATTACATTTGACATTTGTATAAAACAACAGTTTCATGACAGCTCCCCATTAAAAAAGATACACCGGTAGCCTTCATAGGTGTAGCTTTTTGTTACTGTCGGTCAATCAAAGCGGCGATACAGTCACAGGCTTCATGTGTAGCAAGTGAAGTGGGAGATTTCTAATCAATGCAAAATGGACAAAAAATTATGGAATTGAGTTGGCTAAATAAGAAGTAGGCCACAATGATCAACCAACAGGTATACTGTTGTTATATATGAATGGAGCCTCGCTACTTTATCTCGCTAGCTAGCTAACTTAGCTGGCTACTGTAGCTAGCTAGCCTCTACCAGATGGTATGATAACCTATGGCAGCAACAAGTTTGTCTAAATGGCGTGAGTCGGTTTGGCTACTTTCTCTCTCCCTCTGTGCAAACACATAGACTGTCACACACACTGGCCCCTGTTCCTCTCTCACCCCTCCCCACCATTCTGCTGAAACAAGCACTGGCTCTCTTGAGTCGTGCGAGCAAGTCTCCATTGAAGTTTCACCCCCCCCCCCCCCCCCCCCCCCCAAAACAAAATGTTTTCTTTAAAACATATCTTTCGACTATCCGGATATCCGAATAAAAATGTCATGATATTATTCGAATGCACCTGATCTTTGCAATTGATCGCTTCTGTGATCGCAAAGTCCATAGAGGGCTTTCCCATCTAGTGGCAAGTGTGCCCTCTATTCATCTATATTGGTCCTTGTACATGCGGTCTATAATCAGAGCTGGCGGCTTGAGAGATTTTGAATGAATTGTTTTTTTGTTTTTTTTTTACATCTGTACAGATATATGGCTAATAAAGCAGCCCATATACAGTCCGTTCAGAAAGGATTCATACCCCTTGACTCAACCCACATTTTGTTGTTACAGCCTGAATTCAAAATGGACAAAATCTTTTTTTTAATCTCACCGATCGACACACAATACCCCATAATGACAAAATGAAAACATGTTTTTAGACATGAGTCAATACTGAGTCCATACTTTGTAGAAGCACCTTTGGCGGTGATTACAGTTGTGAGTCATCTTGGGTATGTCTTCTTTGCACATCTGGATTTGGGGATTTTCTTCCTTGCAGATTTTCTCAAGCTCTGTTAAGTTAGATGGGGAGTGGCGGTGAACAGCAATCTTCGAGTCTTTCCACAGATTTTCAATGGGATTCAAGTCTGGGCTTTGGCTGGGCCACTCAAGGACTTTCACATTCTTGTTCTGAAGCCATTCCAGCGTTTCTTTGGTTGTATGCTTGGGGTCATTGTCCTGTTGGAACGTAAATATACGCCCCCCAGTCTAAGGTCATTTGCACTCTGAAGCAGGTTCTCATCAACCTGTATTTGGCTCCATTCATCGTTCCCTGTATCCAGACTCCCAGTCCCTGTCGCGAAAAAGCATCCCCATAGCATGATGCTGCCACCACCATGCTTCACGGTAGGGATGGTGTTAGACGGGTGATGAGCTTTGCCTGGTTTTCTCCAGACATAGCGCTTCATTCAGGCCAAAGAGTAACATTTTTGTCTCATCAGACCACAGAATCTTTTGCCTTTTGATCTGTCTTTCCCGTGCCTTTTTGCAAACTTGCATGCTATCATGCCTTTTTCTCAGTGGCTTCTGTCTGGCAATTCTCTCTCATAAAAGGTGTTCGATGGGGTTGAGGTCAGGGCTCTGTGCAGGACAGTCAAGTTCTAACACACCAATCTCGACAAGCCATTTCTGTTTGGACCTCGCTTTGTGCACGGGGGCATTGTCATGCTGAAACGGGAAAGAGCCTTCCCCAAACTGTTGCCACAAAGTGGGAAGCACAGAATCATCTAGAATATAATTGTATGCTGTAGCATTAAGATTTCCCTTCACTGGAACTAAGGGGCCTAGCCTGAACCATGAAAAACTAACCAAGACCATTATCCCTCCTCCACCAAACTTTACAGTTGGCACTATGCATTCGAGCAGGTAGCATTCTCCTGGAATCCGCCAAACCCAGATTCATCCATCGGACTGCCAGATGGTGAAGCGTGATTCATCACTCCAGAGAACGCGTTTCCACTGCACCAGAGTCCAATGGCGGCGAGCTTTACACCACTCCAGCCGACGCTTGACATTGCGCATGGTGATCTTAGGCTTGTGTGCGGCTGCTCGGCCATGGAAACCCATTTCATGAAGCTCCGGATGAACAGTTCTTTTGCAGACGTTGCTTCCAGTGGAACTCGGTAGTGAGTGTTGCAACCGAGGACAGTCGATTTTTACACACTACAGCACTCGGCGGTCCCGTTCTGTGAGCTTGTGTAGCCTACCACTTCACGGCAGAGTCGTTGTTGCTCGTAGACGTTTCCACTTCACAATAACACATATAGTTGACCGGGGCAGCTCTAGCAGGGCAGAAATTTGACGAAATGACTTGTTGGAAATGTGGCATCCTATGACGGTGCCATGTTGAAAGTCACTGAGCTCTTCAGTAAGGCCATTCTACTGACAATGTTTGTCTATGGAGATTGCATGGCTGTGTGCTCGATTTTATACACCTGTCAGCAACGGGTGTGGCTGAATTAGCTGAATCCACTAATTTAAAGGGGTGTCCACATACCTTTGTATATATGCTGTATATATTTCAGAGATCTACGGACAGTTCCTTGGACTTCATGCTATAATTTCTGCTCTGACATGCATTGTCAACTGTGGGGCCTTATATAGACTACTGTTGTCGCGATACCAGTATTGCGATACAACGATACCAGATTTAGCAAAAAAAGAAAACACAAAGAAGGCTTAACTCTAGGGTCCTTTTAAAACCTACTTTTGTGAAATAGTGTGCTATAGTTTGCAAAATAAACAAATTAGACTCTCGGTGACAACAGGCTTTTTTCCGATTAGGACTGTTTTTCTCAAATTGAGTCTGCTTCATGTTTTGCTTCCTGACTTCCTTGTATCGCAATACTGGTACCGTGACAACCCTAATATAGACAGGTGTGTTTCTTTCTAAATCATATCCAACCAATTGTATTTGGTATTTATTAGAATCCCCATAAGCCACTGCAAAAGCATCATCTACTCTTCCTGGAGTCCAGCTGAAACATGACAT
The DNA here is from genome assembly GCF_901001165.1 of Salmo trutta. Classification (NCBI taxonomy): domain Eukaryota; kingdom Metazoa; phylum Chordata; class Actinopteri; order Salmoniformes; family Salmonidae; genus Salmo; species Salmo trutta. Next base: position 49,701,027 of record NC_042970.1, on the reverse strand, counting down.
AATATATTGTACAGAACATTATTAGTCAAGGACTGAAATAAATAAATGTAAAACGTCACACAACCTACATATCAGTACATACACACAATATCTAGGTCAATTGGTGACCGGTGGACTCCAATCAACTCTCAAAGATGATCAAAGGAAATTGGATGCACCTGAGCTCAATTTGGAGTGTCATAGCAAAGGGGTATGAATATGTAAATTAAAATCTATTAAATACATTTTGAATTCAGGCTGTAGCAACAATATGGAATAAGTCATGGGGTATGAATAATTTCTGAAGGCACTGTATAGTGTAGCACTTGTAGACTAGCACAGTAATAGCAGCTCCACAGATGAAAAGAGAAACTAGTGGTCAAACCTGAGTTAGGCTACTTACTATCTTTGGTAGAGCGTGCGAGGCTCACCTTGCTCCCTCCGACAGTCAAACAAACAGTGAGATTGAGAAGTTTTCATGAAAGTAATGCAAAGTAATAATATTATTTGTATTTACAGATGGCATACAAGTTTGCTATTAAGACACATGAAAGTTCACATGTTCCATGTTCTGCCCAAAAACGCATTTTGCGTTCAAATGCCTCTCCTGTGAAGTAGTGACATATGCCTAGCTTCCTGTAACAGGTCACATATAATTAGTGAAAACGCATTACTTTACAATATTACTTTGTGTGGAAAGTAACGTTTTACTTTTGTTAAATGTAACAACTAATATTACTTTTTCAAGTAACCAATCGCAACACTGCTCCTTGGTGTAGTGTAACTTCCAAATAGGAACACTAAGTAAGTAATACTAAAGGTCACAGTCTTAACTTAGCGCTGTGAATTACAACTGTGCATCAGACTGATCTAGTTTCAGTGACACCGAAGTTGAAAACAGTTTGCCCATATGCATGTCACTTTAAATGTGCTTGTCAATGTACACCAAATCCATGTAAATTACAAGAGTCTCTATAGAGTTCCCTTTTTACCAAGATAGCAGAACCTGGCCTGTTTTCACAAAGCGTCTGAATAGGATTGCTGAACTAGGATAATTTTTGCCTTTAAGATCATAATGAATGAGAGGGGGGACCTGATCCTAGATCAGCACACCTATTTGAGACACTTTATGAATATGGGCCCTGATCTCTACTAAAATGTGAATAACATGGTTGTGTTTTTTGTTAACCCTTACCCACTACAGCAGGAAAGCATGGCGAAGGGGGTGAGGGAGAAGACCTGTATCAAGCAGGGAGATCTATCAGATTCAGAATGAGCCAATGGTGGCATTTCATTTCCTGCTGTCATGACTCAGCACAGCTGCACACAAAATGGCAATGGACCAAGATGGTGTGGAGGACTTCTTAAAAAAAGAGAGAAAAAAAGAGGAACGCAAGCCCCATGTGATTATTACTCACATGCTTCCATGTCGCAACTTGTTGGTAGATACTGATGAGTTTCATACCTACCGAGAGATTTTTGCAGAATGTTCTGGATTGTTAACACATGATTGTCTAATCTACAGTATTTTGCCCTTGTTTGTATTGTGTAAGTCTAGAAACTGAAATGTATAGAAACACTTTTTGTATTGATGCCATTGAAAGATGTATAGTTTAATAAAGTTAAGCGTGAGAGCAGTGGAGGTGTTGTTCAAAGAGCAGTAACAAAAAAAACTAGATTTCAGCATACTTACCATTCTGTCTAAAAAGGGTTTCATGTGTTGTTTTCAGGGCAGTTACTTTTCCATAAGTCAACGTTTCCCAAACTCGGTCCTCGGGACCCCAAGGGGTGCAACATTTTGGTTTTTGAATCAGCTGTGTAGTGCTAGGGCAAAAACAAAAACGTGAACCCCTTGGAGTCCCGAGGACAGAGTTTGGGAAACCCTGCCCTAAGTAGTCAAGCACCTGTGTATCCCACTTTACACCACAAGGTGGCGGTAGCGGTCTAACACTTAAACTACAGAGACAAGCCTTTTCCACTTGATTCTTTTCCTTTCTTTTTGCAGTGATTTTGAAGCTATATTAGCATGGACTTTATAAATCCTAATGCCCTACAGTTGTTGCTAATTTAAAAGTTGTGTCATACTCCAGCACAGCTTGCGGGCTGCTACAGCATTCTGTGGCACGTTATCTAATTGTCAGCCATTCTGTTAATGCAAATTAGGGCTAGTTTGACCACCAGAGGGCATCTGTGAGAAGCATTTGATAGTCTTCCATATTGGCATTACCAGAGAATGTACATTTTTGTTTTTGTAATAACATAGTATACGGGATTGATTTTTAAGAAATTTGGCTTAATTTGATTAATATTATGGTGTTTCTGTTCTGAGAAAAATGAAACCCTCAGGGTTTCCGTTAGGATAGAATGGAAAATATGTACGTGACGGTCGGGAGCGGGCTACTGCATAAGAAGATTGGAGGATTCTAAATTGTTTGCCTTCATTAGACAACTTTGTTCCAATATTTCTGTAAATCAGTGATATTTATTCCCATAGTAATTCGTTATGGATCCTTAACTAAATCAACATATGCATTTTGAAAGAGTTAATCATTATTTTATTAACGAAAGCATAAAGATGCTGAAGAAATACAGTACTGCATATGCTTTTACATTTGGATAATAATGCATTTAGAAGATATAAGCCATCTGCATTTGTTTATTAGGTGACTGTGCAGTCTGACAAGGAAACAGCCTACAATACATACTGTGGTAAACATGGTAAAGTGCCTAATTCCCTTCATAAGGGAGAGCAGGCCATGTCTGTACTACAGAATTCGGGCACGGAGGGAGACCTGGGTTCAATTCCCTGACGGGGAGGAAGGAGTAGGCTGCCCTTGTAAATAAGAATTTGTTCTTAACTGATTCCATATGTGTTATTTCATAGTTGTGATGTCTTCACTATTATTCTACAATGTAGAACATTTTAGAAATAACAAAAAATCCTGGAATGTGTAATGTATACTGAGGGAGAAAAAGGTGTAGATTCACACGCAGATCGCGGCAGGTGTTTATTTCACCTTCGCAGAAGGCAGGAATCGTTGTCACAGGCAGACAATGGTCATACACAGGAAGGCAAACAGGCAGGTGAATCAAAACTAGGACTGAAGGCTATAACTGGTTCTCACAAACGAGCTAGGAAAAGGCTTAGTAGAGTCAAAACGAACAATACCTCACAAAGGCACAAACAGAATGAACTGAAATAAAGAAGGAGCTGATGAGACCAGGTGAGTAACTAACACAGGTGAAATCAATGAACAAAAATGAAAGACAGGGCTACATTCAAGAACACAAAGAAACGGCTACGTTCAAGAACACAACGAAACAAAACACAAAGTTAACTAAGAAAATAAATACAGAACCTTACAGAATGAGTAGGTGTGTCCAAACTTTTGACTGGTACTTGCTTAATTAATTTGATTAATATTATGGTGTTTCTATTCCAAGAAAAACGACAAACCCTCTGGGTTTCCGTTAGGATGGAACGGAAAATATGGCGCTGTACAATGTGACGGTCGGCAGTACAGTACTGGGCTATTTAGCTAAAGAATCCCTGTGTCGTGCGGGCAGGGCATGTGGGAGACCGGTGTTCAATTGCCCGATGGGGAGGAAGGAGTAGGCTGTCCTTGTAAATAAGAATTTCTTCTTAACCTCTAGGGTAGGGGGCAGTATTTGCACGGCCGGATAAAAAACGTACCCGATTTAATCTGGTTATTACTACTGCCCAGAAACTAGAATATGCATATAATTATTGGTTTTGGATAGAAAACACCCTAAAGTTTCTAAAACTGTTTGAATGGTGTCTGTGAGTATAACAGAACTCATATGGCAGGCAAAAACCTGAGAAGATTCCCTACAGGAAGTGCCCTCTCTGACCATTTCTTGGGCTTCTACACTCTCTTTATTGAAGACTGAGGATCACTGCTGTAACGTGACACGTCCTACGGCTCCCATAGGCTCTCAGAAGGCGGCAAAATGCTGAATGCCTTTGGAGCCCCTGGCTGAAAAACAGTAGCGCATTTGGATAGTGGTCGATCAGAGAACAATGAGACTGGGGCGACTGCACGAGGCGACACCATGTTTTTATTTTTTCGTCTTTGAACGAAAACAGGGTTTCCCGGTAGGAATATTATCGCTTTTTTACGAGAAAAATCGCATAAAAATTGATTTTAAACAGCGGTTGACATGCTTCGAAGTACGGTAATGGAATATTAAGATTTTTTTTGTCACGAAACGCGCCGGGCACGTCACCCTTCGTCACCCTTCTGATAGTGTCTTGAACGCACGAACAAAACAGAGGATATTTGAACATAACTATGGATTATTTTGAACCAAACCAACATTTGTTATTGAAGTAGAAGTCCTGGGAGTGCATTCTGACGAAGAACACCAAAGGTAATCAAACTTTTCTAATAGTAAATCGGAGTTTGGTGAGGGCCAAACTTGGTGGGTGTCAAAATAGCTAGCCGTGCTTGCTGGGCTATCTACTCAGAATATTGCAAAATGTGCTTCGCCGAAAAGCTATTTTAAAATCGGACATAGCGATTGCATAAAGGAGTTCTGTATCTATAATTCTTAAAATAATTTATGTTTTTTGTGAACGTTTATCGTGAGTAATTTAGTAAATTCACCGGAAGTTTGCGGTGGGTATGCTAGTTCAGAACGTCACATGCTAATGTAAAAAGCTGGTTTTTGATATAAATATGAACTTGATTGAACAAAACATCCATGTATTGTATAACATAATGTCCTAGGAGTGTCATCTGATGAAGATCATCAAAGGTTAGTGCTGCATTTAGCTGTGGTTTGGGTTTATGTGACATTATATGCTAGCTTGAAAAATGGGTGTCTGATTATTTCTGGCTGGGTACTCTGCTGACATAATCTAATGTTTTGCTTTCGTTGTAAAGCCTTTTTGAAATCGGACAGTGTGGTTAGATTAACGAGAGTCTTGTCTTTAAAATGGTGTAAAATAGTCATATGTTTGAGAAATTGAAATCCCTTCTAAACTGTTTTATCCCTTCTAAAGAAACATCCCTTTTTCAATTTGGAGGTGGAAGGTCTGTCATGCTCTGGGGCGGTGTGTCACAGCATCATTGGACTGAGCTTGTTGTCATTGCAGGCAATCTCAACGCTGTGCGTTACAGAGAAGACATCCTCCTCCCTCATGTGGTACCCTTCCTGCAGGCTCATCCTGACATGACCCTCCAGCATGACAATGCCACCAGCCATACTGCTCGTTCTGTGTGTGATTTCCTGCAAGACATGAATGTCAATGTTCTACCATGGCCAGCGAAGAGCCCGGATCTCAATCCGATTGAGAATGTCTGGGACCTGTTGGATCGGAGGATGAGGGCTAGGGCCATTCCCCCCAGAAATATCCGGGAATTTGCAGGTGCCCTGGTGGAAGAGTGGGGTAACATCTAACAGCAAGAACTGGCAAATCTGGTGCAGTCCATGAGGAGGAGATGCAGCTGGTGGCCACATCAGATACCTACTGTTACTTTTGATTTTGAGCCAGCCTTTGTTCAGGGACACATTATTCAATTTCTGTTAGTCACACGTCTGTGGAACTTGTTCAGTTTATGTTTCAGTTGTTGAATCTGGTTATGGTCATACAAATATTTACACATGTTAAGTTTGCTGAAAATAAACGCAGTTGACAGTGAGAGGACGTTTATTTTTTTGCTGAGTTTATTTAGCCTGATGAATATGAGCATCTCCGAAGAGACCATAGAATTAAATGAATAGTGTGTAAGATTTTTCTTAGTATTTGTGATGTGCTAGTGTGCTTACTTTTGTTGTTTGTAATTACAATGTACCATTATATTATTATGTCTTATTTGTGATAGCATCGATTGGGATGATGAAGTTGGTGCTGATGAGAGTGGTGCCAATGAGACCTGGAGTCCTTCAAAGGAATCACAGGTGAATGAAAATTCTGATGAAGAGGAGTCTGACGAGTTTTAAGATTCTGGGGACAGCAACTCAAAAATTGTCCTCCTTTTCAAATTCATGAACATGGGGATGGTTTCCAGTAGCACTTTTTTCAACATTCAAGACTCGTACTGTGTGGACCCAATAAAATTGTTGGAGAAAAGGGATGTGATCATTGACCGTCTGCGAACCAAAGACAGTGTTGTAGTCCTAGGTAGGACTTAATTGTTTGTGTGCTTACAGTACACCACAATTATTTAACACGGATGTAATGGTTTTTTATTGATTACTTCAATGTCTCCTACAATTTCAGCTGATGGCCGCATGGACTCGCCAGGCTACTCTGCACAGTATTGCACCTACACTATATTGGAGAATGATTCCAGAGACATCATCTCCGTAGTGAACATTGACAAGAGGGAGACCCAAAGAAACTGTCACCATGGATTAGGACCATGGATCAACTGATTACAGAGATCCCGCTAAAATAAATCTGCACAGATGCACACACTCAGATTTCTGCTTTAAGGAGTAAGTTTGGTTATGACCATGCACATCTAAAATGTTTATTTTGCAAGATTCAATCCTTTTAGAAATATATACATCTCATATTTTTTCAGCCCCAGCAAAAGGAAAATGAGAACACAGCGGAATAAAGCACTCTCTTGATATGTGGCATGGTGTGAAGATGTTGCTCCAGTGTTGGAATTGTTATATCTAAACAGCACAGATTAAAGGCCAGGCAGAACTCATCCTGTGGTTGAAGGAGGTTGTCAACCACTTTTGGTTGTTCTGTAAAAGGGCTGACACATATGAGGAGTTTATTGTAAGTCATATTTATCTTGTCTTATTTATTACTCTCATTTATGTATTATGGTTGAGTGATATTGTACATACTGTATTGTGCTTTGCCGTGAGCAAGTACTTGTCCCTGAGTCTGTGAAATCATATCTGCAATACGTAAAATGGGGAATGACACTGTGTTGAGGACAATGTCTGTGAAAGCCTGATGTGCCTAACCCAAACCCTTTTTTCATCCATTCCTTAGTGAAGTTGTCCCCTAGGCAGTTATGTTCGAAATGTCCCAGTGTCCATGTGTGTTCATTCACCACATGGTGAATAACACCGCTCCGCAGGTCCTGAAACATACAATTGCAATGCATGCATTTTTTCAACAATAATCAAAGTGGCTGAAAGATCTTCATAAATACAAGAACTTCAGGTTGGTTACATATTTTCTCAAGAATCCTTCCCACTATTTAGCAATTGGTTACAGATAATGCTCCATTATGCATTACTGCAGTACTGTCCTTGGGCAGTACAAGAACATTTATAAAAATATTGGTCACAGAGGAGATGGTTGGGAATCCTGGTATTAGGGCTATGTTTGACATTTACACATCCGAAGGAGGATTACACATTTGTTGATTTCATGATGCATTCATTATGACTTGTCTGTGTTCAATTATTATTTTAACTTTTTTACAGATCAACAGCTGATATGTGACCGACCTGTTCGATTCGGTCTTATGTAGCAACATTTGAAATTGTGTTTTTTACATTAGATAAAAGTAGAGACTTAGAGCTAGAAAATTGTATATCATACACTACAGTTGAGGAACAATGGGAAAGTAATTCTGCTTTGAAAGTTGATAAACTTGTAACCCCACTTTTGAAAAAATGGCGCTTGAATGTTTTAGTACACCTACTGGTGAGCTATTCTTTGTCTACACCCATTCAGCATCATTCACACCCTCTTAAGCGTTATCCCCACCCATCTCTTTAAGAATTCACATGCATGACATCAGCAGCCTGGTGGTCCAAAATAGCATAACTGGTGTATTTTAACACCAATAATCACATCTGTTTAAAAATGTATTAAGTGTATCTCAATCTAGCAAACCAGGCTACTAAAAGCAACTTTCTAAACAATGTTTTGGTTCGTTTCTAGCTTGTTAAGTTAGCTGGCTAGCCAGTTCAAATAATGACCATATCATATAGCTGACAACGTCTTAACTTTAGCTAATTTGTATTCATTATTACAGGAAAAGAAACTCACAACAAGACCATTATTTACAAGTTAATGGAAAGCTAAATACAGAAAATAGCTTACGGTTGTGAGTCTGACGAAATAAAAGCAGGGCATACTACCAGAGAATTTTAGAACTTGGACACTGTCTGGTTGGCCTAACTTTATATCCTAATTTGACTTTGGTGCAGGTCATGTTGTTCTTCACATTACCATCTCTGGTAAACACACACTATATCAAATAAAATCTAAGTTTATTTGTCACATGCACAGGATACAGAAGGTGTAAACTGTATAGTGAAATGGTTACTTGCATAGTGGAGTCTTATTTAGAGATGTAGCTAGCTAACTAACCAATTAACCAGAATCCCAACTCATAACGTTACTGCCCTGCATTAATCTACAGGTAACTAACACACTACGTTCAATGTTAGCTAGCTAGCTAACATTAGGCTATAACTAGCAATGCAAATGGCTCTGAGACACAAATAATATTACTACACAGATCATACACGTAACGTTAGCTAGTAAGCCAGCCACTAGGCTCGCAATTTAACAATTGTATTCATATTTACAGATGGCACACAAGTTTGTTATTAAGGCACATGAAAGTTCACGTTCCAGAAGGCATTACTGCATTACTGCCAAAAAGATTTCAAATGCCTCTCCTGTGACTTTTCTTTTGGCAGAAATGCCTTGTGGAACGTGTTTCCTGAAACGAGTCACATATTGAGTCCTACCAGAATCATATTCTGATGTAGGCAAGCAAGCATTTTTCCTTTTCACCACCAGTCTATGAAGCCCAATCATTGCTGGTAGCACTAGATTACAAATTATACAGGGACAGACCAGCCAGGCAGAACGTACATGGCACCAAGTCCCCACTCTATTAAGTCGATAGGTTAGAGAAGGAAATTTTGAACAACAGAACTTTTCAAGTCTGACCACGCACCTGTTCTCACTCACAAAATGGCTAGCTAGTTATGCCTATGTAAACAAATCTACACGTTTTAAAACGAAAGAGAAAGTGTGCAAAGGGGGAGTGACTTTTGGCTTGTTGAGAAAGGGGGCAAGGGACGGCCGGGGGAAAGTTGTTTGAAAATAGCCTAACCGTTGTTGTAATTCGCCAAGCTTCCACAATGTGGAATCGGAGAGGTGCGGAGGGCTGCCTTAATCGACATCCACATCTTAAGGTGTTTACATGAGTAATGCTATACTTGGCCAGCTGCCATAATCAAATTAATATTGAATTATTAGTGTGCATGTAAACATACTCATTGTAGACAACCTTTAATGTCCTATTTCTGTGCAATGTCTGAAATAATGATTTGTTGCATATTATGCGTGTTTATGGCAGAGAAACAAGGGAAATGTCAGAGGTGGTGTGTGTGTAAGTACATCTGACTGTGAAAACAGGCACCAATAAAATCCTCTAGGTACTTTGAGGTTCTCAGTCGTGCTTTGCACAAAGTCAGCCAGAGTAAAATAAAATCCCATATACTTAATGAGCAATTACATTACAAAATAATGACAGAGTAATTGCAGTGAAAGCTGCAATAGGTGTTCTAAACGGCTTCCCTCAGACTGTTTGAATTACCCAGCACACTGTGTCCTGAAATGTGCTCTTTTTCCACAGAAAGGAGCCAAAACTTAAAAAGGTCAGTCATTATTCTCTCCTGTTTTTCCGGGTCATCACTAGTTACCAGAGCCACAGTCAGAAGCCAGTCTACCTGACTAATCAGATGAGGGAGTGTGATGATGTGTATTCTGGTTAGTGGAGAAACGCCTCATTTTTGAAATGGCAAGTTTGAGGACCAAATAACTAAATACATTCGGGATCAATAATATCACTAGAATTCATAACATTGAGAAAGGACAAAAAGATGAGTTATCTTTTCTTTTTTGGTATTCCATACGGGATTCCGAACATTGTTAGGTTCTCTACAAGCCTCAGTAATATAGAATATTATTGAACTTCAATGCAGGAAAAGAAATGCAGTTGGGAGAGTAAAAGTCTCCCATTCAGTGGTGTTCTGTTTCAAGTTGTGGGCACAAAGTTGTATGAATGCCACCGGGGGAAAGACAAACAAAAGCCAAAGAGAAATATGCTGCTGAAATGAACAAGGCCATAAGTTAAAAGACAGATCACTGTAATTTATACCATTCACTTTTACAATATTTATTTCATTTTGATCATGTTGAAGTACAAACTAACAATGGAATGTTCCTCAATGAAATTGAAGATGGGACTTTAAACGGGTGACCCAACTCTGTGGTCACTAAAGATCCAATGGGGGGGGCGTATATTTGTCCTGTTTTCACTGCATGTGTATATCAAACTGTATTCCTATCATGTAATACTGTGTATACAGTGAGGGAAAAAAGTATTTGATCCCCTGCTGATTTTGTACGTTTGCCCAGTGACAAAGAAATGATCAGTCTATCATTTTAATGGTAGGTTTATTTGAACAGTGAGAGACAGAATAACAACAAATAAATCCAGAAAAACGCATGTCAAAAATGTTAAAAATTGATTTACATTTTAATGAGGGAAATAAGTATTTGACCCCCTCTCAATCAGAAAGATTTCTGGCTCCCAGGTGTCTTTTATACAGGTAACGAGTTGAGATTAGGAGCCCCAACAGGGGCTAGGGGGCAGTATTTGCACGGCCGGATAAACAACGTACCCAATTTAAACTGGTTACTACTCTTGCCCAGAAACGAGAATATGCATAGAATTAGTAGATTTGGATAGAAAACACTCCAAAGTTTCTAAAACTGTTTGAATGGTGTCTGTGAGTATAACAGAACTCATATGGCAGGCCAAAAACTGAGAAGATTCCATACAGGAAGTGCCCTGTCTGACAATTTGTTATCCTTCTGTTGCATCTCTATCGAAAATACAGCATCTCTGCTGTAACGTGACATTTTCTAAGGCTTCCATTGGCTCTCAGAAGGCGCCAGAAAGTGGAATGACGTGTCTCCTGTCTCTGGGCAAAGAACAGCAGGAGATTTTGTGAGTGGTCAGGCTGGGGACAGTGACACTGGAGATGCGCATTCATGAGAATTCTCAATTTTTTTCTTTCAGCCTTTGAATGAATACAACGTCGCCCGGTTGGAATATTATCGCTATTTTACGAGAAAAGTAGCATAAAAATTGATTTAAAACAGCGTTTGACATGCTTCTAAGTATGGTAATGGAATATTTTGAAATTTTTTGTCACGAAATGTGCTCGCGCGTCACCGTTTCGATAGTGACCTGAACGCATGAACAAAACGGCGGTATTTGGATATAACTATGGATTATTTGGAACCAAAACAACATTTGTTGTTGAAGTAGAAGTCCTGGGAGTGCATTCTGATGAAGAACAGCAAAGGTAATCAAACTTTTCTAATAGTAATTATGAGTTTAGTGAGCACCAAACTTGGTGGGTGTTAAATTAGCTAGCCTGTGATGGCCGAGCAATCTACTCAGAATATTGCAAAATGTGCTTCGCCGAAAAGCTATTTTAAAATCTGACACCGCGATTGCATAAAGGAGTTCTGTATCTATAATTCTTAAAATAATTTATGTATTTTGTGAACGTTTATCGTGAGTAAATTCACCGGAAGTTTGCGGTGGGTATGCTAGTTCTGAACATCACATGCTAATATAAAAAGCTGGTTTTTGATATAAATATGAACTTGATTGAACAAAACATGCATGTATTGTATAACATAATGTCCTAGGAGTGTCATCTGATGAAGATCATCAAAGGTTAGTGCTGCATTTAGCTGTGGTTTTGGTTTTTGTGACATATATGCTTGCTTTGAAAATGGGTGTGTGATTATTTCTGGCTGGGTACTCTCCTGACATAATCTAATGTTTTGCTTTCGCGTAAAGCCTTTTTGAAATTGGACAATGTGGTTAGATTAACGAGAGTCTTGTCTTTAAAATAGTGTAAAATAGTCATATGTTTGAGAAATTAAAGTTATAGCATTTTTGAGGTATTTGTATTTCGCGCCACGCGATTCCACTGGCTGTAGAAGTTAAAGGGAGTGGTCCTAATCTCAGTTTGTTACCTGTATAAAAGACACCTGTCCACAGAAGCAATCAATCAATCAGATTCCAAACTCTCCACCATGGCCGAGACCAAAGAGCTCTCCAAGGATGTCAGGGACAAGATTGTAGACCTACACAAGGCTGGAATGGGCTACAAGACCATCGCCAAGCAGCTTGGTGAGAAGGTGACAACAGTTGGTGCGATTATTCGCAAATGGAAGAAACACAAAAGAACTGTCAATATCCCTCGGCCTGGGGCTCCATGCAAGATCTCACCTCGTGGAGTTGCAATGATCATGAGAACGGTGAAGAATCAGCTCAGAACTACACGGGAGGATCTTGTCAATGATCTCAAGGCAGCTGGGACCATAGTCACCAAGAAAACAATTGGTAACACACTACACCGTGAAGGACTGAAATCCTGCAGTGCCCGCAAGATCCCCCTGCTCAAGAAAGTAAATATACATGCATGTCTGAAGTTTGCCAATGAACATCTGAATGATTCAGAGGACAACTGGGTGAAAGCGTTGTGGTCAGATGAGACCAAAATGGAGCTCTTTGGCATTAACTCAACTCGCCGTGTTTGGAGGAGGAGGAATGCTGCCTATGACCCCAAGAACACCATCCCCACCGTCAAACATGGAGGTGGAAACATTATGCTTTGGGGGTGTTTTTCTGCTAAGGGGACAGGACAACTTCACTGCGTCAAAGGGACGATGGACGGGGCCATGTACCGTCAAATCTTGGGTGAGAACCTCTTTCCCTCAGCCAGGGCATTGAAAAATGGGTTGTGGATGGGTATTCCAGCATGACAATGACCCAAAACACACGGCCAAGGCAACAAAGGAGTGGCTCAAGAAGAAGCACATTAAGGTCCTGGAGTGGCCTAGCCAGTCTCCAGACCTTAATCCCATAGATTAATAGGAAATAGGAAAACGCTCATCCAGAGGCGGCGCTCCTAATGGCCGGTGACTTTAATGCAGGGAAACTTAAATCAGTTTTACCAAATTTCTATCAGCATGTTAATTGTGCAACCAGAGGGAAAAAAATTCTAGACCACCTTTACTACACACACAGAGATGCGTACAAAGCCCTCCCTCACCCTCCATTTGGCAAATCTGACCATAACTCTATCCTCCTGATTCCTGCTTACAAGTAAAAATTAAAGCAAGAAGCACCAGTGACTCTATAAAAAAGTGGTCAGATGAAGGAGATGCTAATCTACAGGACTGTTTTGCTAGCACAGATTGGAATATGTTCTGTGATTCTTCCAATGGCGTTGAGGAGTACACCACATCAGTCACTGGCTTTATCAATAAGTGCATCGAGGACGTCATCCCCACAGTGGCTGTACGTACATACCCCAACCAGAAGCCATGGATTACAGGCAACATTCGCACTGAGCTAAAGGGTAGAGTTGCTGCTTTCAAGGAGCGGCACTCTAATCCGGAAGCTTATAAGAAATCCAGACTATTTGCGTTTCCTCCACCAGTCTACGAGGCTGGAACCTTACTTGGCAGCACTTGACTCGACCTTTGTAACCATCGTCCAGCCCCTTGGAGATCTTGTTAGTTTAACGAGTGCGCTGAGAGTTGGGAAGCAAGTTCAGAGAGTGAAGGTTTTAATAAATAAAATAAACAATGAACACGAAACACAAACAACACATTGACATGAAAGCAGAGTCAATAACACCTGAGGAAATAACCAAGGGGAGTGACAGATATAGGGAAGATAATAAAGAAGGTGATGGAGTCCAGGTGAGTGTCATAAGACGATGGTGACAGGTGTGAAGGATAATCAGCAGCCTGATGACCTAGAGACCGGAGAGGGAGTATACGTGACAGTACCCCCTCCCCGACGTGCAGCTCCAGCCGAAGGATGCCGTCAAAGGGGACGAACTCGGGGATCAGGAGCGGACCGGTCACTCCTGCTGATGTGCGAGAACCTGTCACGCACAGCTGAGGCACAGGAACCTGTCGAGTCAGCTGGGGCACGGGAAACCTGACAGATCGGTTGAGGCAGGGGAGCCTGGCGATCCGGCGGAGGCATGAAAGCCCGACGAGCTGGCTGAGGCAGGGGAGACTGGTGATTCGACTAAGGAATGAGAGCCTGATGAGCCGGCTGAGGCAGGGAAGCTTGGCGATCTGGTTGAGACATGAGAGCCTGTAGCAGTTCCCGGACCCGACGTCATTACTCTGATACAAAAAAATTCAATACAAAAATACTTCCTGATGCTTCCCTTAGGTGAGATGTTATTCTCTAACGAGTGCGCTGACAGTTCAGAGAGTGAATGTTGAGAGCTACCGGAGTTACCTGGGAGGCCTCAGCTGGTTTGTAAGGATCCCCTGCCTCAGCTGGCTTGACGGGTTTCCATGCCTCAGCGGGATCGATAGGCTCTCATGCCTCAGCGGGCTCGATAGGCTCTCATGCCTCAGCGGGCTCGATAGGCTACCATGCCTCAGCTGGTGAACAGGTTCCCATGCCTCGACCGAGGCAACCAGGGAGGTCTCAGCCGGCTCATCAGGCTCTCACGCCTCAGCCGGTTCGTCAGGTTTCTGCACCTCAGCGGAGGCGACTGGTCCGCTCCGGATCCTAGGGATCGTCCCTTTGGTTGGCGTCCTACGGTTGAAGCCGAACGCGCCAGGAAGGGGGTACCTTCACGTATGCTCTCTCTCCGGCGCTCTAGGTCGCCATGTTCCCACGTCTCAGCCGGACTGACAGGTTTCCCACGCCTCAGCAGAGGTGTCTGGTCCACTCCTGATCCCCGGGATCGTAATTTTGGTCGGCGTCCTGCGGCAGGAGCCGCGCGTCAGGGAGGGGGTACTGTCACGTGTGCTCCCTCTCCGGCCTCTAGATCACCAGGCTGCTCGTTATGGCGCACACCTGTCACCATCGTTACACGCACCTGTGCGTCATCAGACTCACCCTGACTGCTTTACCTCTTTGATTACCTGCCCTATATATGTCACTCCCTTTGGTTCCTTCCCCAGGTGTCATTGTTTCTGTTTCATGTCTGTGCATTGTTCGTGTTTCTTGTTTTGTATTATGTTTTCATTTATTTATTAAATGATTCTGTAATGCGTGTATATGGGAGGCGAAGTCAAGTGCAGGAGTGTGAAATATAATAAACAGGCGCACTTTAATACCGGTTACCAAATGACAGCACATAACACATACAAGTGCCAAAAACATGGTCTAAAACAAAAGTGCAACGCCTGACAATCATCCACGTAACAAATAACAATCACTCACAAATACAACATGGGGAACAGAGGGTTAAATAATAAACAAGTGATTGGTGAGTGAAGCCAGGTGTGATAAGACAGAACAAGTGGAAAATGAAAAGTTTCCTTCACTCTGCGGTCCAACTCATCCCAAACCATCTCAATTGGGTTGAGGTTGGGTGATTGTGGAGGCCAGGTCATCTGATGCAGCACTCCATCACCCTCCTTATTGGTCAAATAGCCCTTACACAGCCTGGAGGTGTGTTGGGTCATTGTCCTGTTGAAAAACAAATTATAGTCCCACCAAGCGCAAACCAGATGGGATTGTGTATCGCTGCAGAATGCTGTGGTAGCCATGCTGGTTAAGTGTGCTAAATCACAGACAGTGTCACCAGCAAGCACCCCCACACCATCACACCTCCTCCATGCTGCACGGTGGGAATCAAACTTTTGGAGATCATCCATTCACCTACTCTGCGTCTCTCAAAGACATGACACATCGTGTCATGGAACCCAAAATCTCAAATTTTGACTCATCAGACCAAAGGACAGATTTCCACCAGTCTAATGTCCATTGCTCGTGTTTCTTGGCCCAAGCAAGTATCTTCTTCTTATTGGTGTCCTTGAGTAGTGGTTTCTTTGCAGCAATTCGACCATGAAGGCCTGATTCACGCAGTCTCCTCTTAACAGTTGATGTTGAGATGTGTCTGTTACTAGAACTCTGTGAAGCATTTCTTTCGGCTGCAATTTCTGAGGCTGGTAACTCTAATGAACTTATCCTCTGCAGCAGAGGTTACTCTGGGTCTTCCTTTCCTGTGGCGATCCTCATGAGAGCCAGTTTCATCATAGCGCTTGATGGTTTTTGCAACTGCACTTGAAGAAACTTTCAAAGTTCTTGAAATTTTCCGCAATGACTGACCTTCATGTCTTAAAATAATGGTGGACTGTCGTATCTCTTTGCTTATTTGAGCTGTCCTTGCCATAATATGGACTTGGTCTTTTACCAAATAGGGCTATCTTCTATATACTAACCCTACCTTGCCACAACACAACTGATTGGCTCAAACGCATTAAGAAGGAAAGAAATTCCACAAATACATTTTTAACAAGGCTACTTTGAAGAAGCCTTTTTAACCAGGCTACTTTGTCGTCTGCGACGACAAAATGCTTTTCACCAGTGTATTTAATGCATATCACGCTATGTGCATGATGCAATTGTCTATCGGAACTCAGACCTGCACCAGATGATTACCGCCAACCCGCACTCTATGGTGCCCAACGACACCCACATCCTGGGGGATCCAGATTACCCTCTACAACCATGGTTGCTGGCTCCCTTATAAGACAACAGCCATCTATCATGAGTTCAAAAAAGCTTCAACAACTCATTCTGCAGCACAAAGTGCACAATAGAGAGGTCCTTCGCCCACCTGAAGAGAAGGTTCAGGCACCTGACGTACCTTGATATGAACCACATTGACCTGATCCCACGCTGCATACTCACATGTTGTGTGCTACACAACATTTGCCTTTACAATGATGATAGCATTAATGGTGTGCTTCTGGGAATGCTACACTGTGAACAGGAAGAAGAGCAGGATGTCAATGATGAAGAGAGGGTGATGTCTGTTGCATCGTAGAAGCGGAACTACATTCCTGTCCTGTTGTCTCATGAGCTGTAGGCTAAAACCCAAACCCACCCCAAGCCCCTGGACCAGAGTAGGGCACCCCACCTCAAGATGTGTGTATGCGATGGAGCCAGCATTTACTATTCCTCTGCAGCTCTCTCGCTGTCCCCCCCCCATCTCTCTCTGTATGCCCACATTACATAGTTCACAGTTGAACAAACAAAAACAGAAAACAATGTTAAATAGTTTTTATTGAATAATTTAAGTCAATATATTTCATTTACTACAAATAATGAACTTGTAAATAATTGTTTTGATATGCCTATATCAAACATAAACCTGTTCTGATGTGACTACATATATTTGATATAGAATTAATAAATAACATTGTTTAATTTCTTTAAATTAATTTAATTTCAGGTTCTTAATTTTTGCCACTTCACTTGATCCATTACATTTGGCAATATGTTGAATTATAACTTCAAGTGTATCTATATACTGTAGCCACATCCATCACATCTTGCAGTTACGTACACTGCCATTTTGAAATTGGATAGAAGGATCGAACTCTTGCAGACGCTTGGATCAACCCTTCTCCTTGGCCAGAGTGTCCAGTGAGCGTCCAGTGTGAACGAACAGACAATCTGACAACGCTCTGAATTTATGAACGCCCAGAGCGCCCTCTGAGTGCTCTCTGGAACTCGAGAGTGAATTTTACGAACGCACCCATAGAAATAGAATGAATAGAACGGGTTTGGAAGCTCTAACCCAGGCAATTTGACTTGTAAACTCATGGCCCTGGGTACCCTCGTAATGGCTGCCTGGTATAGTGATGCAATCATTTCCATGGTAATTTGGAATGTACTATCAACTGATGCTGGATTGCCATGGTAATAGAATGTTCATTCAAAGTATGCTAACTGGTGTGGCTCATGCAATGGAATGTATTTTTTGTAATGTCAGTTGAGTTGATTTAACAAATCACAGCATACATTGAAGCGTATACTTCCTGCATTTAGGGCGCACACTGGACGCTCTGGCTGAGGAGTATGGTTGATCTAAGCGTTCTGACCTCACAATGGCAATCAAGCAGCTAAGCTAACTGGCTAACGTTCGCTAGCTAGCTACTTCCAGACATAAATGAGAGAACCTCACTGTGACCATTTTACTTGCCCAAGAAGAGCTCGTACGGCTGTTTTCATGTTATCCAGAGCATTGGTGACTGTAACTGTGATGCTGGCAACAATTTAACTACGTTTATTTGCCGACATTTACTGGCACCGGCCAGCGTTCATAAATTCATCAGTTATTCTGCGCTCTGGCACACTCAGATTACATGTTCTGAAATCAGATTAGATAGCCAGAGTGAATTTACGAACGTACCCCTAGGGATGGGTACACTCGAAATGGCTGCCAGTCCACTCATTATGCCACCATTGACTTGAATGGGGACGCAGGTTCTATTAATTATATTTCTGTGTTCATCTCTGCTGCCCCACCATTCCCCACCCCTTGTCTTTAAATGAAGTGCCCTGTTGAAAATGCATTATATCTTCACAAAATTATAACTAGGCTTTTTTTCATCGATTTTGATAGGCCTCCATCTCATAGAACACACACACACACACACACACACACACACACACACACACACACCAAAACAGGTAATGAGTGCTCCCACATCCCAAGTTTAATATCCAAAGCTCCACCCCAAAATGTGTCTCCCTCCCCGAGTCTAAATCAAGTAGCCTATGAGAGTGAGAAGCAGAGTGTAACTGGGTCCTATTCAATTCACAAGGAATTAATGGTCTCTGCTGGAATATGCATTACCAAACATATTACGCAGGCGAATGATGAGTTTCACACCTCGCAACATATTAAACAGTATCTAGCGATTCGATGAAAGAAAAGACGCACAAAAGAAATGGGCACTGAACGGCAATTTGCAACAATTTCAGTAAACTCAACCCCGCGAAATCCAGGTTATTGCGCCCTGTTCGTTGTACTTACATTGGTTTTTATCCAGCAGTGCGTAACGTTTAACTTGGAAACGGAAAACCGCGTAGTCTACACTGGACCAAAGGACAGTTTTTTCGGTTATTCGGTGGATGTTTTCTACAATAATTCATCTAGGTGAGTGCTTATTCATTTTACCCCTCGGTTAGCTTCGCTTTCTTTATATTGTTCTAGGCAACTGTTCGGCACAATAATACACAATTTCATTCACTTAAAAAGTTATTATTTTAATGATTCCATATAGGCTATTTTGATATTGTTGTTATTCACAGTCTAATATCACAGTTTAGGCCTAAACTGCATTACCATGTTATACAGCTGCCTAACAAGCCTACACATACGATTTGAATAACGGTTTGTAGGCTACATAGAGGCAAAGGGAACACGTTTTTGACAAGCCCACCGCCACAGCTCCTGCCCCTTCTTCCCTACAATACCACACCGCTTTAGGGGGGATATTATCTAAAGTTTTAGCTCAGGGGTATTCAATCAGGGGTCCACTAAAATATATATATATATATAAAAGGGGGAAATATATATGTTTAAATCAAAGTTTGTATGAATACAGCTAGCAACAAACAGTATAGACGGATTGTGAATTACATACCTACAGTATAAAAGAGGAGAATATCTTCTTTCAAATGATGTCAACTTTATTACACAAATTACACTCACTGGAGTATCTGACATAGGCTTTGTAAAAGCACCCGCCAATAGGCTACCAGTCAAGTGCCGCTGGCTGCAGGGAAGCTTTCTTGACTCGGACACCAACATATAGCTAATACATAACACATTTTTGGCAACACATAGCTAACCTTTTTTTAACCAGCTTAATGCCTAACACACCTACAGTGTTTTTGCGCAAAATGGTACGCAGAATCATCTGGACATGGGTGGAATAAAAGTTCAACATTCACCTTCTGTCAAGCCTTCTACTTATATAATTTGATGCATATGTTCGATTTATCCACACAGAAAGCTGCAAGGCAAACGCAACGTTCCATTGAGAATGAATGTACTTGGTTGTTTTTATAAACTAGGGTTCCAGTGAGCATTTCTCGTAGTGGACAACTGTTTCGAGCTGTTACAAAGTCATTCATAATACTAATTTAAAAAAAGAATGTGAATACATTGATATAAAGGGGGAACATAGATATATTCAATATAATTCATGAGGTGAAACAAAACCTATGTTTAAACCCTTTCTCATGCCTTGGCAAAAATCGTTTTACATAAAACACTACCTTTCTTTCCTTACATTTATGATAATGTTGTTTGTTGTTATATCATATACTAAGTATTTAACAATTTAATCACACATTGACCTTGATCTTGTGAAATTCCTGGGTATTGCTGCCGGACTCTTTTTTTGTGTGTGGCGATCTCGGGAAGTGTACTGTATACTCATAACATTTCGTATCTCCCTATGTTAAGGTGTGAAACCCGTTTTCATGGGCACACATCCAAAATAATGTATGTGATTGCAAAATCCAGTACTTCAAACAGAAATAGTAACTTTAATATGATTAATGAAACAAAAATCGATACTGTCATTAACAGG
The DNA here is from genome assembly GCF_901001165.1 of Salmo trutta. Classification (NCBI taxonomy): domain Eukaryota; kingdom Metazoa; phylum Chordata; class Actinopteri; order Salmoniformes; family Salmonidae; genus Salmo; species Salmo trutta. The sequence continues at coordinate 49,680,614 of NC_042970.1, read as the reverse complement.
ATTATTCAATAATTACGCATAAAAGTTGTTTGATGTCTAGCTGTTTAGTTACATGGAGACATTATCGCGCAACAGCTGATTCAGGAAAGGATTTTCTGAATGACAGTCAAGTGATGAAGACCTTGTGTGATACTCCACACAATTTAACAACAGCCAAAGTGTGGGAATTCATGTTGACCTCGAGGATTAACAGAACATTTTAGTGTATATGTTGTTAAGGTGGTCAAGATACAGTAGTTAGTCTACTTTATAGACAACGTTAAATTAATATTCCTGAGGTAAGATTAAGGTCCGTATACCTTTTGTTTTCCAAGTTAAAACGGAACAATCTGGAACGTGAAAACGTCCTGATTATTCGTTTTGAATAAAGTAAAACCCCCAAAACTACTCGATATTTTGATGTTCAAATGTAGGTGGGGTTAAATGTGGAATGCCTGGTCAAGTACACATCCAACACTTCCTCTCATTTCAAAGTAGGTCACTCTTCAAACTGCATTCTATAAATCTATAATGTATTAACTCATTGATTAATAGTTGCTCATACTGTGCCACAGTGCCATGATAAGGTAAGATTTCTCAATTTCTGCATTATATTTATTGTGTATTAGACTTATTAATGAACTGCTGTTACTGTAAATGGTTAGCTGACTGATATTAGGGTTGGGCAGTATCATATCATCATACGTCCTTCTCTACCCCGGGATTTACAGTATTACCGGTTTAGTACACAAGGGGGCGCCAAAAAAGCCCATTGTGCATCTATAAACCAGAATGTTTACAAAATTAGCAAAAGTAAAAGCGAGTTTCCATGGAGGCTGCTAGCTAAATATGCTAACCAGCATAAATGAACATAAACGAATTGCAGACAGGCAATCCAGCTCATAAAGATATATATATATATATATATGACTCCACACAGACCTGTGTCTGTGTGGAGTCTGGAGTCGCTAGGGCAACGGGCCTGCCTGCTCTGCTTGGAGAAGAGGGGAGAGGAGCTAACGAGCAGAGAACATAGAAAATGTATTACTAATTTATTTAACTTATGAATTTAGCCACTTACTTATTACATAGCAAGTTATACTTAGGGGTATAACGAGAATTCAGCATTTTTCACTCAGGAAAAAAATATAAAACACTTCAGATATATCTTGCTGCGTTTTGTAAACGCAGATCTAAAATTGTTCTTATTGTAATTTCTGCTTGGCATCAGACTAATTTCGTGCTTCAGTTGCACTTCTAAACTCAGATGAGAATTCACAAACGGGCATTCTATCAGCAGACAACGCTCTGACTGATGTGTACCTACTTTTCTCTGTTACTTTTCTCGGTGTAGCCATCCTATTTTTCTCCTGTAAAATGCATGATTACCTTGAAGCAAAACATTTGGAAATGTAGGTGGTAACACTTTTTCTATGATAGGCCTAAACATTAGAAATAAGAAGGCCATCCATCGCTTTTGCAAAAAAATTACATCTACTTGTGTGGCTGCCAGCAAAATAGTGTTGCACTGATGAAAATTGAGCTAATGTATTTTCTCTGAAGAAAAACTATAGTTGCATGTCCCTGATCACTCTATTGGACCAAAAAAACACTGCAGACTTTCAATATATCAGCTGGACACAGCTGGACCGTTTTCTCCCATTGTGTTATTTACAAACAAACGCATGACTGGCTCAACTGTTCTGGGTAACTACATAAGTTTCATAATGTAAAATATAGTGACAGGTGAAATAAGAACGCGATCTGCTTTATCTCCTAACGCATTGCATAATTTGACAGCAGGTATTTACTTAAAAAATAGCTACAAAGATTAAAACGTATCGGAAAACTTCAAAGATATAGTTTCAACAGTATTGAAAAATACCCCCCTATATGGTATATACTTTATACCGCCCAAGCCTAACTGATATATCCTAGATTCCTAGCTAACCGTTGGTCATCTTATTAAAGGATGCTATACAGCCAAAACAACAGTATCTATTACTAGACTAGAGATATGCCCTAGCTGAAGTTAGCAGTTGCACATCTAACTACCGTAATTTCCGGACTATAAGCCGCAACTTTTTTCCCACGCTTTGAACGTCGCGGCTTAAACAATGACGCGGCTAATATATGGATTTTTCCCGCTTTCAATTTTTTTTGTTGCAAAAAAACACATTCTGTGACGTGCTCAGTTTTTGGCGGCATGAAGCTTTCATTAGACCAATGAAATTGCCGAACGGGTTAAGGTCAAACAACTTTTTGTTTACTGTTTAGATTAAATCGAGCGCTCTCAAACTTCCCATCATTCTGATTACGGTAGTCATTTTGTCACCCTCATCATGGCAAAGACACGGAGAAATGCATATGATGCAGCTTTCAAGTTGAAGGCGATTGATCTGGCTGTTGGAAAAGGAAATAGAGCTGCTGCACGGGAGCTTGGTCTTAATGAGTCGATGATAAGACGTTGGAAACAGCAGCGTGAAGAATTGACTCAGTGCAAAAAGACAACTAAAGCTTACTGCTGATTTTTTATTTTTTGTTACAAGCCGTGTTTCGTTAAAGCCTATTTATTTTTGTTACAAGCCGTGTTTCGTTAAAGCCTGTGTAAAGTTCATTTGTTTCAATGTACCGGTAGGCACCTGCGGCTTATAGACATGTGCGGCTTATTTATGTTCAAAATAATACGTTTTTTTTTTTCAATTCAGTGGGTGCGGCTTATATTCAGGTGCGCTTAATAGTCCGTAAATTACGGTATTTGGATTGAAACAAGGGTGTGTGGTTTCAATGGTTTACTGATTATAATGATTTCATTATTGGTTATTATTGTCAATGATTTTGTTGACAGAACCCATTGTATTATATTAATGTATTCAATTCTTATATCAACTATTAAAAAGATATAGAAATCCTGTTGTTTATCTTTTATATTCTTCTGAAATATTCAAAAGGGCTATACATGATTGACAAGTTGACTAAAGCACAAACAGACCTGGCTACTAGGCATGACAAAGAAAGATGCAGTGTCCATGTTTCATGTGACATTTTTAATGACATGTAGATGTTTTGTTTTGCTAGGAGTTATGGTCTCATTGAGCCTATCTGGACTCTTATTCCTGTAACTACACATTTGAAACGGAAAGAAAATCATCTTTAAATGTATATCAAACCATTTAGAAATGTTGACCCTGATGTCACACATTGCAATGACGCTGTAGGTGGGATCGAGGCGTAACAGCTGCTCTTAGCGAAAATGTGTTTGGAGTTTCCTTTCTAGCTAATAGACTATGTTATGATGTAGAGAGGTCAAAATAATGTAAAGCTATCGACCAAAACAATTAATTTTAAAATGTTGTTTACTTCTCCTTACCATTATCATTCACCTGATGATACTTTTTTTTCTTCTGCTAACGTATGATGATGGTGGTTTCTGGGTCACCAGTTTGCCTGAAAATGTTGAAGAACCTTGTCTTTGCTTGTAATATCCCTTTCATACACAGACCAAAATCCCACACATTTACCATTCCTGCTTCTTTTTGCCTGTTTTTTGATCTATCTGAACGGGGTAAGGGGTAAAACACATGGCAAATTAAAATCCACCTAAAGACCTAATCACGATTCCTGCATTTTCACAGACCTTGTAATCAAAATACAGGTATCGGGTCTGTACATTCAATAACACTTCCACTGTTTAACACCTGCCTAATTTAAAATGCAAACAGCCCCCACGGTTTAAAAAAAACAAAAAAAACAATTTGCCAGTTACCCACTGATATGTATAAAAGGTTATACCTACAAGAAAGTGGTATTTTATTTTTATTTTACCTTTATTTAACTAGACAAGGCAGTTAAGAACAAATTCTTATTTACAATCACGGCCTACCCCAGCCAAACCCTAACCCGGACGACTCTGGGCCAATTTTGCGCCGCCCTATGGGACTCTCAATCAAGGCCGGTTGTGATACAGCCTGGAATCGAACTAGGGTCTGTAGTGACGCCTCTAGCACTGAGATGCAGTGCCTTAGACCACTGCATCACTCGGTAAATAAGGGGCTGTTTGAAAGAGGGTCATATAAATATTGGCATACATTTTTTACAGGTAATATATCACATTTTCTTTCTGAAATTTGTATAACTCAGCTAAGAAAGCTATTTGCCAGATGTTCACTTTCTTCAGCAGAGCCTCTGATCAGTAACTAGGCTTGTACCAGATTGAGCATTTGTCATTATTCAGCTATTATTTTGTGATATATTACACACATACATATTCAGCATTTTGTGGGAGTTGGATAATATATATTAAGAGGAAATTCAAATCCTTGGGTGAATAGGGATGTCATTGACTTTGACAAATACAAGAAGGACCCCCTTGCTGTTTTACTAATTGGTGAGTGAGATTAAATAGGATTCAAACACGTAGCTAGGCCTACTTAGCTGATGCCCACAGCAGGTAACACCACTTTCCACCTTTTACTAAAAGAAAAATCTTAGCATTCACAGCTGAAATTAAGTAACAAAATTAGGCCTGTTCTACCAACTGAAATGGGTTTTTGTCTTAGCCCATAAAATTAGGTACTCAAGAGTTGCATTATTTTTGTCCAACTAATGTTATAGGAATGTAGTGGTACCACAACCTTCACGGATCAAATCAACAACTGAATTTGTGTAATGTGCTCGCACCTCATACATCACATGTACACAAATGACGCAGTGCATTGTAGGCCTGTTATTGTCATAAACACTTTGACAAGTGCGCATCGCTGCTGTACCACCCCTACCCCATCCCGATCCTTTCAAGACAAATGCATTAAACTTCAAGTTCACTTGTTTATCATTAATTCTGTCATATTTACGGATTCATTGATATAAAATGATATAGGCTACAGTAGAAGGAAAAATGTCATGAAACTTTAACACCATTCCCCTAAAAACTCAAATATTTCCAGGCCTATGCTGATAAAAAAAAATATTCTAATGAATAGGCTTTTCAGCAATTTTGGCAAAGGCTTATCCTACATTTTAGGTCGGACACACAGACTATTTAGAACGACTATCGTCATCAACAGCATCATGGCAGCTGAAGATAAAAGGGCATGGGCCGGAAGGCATCTATTATAGTGAACTTCAACTCCTTTTTCTTTTAAATTACCATTAGGAGACCATCAGCAGAGAGGAAGTCCAATGGTTTTGACTGAACTGAAGTATCATCTTGCACTATTACTCAGGGAGTAAGCACGGCCTTTGTACATGTACTGTAGGTTAATCTCATGGTAGCAATTGAGCGTGAGGATGAGGTTATATGTAGGCAGCTTGGTCAAAAAGTGAGAGATGACGTACCCTAGACCTAGGTTTTGAACAACTACAGTGTCATACTATGGTTGGACTAATCCTGAGAAAAGGGCATCAAGTTAGTTATGTTGGTCTAGTTTACAATGGGACCACTAGAGATTTAGCTGTGACATTATCATTAGGCCTATCATGTAAGTCAAGGGTTAGGTCACTTGTTGCAAATGCTCATTTCACTAATTGTCAAGGACAACCCATTTACTCAAATCTGAGGGTCACCATATGGGCTGAGCCAATATTGGCATAGGGGCTGAGCTGAGTGATGTTTAAACAAATAGAGGCCTATATCAACTCCGCCTGTCACAGTGCCCCTTCTACCATCCTCTGAGGCAGAACTGGTTTTATGCCATTGACTTAAATGTACACGTTGTCTGACACCAGCAGGAAGGAAATTGCTTAAGTCTCCCTCTGTTTGCTTAGTTAAGCATTGGGGGGCAGAATGTGTGTTGTGGAGCCATTATGAAAATGTTGATTCAGTCGCCTTGTAGGAGTTGGCTCTTTTTGCCCCCCATGGTGCATTTTTTAATCTGGTTGTAACGGAGACGCTGAGAGTTGAGAAGCAGGTGAAATGTTTAATAAAACATGGAACGAGACAACAGTAGCATCTACATAAACACAGGAACAATACTGACTGGGGAAAGAACCTAAGGGAGTGCCAGATATAGGGGAGGTTATGGAGTCCAGGTGTGTCTCATAATGACGTGCAGGTGCGTGTAATGACTGATGCCAGGTGTGCGTAATGATGAATCCCGGTCCGGGAGGCGAAGGTGGAAATCAAGGATGATATTGGGATCCAGAATGTCCTCCACTGGAACCCAATGCCGCTCCTCTGGGTTCATACCCCTCCCAGTCCACTAGGTACTGGAGCCAACCCCCACAACGTCGGGAGTCCAGTAGAGATCTGACGGCATAGGCTGGACCCCATCGATGTCCGGGGGGGCGGAGGGGTGTCGTGGGGGACAGCATCAGCTAGAGGACCAGGAACCACCGGCCTGAGAAGGGAAACATGAAAAGGTGAGACACAGTAGTCACTGTGAAGCTGTAACCTATATGTCACCTTGTTGGGGGGGGTTCGCGTTGCGGTGGTCTGCCTGCCCCTTTTGACAGTAGATGGCACACTGGTTCTCAAGTGCACGCCTGAACCACTCATCAACCGCAGGGGCTTCGGTCTGGCCTGGGGTCCACGGAGGGCCAGCTGAAAACCCAGAACACACTGGAAGGGGGTTAACCCAGTGGAGGAGTGACGTAGCGAGTTCTGGGCGTACTCTGCTCATGGAAGGAATCGAGCCCACTCTCCCTACCGGTCCTGACAGCAACTCCTCAGGAACCTCCCCAGCTCCTAGTTCATCCTCTCCATCTGCCCGTTGGACTAAGGCCTATACCCAGGAGTGAGGCTGACCGTGACCCCAAGCTTCTCCATATAGGCTCTCCATACCCGTCTGGCGAATGTCCACATTATAGGTGGATTTTTGACAGGACCCTCTCCCGAATCGTAGAAGGGACAGGGCATTGGCCTTGGTGTTTTTTTAACCTGGGCAATAGGTCAGCGTGAAGTCAAACCTCGTGAAGAAAAGGGTCCACCTTGCTTGGTGCGGATTCAGCCTCGTCGCTGTCCGTATGTACTCCAGGTTCCGATGGTCAGTGAAGATGACGAATGGTTCCTTGGCTCCCTCCAGCCAGTCTCTCCAATCCACTAATGCCAACTTCACCGACAGGAGCTCTCAATCACCGACGTTGTAATTCCTTTCTGTGGGAGACAGAGTAATATGCACATGGATACAATTTCTGTCAATTACCCTGTCATTGAGACAGTACTACCCCTACGCCCACCTCTGAAGCATCCACCTCCACCACAAATTATATCCTGGGATCTGGGTGTTTGAGCAATGGGGCGATGGCCTCGTTGGCTGCTGGGCTCCACGCCAACCTACGGGGGCCACCCTTGAGGAGAGAGGTGAGGCGACAGAGCTGAAATTCCTGATGAAACGGCATTAGAAGTTGGCAAACCCCAAAAACCGTTGTAACCCTTATGGTGGTTGGGACTGGCCATGACCTGACTGCATCTACCTTCTTGTCGTCCTTCCACACTCCCTGCAGGCTGATTTGGTAGCCTAAAATTGGCACTTCTCAGTCTTGACGAACAGGTGGTTAGTCAGGTTTTCCAGGACTGCTCGAACGTGAGTGATGTGATCCTCCAGGGTAGCCTAGTAGACCAGGATGTTGTCAATATACACGACCACCTGGCATCCCAGCATTTCCCTGAACACCTCGTTAACGAATGCCTGGAACACTGACGGAGAATTGGCTAAGCCAAATGGCATCACTAAGTACTCGTAGTGGCCAGACATCGTGCTAAACGCAGTCTTCCATTCATCCCCCCTCCTGGATGCGGATGAGATTGTATGCACTTTGTAGATCCAGTTTGGTAATGAACTGGGCCCCGCGGAGCTGTTCAATGGCTGCCGGCACCAACAGGAGAGGGTAATGGTATTTCATGGCGATTTCATTGAGTCCTCTGTTATCAATACATGGACGTAACCCTCCATTCTTCTTGGCTACGAAGAAGAAACCAATCGACGCAGGAGATGTGGACGTGCGGATGAAACCTTGTTGGAGTGCCTCTTGGATGTAATGCTCCATGGACAGGGTCTCAGCCACTGACAGAGGGTAGATGCGTCTGCGCAGAGGCACAGACCCTGCAAGCAGTTCGATGGCACAGTTCGCGGGTCTTGGAGAATACCTCCCGCAAGTCCTGGTATACCTCCGGGATGTTGGGCTGAAGGGCAACCACAGGACTCTCAATCAACGTGGAACCACAGCAGATGGGGGAAGCAGGTCCTCCGGCATTCGGGTGACCAGTCTGATTCTCATCCTCGACCATGAGATGGTGGGGCTATGGCACTGAAGCCATAAAGGCCGATCTTGTGAACTGGGGATGTTCTCCTGATGAATGGACTCCATGGTGAGGGTGAGTGGTTGGGTGATGTGTGATGGTTCTGGATCCTAGTGGCCGATTATCGAGGGCTTGAACTGGGAAAGGAGAGGAGAGCAGGTATGATGATGTTAAGAGAGGAGTCAAGGGTCTAGTCAATAAAGTTCCCCGCGGCACCAGAATCCACTAACGCTGTAGACACAGTACATGAGGGACAGTCAACTAGTGTGATGGACACCAAAAAGAGAAAGTGATAAAGATGGAATACTCACTCCTTCCCCAGGAGGTGGAATTTAAAAAAAAAAAAAAATAAATAAATAATTTTTAAAAAAATACAAAAAAAAATAAATAAAAAAATAAATCGCATGACTGTCCCTCTGCTCTTGTGGATCCCGGATTAGGAAGTGCCTGACACCGTTGCAGCCCTCTTTGACCACATTACAGACAGAGCCCCGGCTGTCGCCGGCACTCCGCTGGGAGGCGTGTGTTCAGGCTCTGATCCGGAGTGTTCACTCAGGGAGGGAGAGAAGCGATGAGAGTACCGGTGCTTCTGAAGTAGGTTATCCAGACGGATGGCCATTGCAATGAGTGCGTCCAAGGAGAGGTTGTCGTCCCGACAGGATAGTTCCGTCTGGACCTCCTTGTGCAGACCGCTTCTGAGTAGCGTAGAAAGCATCGGTTTGTTCCATCCCCTGGATGCTGCTACTGTCCGGAAGGTGAGCGCATACTCGGCAGCTGTCTGGTCCCCCTGCCATAATTGGAGTAGGCACTCAGCCCCCTATCTGCCCTCCGGGGGATGATCGAAGATGCATTTGAACAGAGCCATGAACCCCTCATATGAATCTAGCTCCTCCTCTCTCCCATTCCAACACCCACCCAGTCAGCAGAGAAATAACCGTGGCAACCTTGGACCTGTCGGTGGTGGGTGCTACCATCTGGTGCGTAAAGTAGAGGGAGCACTGAAGTAGGAAGCCACAGCATTTACATGGGGTGCCATCATATTTATTCGGGAGGGACAAACGGGTATCACTTACCTGAGCTGGTTGCTGAATGGGCTGTTGTGCTGGCTCGACTGGTTGTAGAGTATCCTCCGTTAGTTGACGACAACTCCTCCCGGGTATGTTTGAGACGTTGCACACTGCGAAGAACCTCTTCCATAACCGTCCCCAGTTGTGTCAGCTGGTCATGGTGTTGACGTAGAAGGTATCCCTGCTTGTCGACCGTCTGGGATATATTCTGTTTTCCTGCTGCTTCCATTGTAACAGAGATGCTGAGAATTGAGAAGCAGGTGAAACGTTTAGCAACAAACATGGACCGAGTCAACATAACACTAGTGTCTACACAAACAAAGGAACAATACTGACTGGGGAAAGAACCTAAGGGAGTGCCAGATATAGGGGAGGTAATAAGTGAGGTAATGGAGTCCAGGTGTGCCTCATGATGACGTGCAGGTGCGCGTAATGATTGATGCCAGGTATGCGAAATGATGGATCCCAGGACCGGTGGTTAGTATACCGGCGACGTCGAACACAGGAGGGGATGAGCGGGAGTAGACGTGACACTGGTTAGGACTGGACAATGTTAGTCTTTATGCTGAAATAAAGAAAATTATTGAATAGCTGGCTATTGTTGCTGTTTTGATTTCCCAAATGTTATCATATGCCTGTTGCAAAAGCGTCTGTCTTGTTTCGGGTCATATAAATCAAGTTGGGATAGGTGGAGCAGTTGCGGTCGTAGAGAGACAAAGAGTGACACACTCGCCCGAAAATGTTCTGCTCAATTTCATGCATGCCACATATTAGATTGTTTTGCCATACAGGCATTATCCAGAGTTTGCTGTTTTTCAGCATGCCACTGTTGTTTGTGTATCGGCGACATCCACAGTGTAAGTCAATAAGCCTGGTGAAAATAGAAGGCCGTTGTTTTGGTAAAGAGGGTGTCGGGCAATAATATGTAACGAGCAGTAGCTGTAGAATGGTTTTGGTGAATAAGCAATGTTAATGCAGTGTTTCCCTTAGATTTTCTTTTTTTAGGCAGAGCAACAACTGCAGTAACACCCTGAGATGACATCAGTTGAAGGGGAGGGGGTTAACCATTCCTATGTACCAGACCTGGGTTCAAATAGTACTTGTTTTCTTTCAAATGCTTTAGTTGCACTTGATTTATCCAGTGGTGGAAAAAGTATCCAATTGTCATACTTGAGAAAAATAAAGATACCTTAATAGAAAATTACTCAAGTAAAAGTGAAAGTCACCCAATAAAATACTGCTTGAGTAAAAGTAAAAAAATATGTGGTTTTAAATATACTCAAGTATCAAAAGTAAATGGAATTGCTAAAATATACTTATGTAAGTATAAATCATTGAAAGTATAAATCATTTAAAATTCCCTATATTCATTTTCTACTTTTTTATTTATTTACGGTAGCCAGGGGCACACTCATACACTCAGTCATGATTTATAAACAATGCATATGTGTTTAGTGAGTCCACCAGATCAGAGGAAAAAGGGATGACCAGGGATGTTCTCTTGATAAGTGCATGAATTTGACCATTTTCCTGTCCTGCTAGCCATTCAAAATGTACTTTTCGGTGTCAGAGAAAATGTATGGAGTAAAAAGTACATCATTTTATGTAAAACTAAAAGTTGTCAAAAATATAAATAGTAAAGTAAAGTACAGATACCCCAAAAAACTACTTAGTAGTATTTTACTTAAGTACTTTACACCACTGGATTTGGCTTGCCTGGCACCATGGAACCAATGGAATAGACTCAAAGGTGCAAGCCCTACCCATATAGCACTCCAGGCAAGCTCAATCAAAGTACTCAAAGTACTTGAAAGAAAACCATATTATTTGAATCGAGGTGGATAACATAACTGTGTTGCTATATGTTTGGCCAGTAGATTCAAGTTGACTCATTCATGTGTCATTACTCTGACATTGTTACTCTATGGTATGGTTTTCCTTTGTTGTATGTTTTCATATTCTTTTTAGTTGTATATCATTGACTTAAAGGGCACTTAGCAACTCAACACTTTGAGAAATCACAGGGGAGCTCGAGAGTGTATCTGAAAGAGAACGGTTCCCAAAAACGCAGTCCTCAAGAGTGAGCGACTGCATAGTAAATGGTTTATAGGAAAGTTAATCCTGCCGTGTAAATATTCCTCTTATGCTCGCCAGACATTTGGGGGCCCCTTGACTCGGAGGCTGTCTGATCTCTGTTAATGTCATCATTCATTGACATCTAAAGCTTTGCAATTCCCCTGTGCTCGGCTGTTTGTGTGGCTGCCTTGAAAGGGTAGACGGATTGTCTCTCTCGCTCTATCTTTCTGTCTCTGTCCCCCCCACACACTCTTTTTTTTCAGACCGTTAGCTCAGTTAATTCTCAGTCCCACTTTTTCCCATTTAACATTTTCCATTCTCATTCGTAGGAAACTATAAGGATCCCCAATGCCTAATATTCACTGTGTCTACGATTACCATCTTGCAAAGTCATAAAAACCTGCTAACTCCCAAAAAGACATGCTTCCCACTGGACACAGACGTCAGTTCAATGACTAATTTTGATTTACATTTGGTTAAATTGTCAACTAATCTGAAACATGAAATGAACAAAAAATGGATTTAGGATTCAGGTTAAAAGTTGAGACGAAATACCCTTACTGTAACGGTCGTCTGAAGGTGAAGAAGTGGACCAAAGCGCAGCATGGTAAGTGCTCATGATATTTATTTTCAAGAAACACTCAAACAAAATAACAAAAGGGAAAAACCAAAATGCACAGTTCCATCAGGCACATATGCTAAACAGAAAATAACCTCCCACAAAACTCAGGTGGAAAACAGGCTGCCTAAGTATGATTCCCAATCAGAGACAACGATAGACAGCTGCCCCTGATTGGGAACCACACCCGGCAAAAAAACAAAGAAATAGAAAACATACATATTCCCACCCGAGTGTAATTGTCGTGTGTGTAGGTGGCAGGGAAGTCAGGCGCAGGAGAAACCAACTTGGTGTAACTGGAGTAGTTTAATTTATATAAAACAAACTCCAAGAAACCAACGTACATAAAAATAAACATGGGTAAACTAACCCGTTGCACACCTATACAAAATACAAGCTCCTCAGAAACCTACCCACATCCTGGTTAACTCTCCACCTGCCCGTTACTCTCAGGGTGAAAACCCGAGGTAAGGCTGACCGAGACCCCCAGACGTTCCATGAACGCCTTCCAGACCCTTGATGTAAACTGGGGGCCCCGATCAGACACTATATCCTCAGGCACCCCGTAGTGCCGGAAGACGTGTGTAAACAGAGCCTCCGCAGTCTGTAGGGCCGTAGGGAGACCAGGCAAAGGGAGGAGATGACAGGACTTAGAAAAACGATCCACAATGACCAGGATCGTGGTGTTACCTTGTGAAGGTGGAAGATCGGTTAGGAAATCCACCGACAAGTGTGACCATGGCCGTTGTGGAACGGGTAAGGGGTGCAACTTACCTCTGGGTAGGTGTCTAGGAGCCTTGCACTGGGCGCACACTGAGCAGGAGGAAACATAAACCCTCACATCCTTAGCTAAAGTGGGCCACCAGTATTTCCCACTAAGACAGCACATCGTCCGACCGATCCCAGGATGACCAGAGGAGGGTGATGTGTGACCCCAGTAGATCAATCAGTTGCGGACAGCAGATGGAACATACAGACGCCCAGCTGGACACTGAGGGGGAACGGGCTCTGCACGTGACACCCGCTCAATGTCCGCATCCAGTTCCCACGCTACCGCTGCCACCAAACAAGAGGCTGGGATTATGGGAGTAGGATCTATGGACCGCTCCTCTGTGTCATACAGCCGGGACAGTGCGTCTGCCTTAACGTTCTGGGAGCCTGGTCTGTAAGAGAGGGTAAACACAAAACGGGTGAAAAACATGGCCCACCTTGCCTGGCGAGGATTCCGTCTCCTCGCCTCCCGGATGTACTCCAGATTGCGGTGGTCAGTCCAGATGAGAAAAGGGTGTTTAGCCCCCTCAAGCCAATGTCTCCACACCTTCAAAGCCTTGACGACAGCCAACAGCTCCCGGTCCCCCACATCATAGTTTCGCTCCGCCGGGCTGAGCTTCTTAGAGAAGAAGGCACAGGGGTGGAGCTTAGGTGGCGTACCCGAGCGCTGAGAGCACAGCTCCTATCCCAGCCTCAGACGCGTCCACCTCCACTATGAATTGCAAAGAGGGATCCGGATGAGCCAAAACAGGAACCGATGGTAAACAGAGCCTTCAGTTGCCTTAAAGCCCTGTCCGACCCAGCCGACCACTGCAAGCACACCAGACCCCCTTCAGCAGTGAGGTAATGGGAGCAGCTACATGACCAAAACCCCGTATAAACCTCTGGTAGTAATTGGCAAACCCTAAAAATCGCTGCACCTCCTTCACCGTGGTAGGAGTCGGCCAATTATGCACGGCTGCAATGCGGTCGCTTTCCATCTCCACTCCTGACTTAGATAGGCGATACCCTAAGAAGGAGACAGACTGTTGAAAGAACAGGCATTTCTCAGCCTTGACATACAGGTCATGCTCCAACAGGCGACCAAGCACTCTGCGCACCAGGGACACATGCTCGGCGCATGTAGCGGAGTATATCAGAATGTCATCGATATACACCACTACACCCTGCCCATGCAGGTCCCTGAAAATCTCGTCTACAAAAGATTGGAAGACTGATGGAGCATTCTTCAACGCGTACGGCATGACGAGGTACTCATAATGCCCTGAGGTGGTACTAAATGCTGTCTTCCACTCGTCTCCCTCTCGGATACGCACCAGGTTATACACACTCCTGAGATCCAGTTTGGTGAAAAAGTGCGCCCCGTACATTAACTCAATCGCCGTAGCGATCAAAGGTAGCGGGTAACTGTACCCCACCGTGATTTTATTGAGAGCTCGATAATCAATGCACGGGCGCAGACCTCCATCCTTCTTCACAAAAAAGAAACTCGAGGAGACGGGTGAAATGGAGGACCGAATGCACCCCTGACGCAGGGATTCGGAGACATATGTCTCCATAGCCAACGTCTCTGCTTGCGACAGGGGATACACGTGACTCCTGGGAAGTGCAGCGTCTACCATGAGATTTATCGTACAATCCCCCTGTCGATGGGGTGGTAATTGAGTCGCCTTCATTTTACAGAAGGCGAGAGCCAAATCGGCATATTCAGGGGGAATGTGCATGGTGGAGACCTGGTCTGGACTTTCCACCATAGTAGCACCAACGGAAACCCCTACACACCTACCTGAGCACTCTCACGACCACCCCGTGAGAGCCCTCTGTGGCCAAGAAATAGGGGTTATGACAAGTTAACCAAGGTAGACCCAGCACCACGGGATACGCAGGAGTGTCAATAAGGAAAAGACACATTTTTTCCTTCTGACCCCCCTGTGTCACCATACTTAAAGGAGCTGTGGCCTCCCTGATAAACCCTGACCCTAATGGTCGACTATCTAATGTGTGAACGGGGAAAGGCACATCCACGGGTACAATGGGGATCCCTAAACTATGAGCAAACGCTTGATCAATAAAATTCCCAGCCGCGCCTGAATCTACTAGCGCCTTATGCTGGGAACGCGGGGGGAAAAAAATCTGGAAAAGTGACGACACAAATATATGGGCAACAGAGGGCTCTGGATGAGAATGGTGCCTTCTCACCTGGGGTGGCGCCAAAGCGCCCTGCCTTCTACCTCGATTCCCAGAAGAACCTACCCGGCACCGACCAGCAGTGTGACCTCTGCGGTCACAGATGGTGCAGGAGCGGGAACCCCCTCCGGTCTCCCTGTGCACCCTCTCTCCCAGCTCCATGGGTATAGGCGAGGGGGTGCGGGAGGATGGAACCACCAGACCCCAATCTGGATGTCCGCGAGCAGCCAGCAAGTTGTCCAGCCGGATGGACAGATCCACCAGCTGGTCAAAGGTGAGGGTGGTGTCTCTGCAGGCCAGCTCCCGACGGACATCCTCACGTAGACTGCAGCGGTAATGGTCGATCAGGGCCCCGTGATTCCATCCCGCACCGGCTGCCAGGGTCCTGAACTCCAGGGCAAAATCCTGGACGCTCCTCGTCTCCTGCCTCAGATGGTAGAGGCGCTCACCGGCGGGTGAACTCCTCATAACGGTCCAACACCGCATTTCCTCCTCCACACACAGCGCTGGCCCATTCCAGGGCTCTCCCGGTGAGGCACGAGACGAGGGCAAAACTCTTCTCACGGTCTGATGGAACTGGCTGGACCGTGGCCAGATAAAGGTCTAATTGGAGGAGGAAACCCTGACAGCCGGCAGTATTTCCGTCGTACCCCTGAGGCATGGATATACGGATTCCAACGGGTTCAGATTGAGAAGGGGCTCTCAGTATAGACCCCGGTTGGACTGATGGAGGCACTGGAAGAACTCCCTGTCTCTCCCAGCGGTCCATATTCTGGACAATGCAATCCATGGCGGCGCACAGATGGTGAAGCTTCTTCGCATGCTCTTGGACGCGCTCCTCCACCTCCATGTCCAGGGTATTCTCTCCTGCTGACTTCATAATTCCGGTCGGAGATTCTGTCATTGTCGTGTGTGTAGGTGGCAGGGAAGTCAGGCGCAGGAGAAACCAACTTGGTGTAACTGGAGTAGTTTAATTTATATAAAACAAACTCCAAGAAACCAACATACATAAAAATAAACATGGGTAAACTAACCCGTCGCACACCTATACAAAATACACAACACCAAACAATCTCCGACAAGGACATGAGGGGAAACAGAGGGTTAAATACACAGCATGTAATTAATGGGATTGGAACCAGGTGTGTAGGAAGACAAGACAAAACCAATGGAAAATGAAAAATTGATCAATGATGGCTAGAAGAGCGGTGACGTCGACCGCCAAGCACCACTCGAACAAGGAGGGGCATCGACTTCGGCAGAAGTCGTGACACCGAGTCACACCCTGACCCAACCAAACATAGATAATAAATAACATCTCTAAGGTCAGGGCGTGACACTTACGTTGATTACGTTTTGCATATCCAACCAGTTTTCGTGTTGATTCAACGTCATCACATTGATTTTTGGGGGGTTGAAATGACGCGGAAACACCGTTGATTCAAACCGTTTTTGCCCAGTGAATTCAGTCTAGGTACACTTGATAGTCCTGTCGGGCAGAATCAAATCTTGATTCAGTAGCTTATTTCTCAGGCATGGGTAGATGGATCCAGAGATCCTAGATATTATCCTTTCATACCCTCGGAAACCAAATACTTTTTAACCACAAACCCAAAACCCTCCACCCCAGCCCCTCTTTAGCCCAATACCTCAATGAAATATGTGCCGTGTTTAGCTTCTTCGGTGGAATACTATCTGAACAACTTAATGTTGCATATGTAGTCTTTTTGATTGTGGAAAGATGTTTGAGCCCACTGGAAGTAGACTGGACTAGAATGGGTTTCCTGTTACTTCAGTCTCACCACATGTTCAAAAATTGCCTTTTCACTTTATTCAGATCACAACCTCTTTTTTTAAAACAAGCCATATAGTTGGTTGCAATTTCAGTTTAATCCACCAGAAAAGACAGAACAAATAATACAACAAATATTGTGGTTAAACTCAAATGTACTAATTGATTAAAAACACATGATTTTTCAACAACTAATTGCAGCATTACCACAAAAATGGAAGAGACAAGTGGAAGGGGGGAAAAGTAAGGAACTTGTCTGTCGGCCCTGCATTAAAGACCAAAATTGGTTAAAGAAAATTGTAATAAATAGAAAAGTATACCAGTTTCCTCTACGACAGTGGTTCCCAAACTTTTTATAGTCCCGTACCCCTTCAAACATTCAACCTCCAGCTGCGTACCCCCTCTAGCACCAGGGTCAGTGCACTCTCAAATGTTGTTCTTTGCCATCATTGTAAGCCTGCCACATAGACACTATACGATACATTTATTAAAAATAAGAATGAGTGTGAGTTTTTGTCATAACCAGGCTCGTGGTAAGTGACAAAGAGCTCTTATAGGACCAGGGCAGAAATAATAATATAATAATAATCAATAATTTTGCTCTTTATTTATCCATCTTACATATGAAACCTTATTTGTTAATCGAAAATTGTGAATAACTCACCACATTTAATGAGAATGGTGTGCTTGAAAGGATGCACATAACTCTGCAATGTTGGGTTGTATTGGAGAGTCTCAAGTCTTAAGTGATTTTCCACACACTGTCTGTGCCTGTATTTAGTTTTCATGCTAGTGAGGGCCGAGAATCCACTCTCACATGATACTCTGAGAGCAGCCCAATCCAGAAATCTGGCAGTGGCTTCTGATTATATTCAATTTTCACAGAACCGCTTTTTGCAATTTCAATGAGGCTCTCTTGTTCAGATATCGGTAAGTGGACTGGAGGCAGGGCATGAAACAGATAATGAATCCAGTTGTTTGTGTCATCCGTTTTGGGAAAGTACCTGCGTAATTGCGCACCCAACTCACTCAGGTGCTTCGCTACATCACATTTGACATTGTCCGTAAGCTTGAGTTCATTTGCACACATAAAATCATACAATGATGGAAAGACCTGTGTGTTGTCCTTGCAGACAGAGAAGAGCTCCAACTTCTTAATCATAGCCTCAATTTTGTCCCACACATTGAATATAGTTGCGGAGAGTCCCTGTAATCCTAGATTCAGATCATTCAGGTAAGAAAAAACATCACCCAGATAGGCCAGTTGTGTGAGAAACGCGCATCATGCAAGTGGTAAGTGTGAAAATTATGGTCAGTAAAGAAAACTTTAAGCTCGTCTCTCAATTCAAAAAATATGTAAATACTTTGCCCCTTGATAACCAGCGCACTTCTGTATGTTGTAAAAGCGTTACATGGTCGCTGCCCATATCATTGCATAGCGCAGAAAATACATGAGTTCAGGGGCCTTGCTTTAAGAAAGTTAACCATTTTCACTGTAGTGTCCAAAACACATCTTTCAAGCTGTCAGGCATTTCCTTGGCAGCAAGAGCCTCTCGGTGGATGCTGCAGTGTACCCAATTGGCGTCGGGAGCAACTGTTTGCACGCGCGTTACCACTCCACTATGTCTCCCTGTCATGGCTTTTGTGCCATCAGGGGCAGAGCACAGCTACGTTTGGCTACATATGGACCGTTAGTGGAATTCCCGAGAGAGTAATGGTTAATGTGATTGGATGTTAATTATTTGACTAGGCTACCTGTATTTGACTAGGCTACATTGTGTTATTATTTCGCTGAACACTAGATGGTTTAATTTTATGTTTGGCAGTGAAACGAGGCAACTCAGGTGAGAAAAAAACCTCACCCAAATGTATAGCCCCATTGGAAAATATAAATGGACTGTTTGAAAATGGACATAGACATATCTCATATGGGCAGAAAGCTTAAATTATTGTTAATCTAACTGCACTGTCCAATTTACAGTAGCTATTACAGTCAAAGAGTGCACAATTATGAACTTGAAAATGTATTAACAAACCAATTAGGCACATTTGGGGAGTCTTGATACAACATTTAGAACAGATATGTAATGGTTCATTGGATCAGTCTAAAGCTTTGCACATGCACTGCTGCCATCTAGTGGCCAAACTCGAAATTGCATAGAGGCTGGAATAATACATTATGGCCTTTCTCTTGCATTTCAAAGATGATGGTACAAAAAAATCCTGTTTTTTCTTTGTATTATCTTTTACCTGATCTAATGTGTTATATTCTCCTACATTCATTTCATATTTCCACAAACTTCAAAGTGTTTCCTTTCAAATGGTATCAAGAATATGCATATCCTTGCTTCAGGTCCTGATCTCCAGGCAGTTCGATTTAGGTATGTCATTTTAGGCGAAAAAAAAAGGGTCAGATCCTTAAGAGGTTGGGACCAAAAAATGGACAGCTGTGCCATATAGATTGCAAAATAGTTGGGAAGAGATTTTCGATGTACCGATTCCATGGCACATGGTTTATGAACTGATACGCAAAACAACGGCAGTTTCAAAACTTTTTTCAATTTGAATTATTATATGAAATTATTGCAACCAATAGAATATTATAAATATGGGGGATACAACCTTCCCAGCTCTGCAAATTTTGCTGTGAAGAGACCAGAGTCATTAGATTATTTTGGTACTGTCCATATGTAGCTTGTTTTTGTCACAGGTCCAGGAATGGCTGAAGAATTGCAACATTTACCTGGAGCTATCTCTGCAGATAGCACTACTGGGTGATTTGAAAAGTCATAGTCAATCGATGGATAATATTATAATACTTTTAGCAAAATTGTTTATCTTTAATTTACAATCTGTAAAAACTAAGAATAGAAAGGTTCAGAACTTTTGTGAAACATCACAGCACAGTTGAAAAATATATGGCAAATAGAAATCCAAAAGGGATGGTGTTAAGAGATAGATGGGAGAGGTTGAATGGAGCTGAAGGGTGGGACTAATAACAACAAGATAATTAATGTAAAATATACTGTGTCCATACAAAGGTTCAGAACTTTTGGGAAACAGCACAGTTAAAAATATATGGCAAATAGAAATCAAACTGAATGGACATCAGAAATAGATGGGAGAGGTTGAGGGTAGAGGAAGGAGAGGACTAAAAACAAACAAAATATAACTATTGTAAAATAGCTTGTGTCCATAAAATGTATATGTATGTATAAGCTGGAAGTAGAAGTCTAAGTGTTGTTGTTCATTAGTTTATTACAATTAAGGGAGGGGTGGTAGGGTTAGTGGAAAATAATAAAGGAAAATATATTTTATAAAGATATGTACAGTACCAGTCAAAAGTTTGGACACACCTACTCATTCAAGGGTTTTTCTTTATTTTTACTATTTTCTACATTGTAAAATAATAGCGAAGACTTCAAAACTATGAAATAACACATATGGAATCATGTAGTAACCAAAAGAGTGTTAAACAAATCAAAATCAAAATATATTTTATATTTGAGATTCTTCAAAGTAGCCACCCTTTGCCTTGATGACACCTTTGAACACTCTTGGCATTCACTCAACCAGCTTCATGAGGTAGTCACCTGGAATGCATTTCAATTCACAAGTGTGCCTTGTTAATTTGTGGAATTTTTTTCCTTCTTAATGTGTTTGAGCCAATCAGTTGTGTTGTGACAAGGTAGGGTTGGTATACAGAAGATATCCCTATTTGGTAAAAGACCAAGTCCATATTATGGCAAGAACAGCTCAAATAAGCAAAGAGAAACGACAGTCTATCATTTCAGGAACTTTAAAAGTTTCTTCAAGTGCAGTCGCAAAAACCATCAAACGCTATGAAGAAACTAGCTCTCATGAGGACACATCCACAGGAAAGGAAGACCCAGAGTTACCTCTGCTGCAGAGGATAAGTTCATTAGATTTTCCAGCCTCAGAAAACAGCGATTAACTGCACCTCAGATTGCAGCCCAAATAAATGCTTCACAGAGTTCAAGTAACAGACACATCTCAACATCAACTGTTCAGAGGAGACCGAATTAGGCCTTCATGGTCGAATTGCTGCAAAGAAACCACTACTAAAGGACAGCAATAAGAAACCGAGACTTGCTTGGGCCAAAAAACAGGAGCAATGGACATTAGACCGGCGTAAATCTGTCCTTCGGTCTGATGAGTCAAAATGTGAGATTTTTGGTTCCAACCGCCTTGTCTTTATGAGACACAGAGTAGGTGAACGGATTATCTCCGCATGTGTGGTTCCCACCATGAAGCATGCAGGTGGAGGTGTGACGGTGCTTTGCTGGTGACACTGTCTGTGATTTATTTAAAATTCAAGGCACACTTAACCAGCATGGCTACCACAGCATTCTGCAGCGATACACGATCCCATCTGGTTTGCGCCTAGTGGGACTATCATTTGTTTTTCAACAGGACAATGACACAACACACACTTCCAGGCTGTGTAAGGGCTATTTGACCAAGAAGGATAGTGATGGAGTGCTGCATCAGATGACCTGGCCTTCACAATCACCCTACCTCAACCAAGTTGAGATGGTTTTGGATGAGTTGGACCACAGATCGAAGGAAAAGCAGACAACAAGGGCTCAGCATATGTGGGAACTCCTTCAAGACTGTTGGAAAAGCATTCCTCAGGAAGCTGGTTGAGAGAATGCCAAGAGTGTGCAAAGCTGTTATCAAGGCAAAGGGTGGCAACTTTGAAGAATCAAACATGTAAATTATATTTAGACACTTTTTTGGTTACTACATGATTCCATATGTGTTATTTCATAGTTTCTATGTCTTTACTATTATTCTACAATGTAGAAAATAGTAAAAAATAAAGAAAAACCCTTGATTGAGTACGTGTGTCCAAACTTTTGACTGGTACTGTATATATTTACACAAAAATATATGGGGGATTGGAAATGATGCAGACAATTACATTGATGGAATCTACAATCTATCTGCAATATTAAAGTTATATTAAAGCTGATCTACCCCCCCCCAAAAATGGTTTCCTGTTTCTCCCACCTTCGCTCCCATGCTTCTCTCTCTCTTCTACCCCCTCACCCTTCTCCTTCCTCTATCAGTCCAGTAGAGTCAATGGAGATAAGAACTAGCCTTTGCTATGATCTGCCCTTTATCCTTTATCTTTTCCCCAGATTCAGTACCGTCATCATCTGCTCTTTCTTTTTTGCTCAGAGGAACAACCTCCCAAATGATAACCTTAGTTGCGCAAGTCTATTTCCTGAAACGGATCTAATGGGGAACGTTAGGACAGATTGGTGATGATGATGATAATGATAGGGCACCTCTAAAATGAGAGTTGGGGGACGTCTAAAATGAGGGTGATGCTCACACTGCATAGAGAGGATCCTTGTATTCACAAATTGTCTCAGAGTAGAAGTGCTGATCTAAGATCAGTTTTGCCTTTCAGACCATAATGAAAAATATAGGCGAGAACCAGATCCTAGATCAGCAATACCTATTCAAAAGGCTTTGTGAAAAGCTTACAACTGTATTTTGGGTGGGATTGGATTTCTGACCTATCTAAAAGTATTCAGACCCTTTCACTTTTTCCACATTTTGTTACGTTAACACCTTATTCTAAAATTTCTTAAATAGTTTTTTCCTGCTCATCTATCGACACGCAATACCCCACAATGACAAAGCAAAAACTGTTTTTTAGAAATGTTTGCACATAAAAAATTAAAAAATTGAAATATCAAATTTACATAAGTATTCAGACCCTTTACTCAGTACTTTGTTGTAGCACCTTTGGCAGCAATTACAGCCTTGAGTCTTCTTGGGTATGACGCTAGAAGCTTGGCACACCTGTATTTGGGGAGTTTCTCCCATTCTTCTCTGCAGATTCTCTCAAGCTCCGTCAGCTTGGATGGGGAGCGCCGCTGCACAGCTATTTTCAGGTCTCTCCAGAGATGTTCGTTCAGGTTCAAGTCCGGGCTCTGGCTGGGCCACTCAAGGACATTCAGACTTGTCCCAAAGCCACTCCTGCGTTGTCTTGGCTGTGTGTTTAGGGTCGTTGTCCTGTTGGAATGTGAACCTTCGCCCCAGCCTGAGGTCCTGAGCACTCTGGAGCAGGTTTTCATCAAGGATCTCGCTATACTCTACTCCATTTATCTTTCCCTCAATCCTGACTAGTCTCCCAGTCCCTGCCATTGAAAAACATCCCCACAGCATGATGCTGCCACCACCATGCTTCACCGTAAGGATGGTATTGGCCAGGTGATGAGCGGTGCCTGGTTTCCTCCAGACGTGAAGCTTGGCATTCAGGCCAAAGAGTTCAATCTTGGTTTCATCAGGACCAGAGAATTCTTTTTGTCATGGTCTGAGAGTCGTTTAGGTGCCTTTTGGCAAACTCCCAAGTGGGCTGTCATGTGCCTTTTACTGAGAAGTGGCTTCTGTTTGGCAACTCTACCATAAAGGCCAGATTGGTGGAGTGCTGCAGAGATGGTGGCCCTGACCATATACTTAGGTATTTTTGTATTATATTTGGTCAGGACGTGGCAGAGTTATGTTTGGTTATGGTATAGTGGGGTTGTGAGTGTTGGTTTAGGTTCTAGGTTAGGTTTTCTATGTGTAGGTTGGGTGCTGGACTCTCAATTGAAGGCAGGTGTGTTGAGTTGCCTTTGATTGGGAGTCCTATATTAGTAGGGTGTGTTTGTCTGTGTGTTTGTGGGTAATTGTATTTTGCACTGTGTTTCGTTTCACCTGTGAAACTGTCACCTTTCTCCTTTGCGTGTTTATTTTGTTTTGTCGTTTCCATCTATAATAAATATGATGTGGAACAGTCAACCCGCTGCGTATTGGTCATCGAGTGATTTCAACATATCTTCCGATGAGGGAGAATACGAGGAACGTGACACAGGGGGTGTTTGTTTTATGTGTTTCGGGGTTTTTTGGTTAATGTTCTATGTTAGTATATTTCTATGTTCGTTCTAGTTTTTCTATTTCTATGTTTAGTTTATTGGGTTGACCTTCAATTGGAGGCAGCTGTTCCTTGTTGCATCTAATTGAAGGTCCTATTTAGTAGGGGTGTTTTTCCATGGGTTTTTGTGGGTAGTTGTTTCGTGTATAGCTGTATGCCATACAGGACTGTTTGTCGTCGTTGTTTTTGTATACGTGTGTTTTGCTTTGGTTTTCCTTCTTTCTGCCAATAAAAAAGAAGATGAGTATACAGACTCCCGCTGCATTTTGGTCCACTTTATACGACAGCCGTGACAACAATAATTTTATCAATTTTAGAATAAGGCTGTAACATAACTAAATGTGAAAAAAGTGAAGGGGTCTGAATACCTTCTGAATGCACGGATCCATGAAGGGAGAGTAGCCAAATCAATAAAAAATAATTACTTGGGGCAGCAGGTAGCCTAGCGATTAAGAGTGCTTGGCCAGTAACCGAAAGCTCGCTGGTTTGAAACCCCGAGCCGATTAGGTGAACAATCTGCCGATGTGCCCTTGAGCAAGGCACTTAAACCTAATTGCTCCTGTAAGTTGCTCTGGATAATAGTGTCTGCTATATGACTCAAATGTAAATGCTTCCTGTACTCCCACTTGTTATTTTTGGATGCTGTATTTTAGCCTAACTGTGCACTAATGTTGTGTTTTTGTGTTCTATTTTAACTTTGTAGTGTCAGCATTCTGATTGGTGCTCCCAAAGCTAACACCAGCCAACCGAATGTCAACGAAGGTGGATCTGTGTACTTATGTCCCTGGAGCCAGGGCCAATCTAATTGCAGTGTCGTCCACTTTGACAATGAAGGTAAGGTACCTGGCTGAATAACCTGGTGGAATTAGTAGTGAATGAGTAGCACTACCGTAGAGCTAACGTGTCAACTATCCACTGTGTGATTCTCTCAGCTATTCCATCATAGATCAAAGCCTTTGAGTAAATTAATTTGTTGATTATTTAACCTGTTTGAGGGGATGAGGAGAATTACTTTATTACTCCTTCATAAGAAAACAAGTAACATTACCATTCATTATAAAACTGGTTGTTTGGATCCTGGATGCTGATTGGACGAGCAGCGTTCTGACACATCTATGCCTGCTAACAGTTCCATCTGAAAATGATCACTGCACCTCTATCAAAATGTCATGTTCATGTTGCTGTCTGAATCGTCTCTTGTATTTATTTCAACTCGCACATAATTTCCCCTTGCTTCCAGCCTAGCATTTATTTTGGTACAGCGGGGGTTAATATAAGCCTCACTGTCTGCAAGTCCGACTTCGGAAACCATGTTTCACTTTTGAAATTTCGGATCTCTGTAGTACCGTACATAGAGTGAACGGTGCTCAGACGAGACAAAACAACTTTTTCTAAGCCAGTCGAAATCACGCATCAACGACATTATCATGGATATATCCAAGTAAATACCAATAGAAAAAAAGCTCAAACAAACAAAAATTCAGCTTGTGTACTGTCATTCCAAGTTCAGTGTTTGACGTGACTGAGTTAGCTGAAGTTGGCTAGCTAGCAAGTGACAAGAACGTTATCCAGCCTGCATAGCAACCATTTTGTTTAGTACGGACGACCAGTCCTTTCACGTCTGTAGCGATATGGCCAAAAGAACTAACAACCAGATTTTTGTCCGGACTATATTTTGGTGGAAGAATGAAATTGTATCAATTGACTTATCAAAATAAAGTTCTAATAAAAATATGTAATTCATTGTTATTTTAATATATTGGTAACAGTTTTATAAAAGTGATAATGTATGCAAGGCTCCGCTATCGTGTCGGGCAGAACAACGGCATTTACCTGTGACTGTATTCATGATACAGCACTGCCTCTTGTGCCGTGTTGTTTAACTAGTGGTTACAACATTTACTTTTTTTTATTTATTTGACCTTAATTTAACTAGGCAAGTCAGTTAAAAACAAATTCTTATTTTCAATGACAGCCTAGGAACAGTGGGTTAACTGCCTTGTTCAGGGGCAGAATGATAGATTTTTTACCTTGTCAGCTCAGGGATTCGATCTTGCAACCTTTCGGTTCCTAGTCCAAAGCTCTAAGCACTAGGCTACCTGCCGCCCCAGCATTATGTCAACTGCTTACCTCAGCTGCCATAATGTGTATTTCCTTGTACAAACGTCTAATACAAACGTCTAATGAATTTCCCGATTAACAATGTTAACATCAGGTGTCACAAAGGTTTCATACGTACATTTTACAAAGAATGTATACCGCAAGGCTTTCATAGCATACCTCCAGTTAAAGTTGGATTGCATATACATAAAAATGTGTCTTCAGCCATTAAAGAATAAGGCTTCTATTAGTGAGCTCACTGGCTATGATGACCCTGAGGTTATAATGGCAAACCTCTCTGTCAAGGCTTAGAGATTCTTCCCCAACGGTGCTCTGTCTTTAGTTAAACCATTCTTTGAAGTTTCTCCTCCTGTGCTTAGTAGTGAGTGAGCCCTGTCTCATCTTCCCCCTTTCTAAAGCCCCTAGTTTGAGGTAAAGTTTAGTTAAAGCTCTGTATCCACTACATCCAGTCTCCACAGGATTTTGGTTGATTTCCTGCCTGGCTGGATTGAAGCCCAGTATTGTAACTTTAATTAGGTCAAAGCAATGGGCCAGGGTTCTGGTCTAGAAACACGGTTACGACTGCACTTAGAGTTTTGCTTTGGTACTGCAGTTTACTGACGCCCAGACCAGGAAGACAATTTCCATACACGGCCACATAGAGAAATCAGATTTGAAAATTCCTTTGTGCACAAAACATCCATTGAATTATTCAAATAATTGTTGCTGAGGCTCATTATTGTCCCATCGCTCACAGCCCGAAGATATACATTTTTTATATTCATCCAATGTCTGCCGTGTTTTTGGATGACATGATTACGCCGTTGCTGCTCGCGCTGCGCACTCTGCACAATGAGTGCATGTGATGTCGGTTCGTATAAACTGGATGCAACCCGGATATAAACGGTCTATGAATCAGCGAATGCGAACATGAGTAGATATCTTTGAGAACAGCGGGCGGACATCTTGGACTGGGTCTCCAGTTGTTATTATACTTCATTGGGCCAAAGTCATTATGGGGACAAGGACCCCTGGGCTGCCTGCCCTAGCTCTGCCTGCCAGTGAAGCGGTCACAGCCACATCAGATATAAGCAGGAAGTGATAAGGTCCACAGTTTGAGGATCAGAGAGCGTGCGTTATCGCATACGCTCACACACATACTACACATTACATATACACATACACACACTGGATACACACATACTGACACACACCCACAAATGCATGTGCACACACATACACACATACTGTACATTACATAGACACATACAGACACTGGATACACATATTCAGACACACAAACATGCATACACAAAAACTAGATGCATGCATTCTCGTGTACCTAAACTGTTTATTAGTACACAAATATAGACACATGCACTGCTTACAAACACAAACTATGTACACAAACATGTACACATCCACAGGCTTACATATGCAGTCATGCCCACACACACCCCCTAATATGTACACTCTCCAAATTGAAGGTACAGCTGATGTGATATGTGAATTCAGGAAATTAGCTGACAGCCGTTTTACACAGACAGACAGGTACAGTAGACACACACACACACACACTGCCCCAGACACTTCCTTTCCCGGTTTTGTGCAGTGCAGCTTTTCCCATGCAGGTCTCAGGGTTCAAAAGGCATAGTGTGTACAGACTCCAGCAGCCAGCCAGACAGACAGACATAGGGCATTGCAGTGGTTAGGGAAGGTTAATGTCACCTGTCAAGTCCATGAGTCAGACAAATGACTCAAACCACACACCCAAGTCTACTGCATTAAAGGGATGGTTCATCCACATTTCAAAATTTGTTCAGATTTTTCTTACCTTGTCAGTAGTCTATTGGCCAGGATTGTGTCACACCCTGATCTGTTTCACGTGTCTTGTGCCTGTCTCCATCCCCCACCAGGTGTTTCCCATTTGTTCCCATTATCCCCTGTGTATTTATACCAGTGGTTTCTGTTTCTGTTGCCAGTTTGTCTTGTCTTGTCAAGCCTACCAGCGTAGTTTTCCGTACTCCTGATTGCCTCGTCCCTGTTTTCTAGTCCTCCCGGTTCCGACCTTTTCTGGCTGCCCTGAGCCTGCCTGCCATACCATTCTGCCTGCCCTGACATCGAGCCTGCCTGTCGTCCTGTACCCATCTGACTCTGACCTGGTTTACGAACTTCTGCCTGTCCTCGACCTGCCTCTTGCCTGCCCCTTGTCTATTAATAAATATCGGAGACTCGAACCATTTGCCTCCTGTGTCTGCATTTGGGTCTTGTCCTGTGTCGTTATAGATTGACTGTCTGCAGTTGACGACACATGCTTTTTTAATGAATTTGGGTGAACTATCCCTTTTAAGGAACATTTAAGGGTGTTCATAGTAAGGCTTGTCCTCATTCGTGTTCATTCTCTCTCAACATCACTAATATATACTGTAAGTTTGACCTAATGTTACCACCCAGAAATGTTGGGTGTACTCTCCCAAAGCCAGCTGCTCAATGTTTTTGTCTGTCACAGGAGACTGTTTTACCCCCCACGCCTTCATAAAACCGGGACCAGACTACGAAGGACAAATGTTTCGATTACAGTAAAAACGCGTTCCAAGTCCTGCTGAACAGTTTGATGTTTGCCAATAGCATGGTGGATGGATTAAGAGTTGAGGCCTGGAGACGGAGGTTATAAAAACATCAATGCAAATAACCCAAGGACACACATGGAACCATCTGACATGTAACAGGAACATCAAACATAGATGACATGGGGGATCATGTGGAGACATAGTTACAATAGACATAACTATGGTTGTTTGGAAGTTTTGCTCTCAAATAAGGAGTCACGCGATGATATGGTGTGTGGTCCTTCCACTATGACTCGAGAAACCATGCAGTTTATTAGGATACAGATGAAATAAGTTATGAACTTCGCAGGGTGATGAAAGTGCACAGTGATTAGCTAGATGCTGCTTTCCAAGAAATATTGAGGGGTCCTATTCTGGTGACACGATGATCGATGCTTGACTGCCATTTGACAAATAAAACTATTGTCGCTTTTATCCATAATAATCTCATCATGTAGACTAGACAACACAAACTGTCCACCCGCACTGTATCTGCGAGCTATTGGCTAGAGCACAGGTGCCAAGACCAGAATAGGCACATTTGCTATTTAACGCAACTGTTTTTGTGACAAAACTATCGGTAAAGTTGAAAATGCGATGGAAACAATTTAAACTTAATATTTTTATTTGGTACATTTTGTGTGCACTACGTCATCATGCACTGATTTCTGTCTGCAGCTAGTCCATTTGGTGGAAACATACCATTAGTGGGAAAATGCAGATATTTTAAACCGCAATTTTTTCTCTACGCCCTATGGTAAAATGAGTAAAATTGTAGGAAAATTAACTCTAAAATGTACATTTCTCTCCGCTGTCAAGAAGGGAGCCGCTAAAATGTTTTGCTCGCAAGGTGCCCCCCCCCCAACAAATTTTCACTTAGGGCCCCCAAAAGGCTAGGGCCAGCTATGACTGCGTGTGTGGGTATGGAAATGAGTATGCAGACCCGCAAGCCACTGTGGCCCCTCATAATGAGTTACATTTTTTTGATGCCCCCAACCCATGAAAGTCACACATCCCTGTTTTAGGCTATTAAATTCATAGAAGTATTGTATTATAAATGTAAAGGTGCGTTTCTTTGGCATCTTCCAGGAGATCGCCGTTTCCATGTCAACGACGTCGACGTCCAGGTGGAGTTCAAGTCCCATCAGTGGTTTGGGGCGACAGTGCGTTCCCATGGCAACACTGTCCTGGTAAGATACTATGTTCTGTGGGATAGAGAGAATTAGGTCTAGCTCTCCAGTTAGAATTGATCATCAGAAAGCCAATACGGACTTGATTGATTTGATGATTTTATGTGTATTTTGATATTGTTTATTATTTGACTACTGTCACAAGTCGACCATAGCCCCAGTCATGAAAAGCTTTTCACAGTGTGTCACTGATGCCTATGAACATCTGACAGCATTGTCTTCCATCAGATAGCGCAACGGTGGTTTTAGAATGACGCCATCTGACGGAAGACAATGCATCTGACAGTTGACAGTTGAGTTTCTTATGTGTTGTTTTGAATTTTAACCCTGTCTAACCCCTATACCCTTCTCTTGAATGTGTCCAAGGCTTGTGCCCCGAGGTATTACTGGAGAACGGAACACGACGACCCCTTCTCTGACGCCACAGGAACTTGCTACCTCTCCGTGGACAACCTCAAGACATTTGTGGAGTACGCACCCTGTCGCACAGGTACAGTATTGCAAATGACACCCTGATCCAAAATACTGTACCTGAAGTCAATTGAATGAAGTAGTGCCAAGGCATGCAGCCACGACTTTGAGTTGTGTGAGGGCTGAATCCTGACTCCAACTTGAACTTTCTTGTAAATTGACCACTGATGTCAATTGGAGATTTGTGTGTGCACATGTTATGATACAGCTCTGGCTAGCCCATTTGGGTAGTAGCCTTTCAGTGTGACTCGTCAATGTTTTCTGCTTCTCTTCCGTTTACCTCAGAGAGACATGGTCCTGCCGGACAGGGCTACTGTCAGGGCGGGTTCAGTGCTGACTTCACCAAGGTATGTTCAAGAGGAAAAGGAACAATTCATTAACAATTCAAAATAGATTATCTTGGGAGCTTTTTATATGGGGGCTTATGTCTTGGGGGCTGTCCCAGAAATCAGGATCAATGAGCCAGCTAACTGTCCCAGAAATTCTGATATAACTTAATCCTTTTGAGAAATATATACTTGAAATTAGCATGGAGTAATTGACTCGACAGCCAACAACCTATATTCAAGTTTAGCTTTCTAAATGAATCAGCAAATCATGAGATATATTTGACTGCTTATCAAAGTTAGCTGGCTAACTGAAGGATCCTGCTTTCTGGAACACCCCACTGTATGAATTCTGTATGTTTAGCGACATAAGACTTAAAATGTAGTTATATCTGAAAGCCCCTTATACATATTCTTGATAAAAAGTTGCTTGATAGGTAAGGTTCTCATCAGAGTGGTTGTTTTTCTGTTTGTTTCAGGATGGGAAGATTGTTCTTGGAGGACCAGGAAGCTTTTACTGGCAAGGTAAGTGCACTATTGGATTTATGATAGGATCCTATTGGGACCATATGTGGATTTATATGAATTGGTTCAACTGCAGGACGTAGAGATAGCATACAGTTTAGCCTAGAAAACCATACATCAACTCGTTTTTCCCCCCTTTTCTTTAGACTAGGAATTCCCATTCTTTCAAACGTTTCCTTTTTATTAGACAGATACAGTGTAGAGAGACACGAGAGAGATATTATTTATGTCAGCATAACGACAGAGAGGGATTAAAACCTGCACAGATGCGTACATATGGTTGCCAAGCGGCGAGGTTACCCCCTAGACCAGTGGTTCTCAAACCTCTCCTCAGGGATCCCCAGCCGTTCCATGTATTTAATCCATTCCAGAGATAGCACACCTGATTCAACTTGTCAACTAATCATCAAGCCCTTGACTAGGTAAAGCAGGAGCGCTAGTTCAGGGCTACAACAAAATTGTGAAATGTCTGGGGGTCACCAAGGAGAGGTTTGAGAAGCACTGCCCTAGACCATCCTCAGAGCCAAACTTCAACAGTCATTTTACTGCAGCTAAAACCCCATAAGACAAAGTTCAAAAGTCACAGCTCGTCTTTACCTCTGACCCTTATCCCCATCCGTCCTTCCCACAGGTCAGCTGATCTTAGCCACCACAAAGGAAATAGTCAAGGCCTACTACCCTTCCTACTTCCTGCTCTCTGTTACCGGACAGATCCAGACCCATCAGGTGCAGGGGAGCTATGACGACAGTTACCTGGGTGAGCATGGTCCACTTCTTCATAGGAGTTAGACAGAAGTTGCGTCTGAAATGACACCCTATTCAGTTCACAGTGCACTACTTTTGACCAGAGCACTAAGTAGTTGCCTTACCCGATTTCGCATTGCACTACTCCCTCTTATTGGCCCATAATTTTTCTCCCATTCTCTCTCTCTCCCCCTCTCTCTCGCTCTCTGTTCCCCCTCTCTCTCGCTCTCTGTTCCCCCTCTCCTCTGTCTGTCTGTCTGTCTGTCTGTCTGTCTGTCTGTCTGTCTGTCTGTCTGTCTGTCTGTCTGTCTGTCTGTCTGTCTGTCTGTATCTCTGTCTGTCTGTCTGTCTGTCTGTCTGTCTGTCTGTCTGTCTGTCTGTCTGTCTGTCTGTCTGTCTGTCTGTCTGTCTGTCTGTATCTCTGTCTGTCTGTCTGTCTGTATCTCTGTCTGTCTGTCTGTCTGTATCTCTCTCTCTCTCTCTCTCTCTCCAGGTTACTCTGTGGCCGGCGGGGAGTTCAGTGGAGATAACATTGAAGGTGAGGGTCATATTTACAGTGCCAACTGACTGGCTTGCGCATGATTGGGCTTAGGGTTTGCTTACCCCATAATTCTGTCTAATAGTTATTAACTATCGGAAGTCCATCTAAAGTCCCCTATGCACTAATATACTCGTGTGCTCTAATCATTAGAGCTTTAGTCATTAGAGGACACAAGTATATCAGAAGAATGTCAGAGCACAATGTAATAACCTACTTATTACATGACATTGGAGTCGACTGTACTTAAGTAGCTCACTCAAGGCCACAACATGAAGATGTTCTGCTTGTTTGAAAATAAATGAAAAACTTGCATGGTGTGCTTTGCCGTATCACTTCAGTTCCTTGAGCTTTTAAGATTGAATGAAATTATTGCCACAGACCTGCAACAAGCAAACCTCAGCTTTTCATATTTTAAACACTGCTTATGATCAGCGATGTTTTAACCCCTCGGTTGTTCATATTTGGAAGTGCCTGGAGTCCTAGCCCTAGCTTGACCTCAACTCTTGAACTTCCTTTCTCTCTTTCTCATTTTTCTGTCTTTGCAGATTTCGTCACGGGAGTCCCCAAGGGACTCATGTTGTATGGTTTAGTAAGGAGTCCTCACATATTTTATACATATTTCATCATTCATTCTAGATGAAAGTTAATGAGGGGTGACATAGGGATGACCTAAGGATGACATAGAGGAATGTTACTGTGAAGAAGAAGAGGGGGTGAGAGAACGCCAATATATGAAACGGGAAAAGTTTCAAGTTTTAATGTCACATGCACAAGTACAGTGAAATTCCTTTCTTGCAAGCTCTAACCGCAGCAATGCTTTAATCAATAACATTGTAATACTTCTGGAAGTGAATTAAGAGAGGGATTTAAAGAAAGATGTTCTTATACAAGACAGACGTGCATACATATTCATAAATGCATGTGTTACAACTAGGGCTGTTCCGGTGACCGTATTACCGCCACACTAGCCGTCTTAAGTCAAGATGGCAGTCAAAATCCATGTTACCGTTGAGTCACGGTATTTAGGCTTCTCCAAGCTCTGATGCGGCTGATGGTCATTAGTAGCCTACCAAACTTGCTAACTGCCTGGTACTCCGCACTCTATTGTCCCTCTAATCATTCTGACATCAACGCAAATGTAATCGAAAATCTAATCAAACACTTCATGAGAGCCCATGAGCTTATATTGCGCAACATTGCTATAGGCTATGCAATTGAGTGAGAAAATAGAGTGATGGCCTCTATTAAATAGAGGAGAATCCCATCAGCTTTCTATAGGCAAGGCCTACTATATTTATTTCTCAACCTTCCTAATATTGAGCACATTGCTTCTTTTTAAAACAGGAGTATAGCCTACCTGGCTGGCATGTATATAAACCATGGGAAAAGCATCCTCCATTCTCTATTTAAGTACATAGATTACATGTATTTTTTTCCCCTGCCCCTGTTTCGAGACAGGTGCAAAATAATGGTCCATTCTAAATCAAAACAAATTTCACACTTATAATATTTAGTATATGTAAAGACAAGATTAAATCAAGAATAGTGTGATGGGTGACAATATTAGCCTATCACTTGTGAATGATATATTATCACTTGTGAATGATGCCCAGCATAAAAGAAACAGCGCATGCTTTTTCCGACTTTTTCAAATCATAGTCCCACACCTCATGTAGCCTAGCCCATAGCCCTATATGTTTTGATGAAGTTTGTATCACAACTAAAGTGGCCAAATAACTTCTTAAAATTAAGCACATTAATCCGCTTTACAATGGTTGTAGAGCCAAACTGGCATACATACGCAACACGTGAGTTTCAAGTTTGGAGAAGATCATTTTTACCATAAAAATACACCTTTATAATAAAATCACATTTGTGGTCACTTTTGAGAATGGTATTTTCCTGTAAATGGAACAGTCGCGCCGTGTGCGCATTGCTGCGCTTATAATGTGAAGAAATAGCCTAATAGTTTATCAACATTTTAAGCTAAACGTTTTAATCTGTTGCGTCAGGCTCATTGCTTAAAACAGGTTTTTTGATGCTAGTGGTTGTGTTAATTTGGGATCTATCGCATCCCACAACTGTCCTGAACTATGCTTGGAATATTTATTTCTCGCACAGAATAAAATAGGTCAACTTTTGTACTATGTACATAGGCTAGTGCTTTTGGTGTTCGTTAGGCCTACTCATCTTGTTGGCTGACAAAAAGTAAATGTGGACAGTTCTTCCAATATCTTCAATATGTGCTTCGGAATTGGAGAAGGACAGTTGCGTACCAAATGTGTCTGTCTTCCCTTGTAGCCTGTGAGAAAGACCCGATCACTTGATTGAGAGCCATGTGAGTGAGAGGTGCTTCGGCAAGCAGTGGGGAGAAAGGAATTATAATGATTATATTCAGCCCAAGGGCATAACGGCCACTGACCGCAAAAGGCATAGATTTGTTTAAGGGGATTATGGCCACACAAAGGGGATGCAGCCGGGAAATTCGAGGCATTATCAAGTGCATTATCAAGTGTGTACAGCCTGTGCAAAAAACAAAGCAGAGCTCATGCCTTTCATGCAACTTTTTTCCAATCATCATTAGAGTCCCATCATGCAGCCTTAGAATGTATTAAAATCTAAACATAGAGCCCAACATTGGTATCACAACTAAAGTTACATAAATAACTCTAAATGAAGTTTATAGGAGTAGCTGTTTCCTTGTTAACCTCTCAACACAGAATAGCCTCATGTGCACACTCCCTCAAGTCGTTTGGAGAAAATATCCTTTGTATTTTATTCAGCTATGTTCAATTGTATTCTTCATACTATAAAATAATTCCACGGAATTCTAAGCAAATCTTGTCTGCTAAATGAACTAGTGTAGCCCACAGCCCACAGCAATATGACATAGTCAGATCACCGCCTAAAATATGGACAATGCAGAGTATGCTATTCTGTTCTTCTGAAATAGACTACATTTTCTTCATATCATGTTTCTTTAGACCTCTCTCAAATAAATAATGGATTTATTGTGAAGGTGTAGGCTATATTACATGGATTTATTAGACTTTTTAAAATGTAGATGTTCCAAAGGTCTGCATCAGTGGCTTGTAGGCTATGCGTGGAATACAGGAGATGCTAAATGTGTTTATGTTAATTAAAGGTAAATTATAGTGAGATCAGCAGTTATTTGCTTGACAATCACCGGCTGACAAAATGTTGTGACCGCCACAGCCCTAGATACAACCAACAGTATTGCATGTCATTTTCATGATGGTTCTCCTACAATCATGGTTGATAACTGAAGGTTTTTTCGAAACTCTCTCAATGCAGGTGTCCATACTCAATGGAACAGACCTGACATCCATGCTGAACCTAACCGGAGAACAGGTTGGTGCAAATCTACTTAACAGCAAGGGGGCTAGGCTATACTGGACTTTTGGCGCCTCTATTTTGATATGTGGGTATATATAGGGGGGCTGAAGGAATTTGCCCCCAGGAGATAACGCTTTATCCCTGGGTCAGAGGTGAGCCCACAAAGCCCTATGTGTTCCATACGTTGTGAATCACGCAATCACATACACACGTAGACACACACACACGAATGCATCCAAGTACACACACACACGTGTGTGTGTATACACATGTCTTGTACTAACCTTGTGGAGACACAAAATTCAGTCCCATTCAAAATCCTATTTTCCCTAAACCCTAACTCTAACCCTAACCTTAACCCAAAACCTAACCTTAACCCTAACCCTAGCTCCTAACCTTAAAACTAACCCTAGCTTCTAATCTTAAACCTAAAAATTATTCTAACCTTAACTTTTAACCCCCCTAGAAATACCATTTGACCATGTGGGGACCAACAAAATGTCTCCAGTTGGTCAAATTTTGGTTTGTTTACTGGTCTCCACAAGTATAATTAAACACGTCCACACACACACACAAACAGTATTACAGCTGCATGTTGACTCAGGATTTTGTGTTGCAAAATAAGGGGGTGGGGAGCTTGTTTATGTCAACCCACCATTGTGCCAAAGGGTTTGGATTCCTCATTGGCTAAATTGCTGGATTTTTTTAATTATGTGACATGGTTTATTGCATGTTACTCCTGTAGTCTTCTAAATTCTCCATGGCTGATGAACAAGACAACTACTATTGTACGTGCGTATGTGTGCTTTGTATGTATACTTTCTGTGTAAGCTGCTAACGGACTGCTAACTGCTTATTGCATAGTGAGAACGATCTGAAATGAACTCCTGGTTGGATTTGATTTGACGGTCTCTTTAGGTTGACTACTCTCCACATGAGTGCTTTGGACTGCACCGTCGGACTCAGCTGTGTAAACAAAGCTGTGTCAACAATGTCTCCGTGCCGTACATTTTACATGTCTCTATACAAGTAGTCATACCGTGAAATTGATCTCGCTGGTTCGAGTATACTGCTGCGAATTCGGGGTTAGCTGAGACCGGGAACTCCAACCCAGGTCCAGGGACTGTTAACCCAACACCTTAGCTGATTTACGCCAAGAGATCCAAACCTTTTGACGAGGTCGCTATGTGTTGGGTTACGGTAGCTACACTACAGTAGCTCTAACATCACTACCTCTCAGCTTTATAGAAGGACCAACATACTGTACATTGTCGATTAGTCTGGTGAAGTCATTCACCAGGGGATAATAGCTGTGATATAAAACTCTTGACAACAGTCCATCATTTATGGCATAATATAGACACTGAGTGACCAATCCTCCCTCTCTCTCTGAGATGCCTATAGCGGCTTGAGTCCCCCACCTCCTCCGAACTCCTACCTCCTACCTCTCATGTAACTTACAGAAGCTCTGGCACTGAGCTTAGAGAAAACAGAGAGGAAAGAGGGAGCCAAGGGGGATGGATTTGGGGGGCCCGATTGAAGAGGCTTCTAGGGCGAGGGGATATAAGAGAGAGAAGTAGAGAGAGAGAGAGAGAGAGAGAGAGAGAGAGAGAGAGAGAGAGTGAAGGAGAAAGAAAGAGCGATACTATGCCCACCGGAGTGATTACACGCTAACTCTGTCTGCTCTAATGTCTTCCAGATGGGGTCCTATTTCGGCTACGCCGTGGCAGCCACGGACATCAACAACGACGGGTGAGTGAGCTAGCATAGAGAGAAGGAGAGAGAGATGGAAAGAGAGAGAAAGAAAAATCGGGCGAGCGATAAAGAGAGAAAGACAAAGTGTGCAAAAAGAAGGCAGGTATGGCAAGATTTGGACAGGCAGACTTGGACGGACAATGTATGCTAACAAGGGAGAAAGGAGAGAGAGATGGAGAGCGAGGAGGTGAAATACAGTATGTCAGAAGATCCCATTGTCATGAATTTCCCTCTGTCATGTGTCATGAAAATTCCTTGTCATACAGTAGCTACTCCTACACTTCCTTTCTCCTGCTTTCAGGTTCTCTATTGGCCAATTCCGCTTTCCCTATCCTATTAGACTCATAGTCAGGAAACTCAGGACATCACACTTACTACACTAATGCATGCTAGCTCAACTTTAGAGGCCTTGATTTGACCTAAAGTACTAGTCCATTTTAAATCAGGAGAAGTAAAGAGTTATTTATCTCTCCTCTCTAGGTCTGGCACAATTACCATATAACCGTGTAACCGACGGTTTTGGATGAAGACCGTCGTGAAAATAAAATAACATTCATAACCGTAAAATATATATATATATCTTTTCCATTTTACCTTTATTTAACTAGGCAAGTCAGTTAAGATCAAATTCTTATTTACAATGATGGCCTAACCCGGCCAAACCCGGACGACGCTATATATATTTTTATGAACAGCTGACTGAATGAGCACACATCATCTCTTCCTCTCTCCTCTCTCTACCCCAGGATGGAAGACCTTGTGGTGGGAGCTCCCATGTTCATGCAGAGGGGTTCCGACGGACTGCGTTGGGAGGAGGTGGGCCGTGTCTATGTGTACCTGCAGCGGCGACCCTTGCTGTTTGAACCCAGGCTGCCCCACCTGGGGGGGAGCCAGGCCTTCGGGAGGTTTGGCAGCTCGCTGGCCCCACTGGGAGACCTCAACCAGGACGGCTTCAACGGTGAGAACTCTGGAAAATCTTGGGTCATATTCATTAATGAACACTGTAGCAAAACATTTTGCAATAGAAATTGAAGCTAAGGATTTCATATTGAACAAGTTCAGTTAGTACCTTTCCTTAGTTTTTCCCATTTGATGCCTAAAGGCCGCACATAACAATATGTGATACATTTCAATCGTTCATGCAAGAACATAACTAAAATCAGGGCGGAGGGAGTGGGGATAAACCATTATCCTGAAGTGTCATAACTCTGTTGATTAACTTAGATATTGCCATCGGCTGTCCCTTTGGAGGAGACGACCAACAGGGATTGGTCCTCATCTATAATGGACATGCCAGTGGACTGATGGACATGCCCACTCAGACTCTATCTGGCCAATGGGCCTCTGGCACCTTTCCCGCCAGTTTTGGCTACGCCCTCCGCGGAAATAAAGATCTGGATCATAATGGCTACCCAGGTAAAAGAGAAAATGGTTTAGTCCAATTGCCCAATTTTGTTTTAAATTATTTAGCCTTTTCCTATTTCAGAAGGCATCACATTGTTCTTGAATTAGTGTTAATCTTGGGGTCATCTTTGTGCAGATCTCATCGTAGGTGCTTTTGGGGCTGACAAGGCTGTTCTGTACAGGTATATCCTCTCACCAGAACATTATTGGCTCATTGCCCATGCAAATTAGCTAGGTGACCAATTACACCCCATTTTTGTATTTGTATTTTAATTAAGCATGTACCTTCATCTCAAACTATTGTTTAATATGTGACCTTTGTGCAATTTTGAATTACACAATTATTTTAGTATTGGAATCAAAGCTTTTGATTAAGGCAATCATATCACATCTTCCAATTGGTTGCTATTCTTCTATCAGGGCTCGGCCTATTGTCATTGCCAGTGCTTCTCTTACGCTGCAACCTACCATGATCAATCCAGAGGAGAAGAGTTGTACGGTGTCCAATGGGAACGAGACTATTTCTGTTTCTTGGTATGTTGATACAGATGTTCTGTCTTAATTTGACCCTGCTTCTCACAGCAGGAAAATAATCCTGCAGTAACGGGAAATGTAAATTATTATGTGGATTATAATTAATGGACATTTTTGTAGAGTTTGATAAATGTTTCGTTAGGGCAAATAAAGTATGAAATGTTAAAGTGTAAATTGCACCCTTTAGAAGCCTTTTAAAACCTTGAATACACTACAATTTGTATTTCCTGCTGCGCAGGAAGATTCTGTGTGACAACAGATTGATCAAATTAAGATAACAAATTTGTACATCCCTTTTCCTTTTCAAATAAATCTGATTGGTTGAAACACTGCTGATATTCCATGGGTTAAGATCTTTGTGAAGTCAAGCTTAGCCGGTAACACTTCATTTTGAGAGTCCCCTTGTACAGCAAAAGCTATCAGTAACATGTCAATTGTACTTCCGGACACCACCACTATCATTGACTAGGATATTACTATAGCCTCATACAGACCAACCTTGATAGGAGGGAAACTGTCTTCAGCAACAATATAAATTTAAGTGCTAGACATATGTAGTACATTTTCCACTCTTAAACCATGTCAATGGACAAAACGTCCGGTATTCACCACTTGAGAATGTCAAATGACACCATGTTTGACAAGCTTTTCCAGTCTCCGGTCCAGTGTGAGCGTTTAATGGCGAAGTCTATATTCTGAGCCCAAGCCAAGGGAACATTTCCCTGCTTTTAGTCTCACAAAAATTCCTTCCATAAATTAAAGTAAAACATTAATTATTTTTAGACTCTTCAAAAAAAGTTATGCCTAGTGGCTGGTATCTTGGTATCCGCCTTTAGTACAGAACAAGTCGCTTTTGTTTGTGTCTTGATTACCGTTTATGTTGCTGGGAGACTTGGGGAGGCAGAGGGAGGAGTAGAGGTGGGGTGCTGTGGACAGAGGAAAGGGTGGAGAGGGTTGGCATTCACTTTGAATGACATATTATTTGGCACACCAGCCTAGGACACAGAATGCATGAGGTGACACACCCACACACGCACATTCACACGTGCGCAGGCAGATGACCATTGGCCACACACACTCAAACACACACACACAGATTTACAGTGGAGCATATAGATGTTGTATGTGCATGCACACTCTCATAATCAAACACACACATTCTCTGCCTCTGCTTGTAAAGTTTGGGTAATTTCTATTAAAGGGGAGAGGTTGAATTGGGCTTCAATTCTGTGCAAAGATTGAGCGCATTTACATTCAACGGGTTTAGATGGGCATGTACCAATAAGATGAAACTTCTCCGAGATTTCTTACTATTAAATAAAATAGATTTTTAAAGCCATTTTTACATCAGCAGATGTCACAAAGTGCTTATACAGAAACCCAACCTAAAATCCCAAACAGCATGCAATGCAGATGTAGAAGCATGTTGGCTAGGAAAAACTCCCTCGAAAGACAGGAACCTAGGAAGAAACCTAGAAACCTAGAGAAGCACCAGGCTCTGAGGGGTGCCCAGTCCTATTACTTGATCATATGTTCAAACTTGATTACAAGATTAATAGATTTCCATTACAGGGTATCTATTCAAATGTAGCATTTTTTTTTTACATGGAATGCATCATTCAAAATGCAGTAGTATTGTATATTATCACCGTATGTATCAGAGCTCTATATGGATCGATTGAATATACCGTATACTGAAATAGTCCCCCTTACTATTTTTTTCTCTGTCTTCACCCCCTCCAGTGTCAACCTCAGTTTCTGCCTCTCGGCCAATGGGAAGCACCTCCCTGCTGATCTAGGTGAGCCCAGTGTTTTCATTTTGAAAGACCCCAACACAGCTGTTCCCTATTACCTTCCCTTGTGTGGCCACAAATATGCCTGAACTCACTGTGGTCAATTTAGCAGTTAAGATTAAGATAAAAAGACAATAGAGTAAGTACAGGGCAAACTTTGCAAGGTTTGTGAGTGTATGTGTGTGTTTATGTTTGAGTATGTGGGAGTGTGATTGTGTGTGTCTGCACTTGGGAATGGGTATTTGTAATTGTGTGTATTGTGTTAGTGTATCCACAATAACTGACTATGTAATTAAATGCATGTGTGTTTCAATGGGTTTGTTTTTGTGAGTATAGTTCTGTGTTCTATCGTGTGTGTGTGTGTGCATGTGTATGTAACCCACCCTGTGTGTGTGGTGCAGGTTTTGTGGTGGAGGTACAGTTGGACCATCTGAAGCAGACCCAGAAGGAGTCGTTAGTGAGGAGAACTCTGTTCCTGGACAGCCACCAGCCCAGCCTACTGAAGACCATCACCATGGCCAACGGAGGACGAACGTGCCACGACACCCGCGTCTACCTGCGCGTTAGTCACTTCAAACACTCAAAGAAATGTTGGGAGACCTTGCTAAGACATTTTAAAGACTCGGACGTGCTTAAAACAAGTTATAAAGCATTAAACCTGCAGGCTTTAAGTAAAGTGTTACAGAATTGTTCAAAGACACGTTGGAAAAATTGCCCGTTCATAAATACGACAATGATCCAATGAACTCTTCTCAAGGTGGACTTAAAGTTTGTGGGAAAATGTTGCCTAGTTATTTCGAATCCAGCCTTCAAAGGCCAGTAAATTGAAACATTTAATGTTACATTTTACAGTTAATTGTTTTTTTGATTATAGTTTCAATATGACTGAAAGTTAACATTTTCCCTTACGCTGTACATTTACACTGATCTGTAACTCTGATCTGTAACATCTAGAGGCACACGGTGTCTTATCTCAACCAGTTAGTTGACAATAAGTAAAGTAACAGTTTATTTTACACATCATGAACATGAGTCACTGTCACACCGATTCACTTCCTCTTGAGTGTGTTGCTGATGCCATTGCCCTTCTTCCCCCATGTGTGTTGCAGAGTGAAGGGGAGTTTAGGGATAAACTTTCCCCCATTTACGTCACACTCAACTTTAGCCTGGACCCTCTCGCTCCACTGGACCTCCATGGCCTGAGACCCATTCTAAAATACCAGACAACACACCTTATAGAGCAGAAGGTATGTATTAACTACGCTATTCAATTAGCAAACATTTTGGAATTTCTGTTTATTGACTGAATTGAACTGGAATTTACCCCAACCTTGCCAGACATCACACCTTATAGAGCAGAGAGCGTGTACTTCCAGAATATCATCATATTTACCAGACCACATATCTTCCATTTCAGAGCTGGTATGTACATGACACTACTACTGAAACGCCAGTCCACACAACGTATAGAGGGTATGAACATAGGTGCACTATGAACAATGTAGTCCAAAACTATCAGACTTCACCACGATCAGACTTGCACATTTGTGCACCATGTCTAAATCCCCCAATATCTACATTTTGCGCCATAAAGACTTGTTGAAGTAGAAAGGCATAAGTGGCCAGTTTAAATATGGACGACTCTTCAGTAGTGCTGGTCCCCATATGTCTAAAGGTTGGGGGTTAGTCCTGATACACAAAGCACAGAATTACAATATGTGGCAGCCATAGAGTTGGATAGACGGCACACTTGCTACAAAGCCTTTTTTACTTTACTTAAGATGAAAGCCTTCAATGGCACTACCCATGCTGTCACATATGCGATAATGGCAAAGAACGTGGTGGGCCCTCTTTCCAATTCTATGGTGGTAGCTTTTCCGAATTGAGAAAAGAATCCTCAGGGTTGAGTCACGGCTATGTGATTAAACAGAGGGAGAACTGACAGCTCTTTCTGGGTGGAGCACTGGGGCTAGCCATCTGGTTGTGGTTTGTTTATGTATGTAGCCTTTGGTCTCCGCCATGTTGCGAGCCAGACGAGCCAGGCTTGGGGCATGTGCATGTGTTTATGTGTGTGTGTGAGTATAAGCATGTGTGTGTGCACATGTGTGTCTGTGTAAAAGTCTGTGTGTGCTCAGAGCCTCTCACTTATTGGCAGGGAAACCAATACAACTTAGCTAGAACAGCTTTTGGGAATAGCTCAGACTTTCCATGCTTACATTATTACACAGAAATATGTTTGCACTCTCTACCTCGTTCTCTTGCACTTCTCAACAATAAAGTTTTTACCGCCCTTTTTGTCCCACGGAGATGGAGGGATGAAAGAACATGACAGTGAGTAAGTGGGGGAGAAGATAAGCAGAGAAGGGCAACCCTTGGTGTTTCTGTGTGAACATTACTAGTCCCCGTGCGCTCCTCCGTCTTGTGATCTTGTGCTGACTGACCGATTACCACATGGACTTTAGTGAACGATAGCATTGAGGACTTTAAATGAGCCATCGCCATGGATACGGAGTGAGTGACCGCCATGCCGACTCTGCACTCTTGTAGAATTCTTTTTGGGTCTAATGTTTTCCACATGTTGCTGCCCGGGATGGGGTAGTATTGTAACAATGGGTTCACAGTGCACAGAGCAAGAGCAATGTTGGAGAAGGAGAGAGGCGGAAGAGAGGGAAGGGGAATACGGTCTAATCTAATCATATTCTATTTATATTTTACTGTGGTTTGTAAAGTCTTTACACTTCAGTGACAAATTGCTTAGGAGACCAATTCCTCTCCTCACTAAGCAGCAAGACTTTCTTTTTTCTCCCAATCCCTCCTTTCTTCACATTGGAGTCTGTCTACCTTTCTCGAACATCATTGCTCTCCTCATTCCACCAAAACAAAACACTGTTTCCGTTCATTCTTTCACCCCTCATTTGCTTTCTCTTTTTCTGCCCTCCACTTATTCCCTTACTTCTCACTCCTCTACCTTTCCCCCTCATTCTCTCATTTAAGGCGTTAGTCTTCATAAAACTGTATTGCCGTGGTAAATTTACCAGTGGTTGTTCAAAAACCAATGTAAATTGTCATAGAACTGTATGCTGTTTTTGCAGTCTTAAGAAAATATACTGGTAGTACGTAATAAGCTGAAAATCTTAATGAGTTGT
Organism: Salmo trutta; assembly: GCF_901001165.1. Taxonomy (NCBI): domain Eukaryota; kingdom Metazoa; phylum Chordata; class Actinopteri; order Salmoniformes; family Salmonidae; genus Salmo; species Salmo trutta. The sequence continues at coordinate 49,636,437 of NC_042970.1, read as the reverse complement.
ATTAATGTCTTTCTTGGTATTACACAACTCTCTTGCTCTCTCTAAATATCTCTCTCTCTCTTTCAGTAGAAGTGCATTTTTTTTGCATTCTAAGATGAGGAGCTAACTGAATTGTGCCAATAAAGTTCTTCTCCAAATCGAAATATCTCCCTCTCTCTCCCATTAACATTTCTCTCTCTCTCTCTCTCCACACTTCTGTTCTGCAGGCCCAGATTCAGCTGGACTGTGGTGAGGACAACATCTGTGTCCCTGACCTCAAACTGGCTGTTTATGGGTGAGCTGAAGTCCCCTCTCCATTACTCCGGAATAGCCTACCTTGTTATTCTCCCCTCTCCCTCTTGACCTATCGATAGGTGAAAGGCCTCAGTAGGTCTTCAGCCTATTGCTTTCACCTGTCATGTCCTCTCAAAGCAGTGTCAACCAAGAAAGAAGAATAGGAAAGAAACAATTTAATACAGACTGTTGAGAGGTCTATAGTTGGGCTTTTGTGTTAAAGGTTGCTTTTTTTTATTTTACTGGTGATGGCCTGCTCCTGATGGTCAGTCTGAGGGGAGGGAGGGAGCAGCGTTGAGGCTGCCTCTTTACACGTCTCACCGTCCCTCCTCTCTCCCTCCCTCCCTGCGCTGAGAAAAGGGGACACAATCTTCCAGCTGTTGGCGAAACTTAAGTCGCCCTGCATTATTTCTGCCTCATGCACCAATTCATGTTGTTTCTCCCATGACCAGAGAAAGTGAAATATTCCTCGATATTGAAAAAGACACAAGCCACAAATAATAGCTTATCGAAACACTTTGCAGCTGCAGCGCTGGTTGTAGCGTGAGTGGAAGTAGGGAAAATATGCATTTAATGACTTGTAAAACTGTTGAACAAAGTATTGACAGTGCTGAATAACTTAAACATGAACTTACTCATAAAAACAGCAATTCTTTGCAGGATTCGTTGAGTCTCTCTCTAGTCATGGTTTTAAAAGTTTTTAAATCTCACATTATCATCTTTGCTGTGCGTTTGAGGCTTCTTTTTACAGTCTATGGTGCGAGGAAACTGAGCAGACACGGTGATCTGAGCCATCTGATTGGCCAGCAGTAGGCCTATACAGTAGGTGCACTTGATTTGCTCTCTGGGACTGCCAGGTAGGCAGAGTTCTACCTTCAAACACATGAAATGGTTCATAATGGGAACACTTTGCCTAGGGTAGCTGAATCAAGTGCACCTAACGCCAACAGCAAAAAAATAAAAAATTATAATAATAGGAATGCAAGGCTTTATCATTGGGGGTTTTACAGAAATGTTTAGTCATCGACTAGGAATGGCTTGGAGATCGACCAGTCGTGATCGTGATCGACTGTTTTGGTGGTCACTGATATACATGTATGTTTATTTGTCCTTGATTTAAGAAATGCACTTTTATTCCAAGGAGAGTAACTCATATCCTCACGACTCTTTACTTGCTCATGGTTATTAATGGTTAATCATTGTTGTTTGAGTGTGGACAACAGCAGGGTATGTTGCACTATAGGCTGAATGGAACAACTGGGGCCATTCACAAACTAGTAGCTCTAGCTCTTTTCTTGTTCTGTCTTGAGTTGTGTATTGCAGAACTTCGCCATGTGATTTTTATTAGCGGCAGAGTACAATCAAGTTAAGAGTTTCCCATGGAAAATTGGGGAATGTGTGTTTTCTGTTTCCACGAGACCAAGTCAGTCAAAAAAGCGTCTATGATTCAGTACTTTCACTATGCCGCTTCGACGACCTATCACCATTGGAATGTAATACACAGCTTGTTTTTTAGGACTTACATTTTTTGCTTCCCGAGAATTCCCATGCGTGAGGTTGTTTTGTGTTCACAACCTTGAGGCCTGTCTTAGAGATAAATGCCCTTTATTATTGGTACTTTGTGTAGTACATCCTCTGGGTTCAATTATACAGTAGATTTGGAAAGTATTCAGACCCCTTGATTTTTCCCAAATTTTGTTACGTTACAGCCTTATTCTAAAATGTATTAAATTGTTTTTCCCCCTCACCAATCTACACACAATACCCCATAATGACAAAGCAAAAACAGTTTTTGTTTTTTTGCAAATTTATAAAATGAAACAAAACTGAAATATCACATTTACATAAGTATTCAGACCCTTTACTCAGTACTTTGTTGAAGCACCTTTGGCAGCGATTACAACCTTGAGTCTTCTTGGGTATGACGCTACAAGCTTGGCACACCTGTATTTGGGGAGTTTCTCCCTTTCTTTTCTGCAGATCCTATCAAGCTCTGTTAGGTTGGATAGGGAGCGTCCCTGCACAGCTATTTTCAGGTCTCTCCAGAGATGTTAGATCGGGTTCAAGTCCGGGCTCTGGCTGAGCCACTCAAGGACATTCAGAGACTTGTCCCGAAGCCACTCCTGCGTTGTCTTGGCTGTGTGCTTAGGATAGTTGTCCTGTTGGAAGGTGAACCTTCACCCCGCTACGGAGCAGGTTTTCATCAAGGATCTCTCTTGTCATTGCTCCGTTCATCTTTCCCTCGATCCTGACTAGTCTCCCAGTCCCTGCCGCTGAAAAATATCCCCACATCAGGATGCTGCCACCACCATGATTCACCGTAGGGATGGTGCCAGGTTTCCTCCAGACATCACGCTTAGTATTCAGGCCAAATAGTTCAATCTTGGTTTCATCAGACCAGAGAATACTTTTTATCATGGTCTGAGAGTCCTTTAGGTGCCTTTAGGCATACTCCAAGCTGGCTGTCAAGTGCCTTTTACTGAGGAGTGGCTTCCGTCTGGCCACTCTACCGTAAAGGCCTGATTGGTGGAGTGGAGAGATGGTTGTCCTTATGGAAGGTTCTCCCATCTCCACAGAGGAACTATGGAGCTCTGTCAGAGTGATCATCGTGTTCTAGGAAGTCTTTTTTATCAATTATATTTCTATATTTGAGTTTAACCATAATATTTGTTGTAATATTTGTTCTGTCTTATCTAGTGGATTAAACTGAAATTGCAACCAATTTTCTATGGCTTGTTTTAAAAATAGCAATATTTTGGAGATAATTCAAATAACCAAAAGTGAGAGGTTGTAATCTGAATAAAGGGGAAAAGGCCATTCTTGAACATGGGGTTAGACATTCTTACTAATCTGCTAGAGAACCAGTTCGGATTTAAGTATGACTTTTGTATGACTGAAGCCTTTAGGGAGGCTTTAATAGTTCATCATTTCTGTCCTCCGAATTCATATTCATTATATAAATAGGCCTGTTTAATTTTGTCTGGCTTGCCATTCCAAATTAAATTGAATATTTTTTTGCTCGTATAATTTAAAAAACAATTATAAATTGATTACATTTCATATACATGTTTGTCTGTATCTGATAATATCTTAAAAGCTTTGTATTTGATTCAAACTCCCTCTCCCCCACCACCTTAAACTTTTCCTCCTCTCTTGAAGTCTGCAGTGATAGAGTAGCGATGTTATCACCTCCTCTGCGTTTCGTTAAACCTTTTTACATAGGTCCCTGTCCTCACAAGGAACAAATTTGCCTCAGGGACCCCATAAGGTCCGCCATTATGGATTTTCCGCCAATTAGAATTTTATGAAAAACACTGACCGATCTGCACAAAACTTGATATGTGGCATCTATGGACAAAGGTCTCTCTATGCAAAATTTGGTACACATGTTGCAAACAATGTCAAAACTCAACATATGCAAGAACATTCATATCGACCTACGGTAGTGCTATAACAGGTATATATCTCTTGATTTGTTTGACTCAGAGTGATGAAATTTGGCACACATGCTCAGGGATATGAGTCTAGCTAACCCACACGATATTTCAGACACCATTCTGCTGATTTTAGTGAAACTTAGGCAATTGATGCGTATTTCCATAAATATCTGGCATTTACAAAATGACACTGATTGGCCTAAGGGAGGAGCTATAGTAATCATTAGTCACATGCAATATCACAGACACCACTGGCCCAATTGTGACGAAACGTTGGTGAATAATGCATCTTGTCATAAAGATTTGTCATTTACATTAGTTACACTGATTGGCCCAAGGGGGGCGCTGCATCATTCATGGGGGATGACATGTTTATTGTTGCTTTGTTTTACGTTGTTGTATTTTCTTGTGGTTTCCTTAGCGATAGGACAGAGGTATATCTGGGTGACGATAACTCCCTGACCCTGACTTTCAATGCCAGGAACGAGGGAGAGGGCGGGGCCTACGAGGCAGAGCTTTACATGGTGCTTCCCCCAGAGGCTGACTACAGTGGTATAGCCCGCAACAATGCGGTGAGGGACCAACCGTCTGTCTTGTCCCTCTTAGGGGAAATGCTAACTCAAAACGATGCTACGGCTAATATTTCTAACAAAAATGACAATGCTAAGATAATAAATATCCACATGACAATGACCATAATTGAAGTAATATCAATGTAATAATGTTGATACTAACGATGGCCTGATGACTAAAACGATGGTAATGATATAAATGGTTAGAAAGAATTTGCAAATAGTGTGAAGTCAAGTCTATGTCTCCCTCTCCATGTTTGTGCTTGGATCTCATAAGCAGAGTCTGACTCAGCTAACCTGTAGCTACGAGGCAGAGAATCAGACCCGCTATCTGGTCTGTGACCTGGGAAACCCTATGAAGTCTGGCACAAGTGTAAGTGGACCATCATGGACTAACTGTTTCTTAAATTCAAAGTCAAATAGAGCTTTATCGTTAGGAAAGGAACTTCCAATGTTGCTGAAGCAATATGGTACTGCTGTCCTTCTGATTGTGGGTTTCTGTATGTCTGTACAATTATCTGTCTTTACGAGTGATGTTGTGTGACCAAGACTGATCCTGTTAATGACTGTGTGTGTGTGTGTGTGTGTGTGTGTGTGTTTATGACGGACTGTCTTTCTGACAGATCTGAGGTCAGTGTATTTCTAGTGTCTTTGTGGTTGATCGTGTGTCTTTTGTGTGGATCTTCACAGTTGTGGGCAGGCCTCCGCTTCACTGTGCCCCGACTGAAGGACACTTACAATACGGTGCAGTTTGAGCTCCAGATACGCAGGTAAGTCACAGTTGTACCTTCAGAACAGAAATTGTAGAAACTATAAATCACTTTACTGTGTACTGTATTAATATTTAGTTAAATGTTGGTGTGAGGTTGAATGTTTTTTGTACCTCAATCCTCCTAAATACTTCCATACTTACGTGTCCTGACTTGAGCTAAGCTTAGGGTTCGTGGATAGTTAGGTATAATGTTGTCGACAGTTAAGTGAACATCTACAAACCATCTTTTTGGTACAATCTAAATGAAGTGTTACACTTCTCTGTTCTCTCTCCACCCAGTAAAAATGAGAATAGCTCCCAGAGTGATGTTGAGCTCTATGATCTTGAGGTGGCTGTGGTAGCTGATGTTATCCTACAGGGGTGAGTCAGCATGGATGGATGGATGGATAGACGGATGGATGGACGAACAAACAAATGAATTAGTGGTCTCCATCACTATACTAATGACATATTCCCTGTTTAGCTACACTCAGTGACTGGGTACCAATATATTGGACTTCAACAGCCCCAGCCCCAATTACATTTGAAATAATGTTTCGGTACCACGTTCTGTTGGTTATGTGCACTGCGTCCTTTTACTGTTTTGTCCTTTGTCCTACGGTGTTACTCTCTCTCCTTTTCTCGATTGAAGCGTTTCTCGTCCGGACAAGCTCCTCTTCCCTCCCCCAAACTGGAGGATGAGCCACAGCCTCCGAGAGGAGCAGGACATTGGGTCTGAGATCCAGCATGTCTACGAGGTACTCAACATGTGCCACTAGAGTTGCTTTTGTGTTATTTTGTTAAGTGGGGTCAAGTGGAGTTGTAGGGTTAGGTGGTTGAACAAATGCTTATCTCAGCTTCCTGGCACAGTATGCTAACATGGGTTCTCTCTCTTTCTCTTTCTCTCTTGCTCTCTTTCTCTCTCTGTAAGTTGGTGAACAACGGGCCCAGTATGATCAGTCAGTCGGTGCTGGAGCTGCGATGCCCTCTGAGAGCTCAGGGTCACGACCTTCTGTACCCTGTGGAGGTCATCACTCAGGGACCACTTAACTGCAGCTCCAACCACACCCTCAATGCACTGAAACTCAAGGTGAGGAACACACTTACATGCACACATGTACACATGCATAGATGCATGCAGGCAGGCACACACATGCACACACAATCATACTGGATGCACACGCTTGCTCATAATCTACATCCACAGACACTCATCCCAGATACTGTATACCCAACCCGAATACATTGTCATTTATTTTGTGTGGTGTCACATAATCATTCGCAGTATTTACGCCAAGGATATGCAGTAGTCCAATATTACCCAAGTTTATGAGTCACATTGACCATATGAGAGTTTGTGTTATGTGTCTATGAGTGGAATGGTACATGTGTAGTGTTCTGTGTGTGTTGCCAGCTCCAGCCTCCTACAACAGAACAGCCTCCCTCCTCACAGACGGTCAGCCCTGAACACCACATCCAGAGGAGAGAGGTCTACAGGGATCCTCTGGCCAAACAAAGCAACTTGGTGAGACAGCCTTGTGTGTGTGTGTGTGTGTGTGTGTGTGTGTGTGTGTGTGTGTGTGTGTGTGTGTGTGTGTGTGTTGTGACCCGTTAGTGGTACTTTTAATAGGTAAAAAAGGGTTAGCAGGTCAACTTGGTTTCTACAGTCACCTCTCATGTTTGGAGTAGCTTTTAGAGGGAGAAGCTTCACCTCATGTTTGGAGTAGCTTTTAGAGGGGGAAGGGGGGGGGGGGGTAGTGGAGTTAGTGTGATGTTGTTGGCTTGTACTGTGAGAGTGAATACATGTATGGCTGAAAGGAAACCACCAGCCCAGACCCATAAATTACAAAACTCATTGTAGCTACAAATTCTTCAAATGGAAACATGACCATGCACGCACTCACACAGTCATCCACTGACAGTACTGACCACACTCTCAGTCCCTACAGCATTATAAAGCCAGCCAGTAGTGCCTCTCGAGAGCTGTTCATCTGATCCCCATATGAAGATTCCGGGAGATGTTTTCTCTCCTTCTTCCCTTAATCTTCTCTCCTTTTTACCTTTTCTTTTCTCTCATTTCTTCATTATTTATTGATCATATTTCCTTATTTTCTCTCCCTTTTCTTCTCTCCCCCTCCCCTCACTCATCTTGTTTAGGGACTCGACATGCTTAACCCCATGTGGAGTGAACAGTGACACACGGCCGCTGAGGTCTGTTGACTCTAAAAACAGTAAAACAGCAGATACCGACTGTTAAATGAAGTCACTTGGCACATAGTCCGGGAGCACAGAGATTAGAGAGTTAAGGGGTAATAATGAGTTTCTTATGTGAGGCCTGTAGTTCACTAGCTTGTTAAATAGACTGTCCTCGAACGCTGCTGGTGCAGCAGTCATGTTTATTGGCCTGCCTAACCTCTTCTCTCTTGAAGTCATTGTCTGTTCTTTTTACTTTGTTTGTTGTTTTTCATTGTAATTCAGTCTCTTTTTGAGTCTAGGCTTTCGTTTCATGTCCTAACGATAGCCTTATGAGCTGAATTACCACAAACAAAACACTAAGAACCAACCGTGGCTTCGCTAATACCACAAAAGACCAACTGAAAGGAAATGATTCTCTCGTAAAAGGGATATGAGGATATCTATCATAATAAGATCTGCTCGTAATTATAAGTTATATAGCGTCGTTGTATGTGAAATAAACTTCTCAAAACAGCTGTCAAATCAAAACGGTTCTCTTTTTTTTTTTTTTTTCCTTTATGCTCTCCACCCATTGTTATTCAGTCATTATTCATTCCCTCTCTCCCCGTCATTCAGTATTCTTTCACTTCAAAATAAACGAATGACCACAAAACGTTTTACAACAAATTAACCATGGCTCCCCACTTTTCACAAAGGGCACAAAACTATAACCTAGTATCATTCCCTTTCATTAAAAGCAAAGGGATTAGCTCTTTATGGAAAACTTGAAGATGCACTAAGTTTAGTTGCTCATTGTTTACAAAAAACGTTGGCTTGAATGATGCCCCAAAGGCAAAAGTTCACAATAGCCTCTTACTGCTCATAATCACAGATTGTTAGCTATAACTGTTTGTGAGACTGACTGAATGTCATGTATTGGTGGTCTGTACTGATTACTGTTTTCCTTCCTCCGTAGTCATGCTCTACGGTGGAGTGCTGGAGGCTGCACTGTCATGTGGGTTTACTGGAGAGAGGAAGCAGTGTCATTCTGACAGTCCGCTCACGCATCTGGGCTGAGACCTTCATCGAGGTGAGAGAGCGTGACTGTAGTTTGTACTACTGTCATGTACCGTGCAGTACTGTTTATATTAAATGATCATTTGGATAGGACATGTATATTGTGTTATGTAGATCAAATGTAATTTAACTTGGTACTAACAATCCTTATGTAGTATTAGTACTATAATACCACTGCTATTATTGGTAGTTCAAATGAAGAATGAAGCTACTTCAGAAAGTATTCATACTCCTTGACTTATTCCACATTTTTCTTGTGTTACAGCCTGAATTCAAAATGGATTAAATAGTTGTTGTTTTTTATCTCACCCATCTACACACAATACCCCATAATTATTTTTTTGTTGTTGAAAATCTATTCAAAATGAAATACATAAATATTTAATTTACATAAGTGAAGGCACTGTAGGTTCTGCTAGTCGATGGTACAATGTTGCCCTCTCCTTGTAGTACATTTGTAAAACATATAAAACATTTTTTTAGAGTGTCTGTTTTTACAGTGAAAGGTGTTGGATTTTTTTGTACACACTTTGGCGATATTTGGCTAAGTAGTTCAGATGATCTATTGTCTCATGATTTCTTTTCTTTGAACTAATGCTACAGAGGGCATACAAGCAGTATGTGCTGGAGTGTTCTGCCCAGTACAGAGTCAAGAACATGCCCTATGCCATCGCTCCCAAACTCAAACCCAGTGGATCCACGAAGGCAAGTGCAATTTATTTATTAAACGGTTCATTTTTAGATTTTTGATGGTTTAGACCGGTCCTGTCTGTATGATTTGGGATATCGTTTGAAGAAGTGCACACAAAACATTTAAAAAAAAAAAACATTTTTATGAGTAATGTCACAATTTTTCCAAGTGACCTCTCACTCCCCAACGGTAACAACATATCATTGCGTTGCAGGTCCTGACTCCAGTGATGTGGAACAAGCCGGAGAGCCAGTACATTGTACCCCTGTGGATCATCATTCTGGCCATACTGGCTGGACTGCTGCTGCTCGCCCTGCTCATATATGTACTATACAAGGTAAGTGTAGCGTAAAGGACAATAAACCCAATGGGCAAAATCACATGCATGTTACGTCATAATGACGTAATGTTCTGTTTGTAAACTGTTTTTATGGTTGGGAATACATTATATAACCAGATAAAGATGTTGTCATAGGATAGACGTCATACTATTACAACCTGGGTCTGGTTGCTAAAAATACATATAGAAAATCCTTTTCCAACCAGTATACAACCTGACCATGAAGTCCCATAAGAGGTCATCATGATATCATTGCAACCGGTTTTGCCAGCTAGGGAGAAGCATATCATTCTTAAAATAATATCTAAAAACTATAAAATAATATCAAGATTAGAAGTGTTCAAAATGTGCAGTCTTGAAAGCGTATGTTAGCAAATAACGATGAAATGCAATCTAACTGAACTGGTACTATGACATCTGAGGGCTATTCCATGTAATGATTGCCTTTGAAATTGTAATAAGTCTCCTTTCTCTTTCCATCCTTCCAGATGGGCTTCTTCAAAAGATCCGATCCCTATGGTACAGCCATGGAGAAAGCTCAACTCAAACCCCAGGCTTCTTCGGAGGCCTAAATGATGGACCATCCCAGACGTCGTTTTGAAAACTGGAAAGTCATTGCGTTGGACTGAACTTGTAACTCCAAATGAACTACAGAATACTCATGCATGAAGGGCAGTCTTCAACTAATATCAATAGGATGAGTACTACTTGGACCTCACTGGTATTCAGCCTCGTACTACATTGAAATGCTCAAGCAGGCAAACACATAATGAGATGTCTGGCCTAAACTACAACAAGAGCTATCCTGAAAAAATATTTTCTGGCATGGTTGAATGGACAATAATGTCTTTAAAATCCTGATTTTTGCTTTGGGAAAATCTCCATCAAAGTAGCAACACTGGATGGGGCAATGGAGCATTCATTCAATTGTTTAATTCACCAAATACATCTTTACCTAAATCAAATCAAAGTTTATTGGTCACGTACACAGTTTGGCAGATGTTATAGTGGGTGCAGTGAAATGCTTGTGTGACTAGCTCCTAACAGTGCAGCAAAAATTTCAAACAAGTACCTTTTTTTTACATTTTATTAACTTGAAACAAGAAATCACGAATGGCAGAATGAATCCATTTATAATAACACTATCAGTAATCCAAATGGAATCTATGCGTATACATACAAAGATATACTTAAGAACAATGGAGGAAAAAGTACACAATTGTCATACTTAAGTAAAAGTAAAGATACTGTACCTTAATAGAAACTGACTCTAGTAAAAGTGAAAGTCACCCAATTAAACACTATTTGAGTAAAAGTCTAAAATATTTGGTTTCACATTCCTTATATTAAGCAAACCAGACGCCACGATTTTCTAGTTTATTTTATTTAAGGATAGGCAGGGGCACACTCCAACACTTAGACAATCATTTACAAACAAAGCATTTTTGTTTAGTGAGTCGGCCAGATCAGAGGCGGTATGGATGACCAGGGATTTTCTCTTGATAAGTGTGTGAATTGGACCATTTTCTTGTCCTGCTAAGCATTCGAAATGTAACAAGTACTTTTGGGTGTCAGGAAAAATGTATGGTGTAAAAAGTACATTATTATCTTTTGGAATGTAGTGGAGTAAAGGTAAAAGTTGTCAAAAATATGAGTAGTAAAGTAAAATACAGATACACAAAAACTACTTAAGTAGTCATTTAAAGTATGTTTACTTAAGTACTTTACACCACTGCTTAAGAATTACAGGTACGGTGGTAGACATTTTACCTACCTACCGGTAAATGAGGAGAGAATGTTGAAGAAAGTGTGCTATTGAAGGGAATCAGTGTGCGGCATAACGGTAACAGCCAAATACCTCCGAATGCTAGGAGCAAAAAATGACACATGGAAGGGTATCAGTCAAGATAAATGTTTTCCTAATGTCACAAAACTCCCTCTATCCTCCCGACGTATGGAAAGACCCCACATTGAAGGAGAGTTTGCTACTCCGAGTTGCCTTATTTTGGCCCAAGCTTACGGTGGCCCACCATCGACAAAGTCGGCAGTAGCTGACAATGCTAACAGTTTCATGTTGACCATCAGTTGGTCATTGCGTTGCTGGGCTGCTGGCGATATACCGCCATATCTGTCAACACGGGTGCAATATCAGCTTGCCGACAGTGGTGTGCTGCCTCATAGCCACCAGTTGTTAGCTGGAGAGTTTTTGATGTTGTTGAGAAAATGAAAATGGCCTTTTTGCTTAGATATATATATATATATATATTACATTTGTCATGCACTTCCTGATGCATTATGTTACTGTGCAACTTGACCACATTTGTAAATACACTGCTAGAGCTTTTTAGATACTTATTACAGTTGAATGATAGATATAACCTCGCATCCACTAATCACTATTTATAACCCATTTTTTGTGCATTCAACAAAAGGAACTTGGTCATACTTAAGGAAATGTTGTTGTTTTTGGGGGGGGGGTGTATGTTTCGAAGTTGTACACTTATAATTTCGTGAAGACTATGTAAAATGCAGTGGAAATATGTTTTTTTTTGTAAAACTATTCTCTCCCATATTGGGAGTTGTCATATCTTTTTCATAAGTTGATTTGAAATAAATGTACCATTTTATATAACCCTATCCAAATACTTTTGAGAAGATAAATGTTAATGTGCTTGCTTCTGAAAGCAAGAACACTAGTGTTATTCACCATACTTATTAGACATTTACATTTTAGTAATTTAGCAGATGCTCTCATCCAGAGCGACTTACATTAGGGAAGGCATACATTTCATAAGTTTTCATACATTTTTTTTTTTTTTCCGTACTGGTCCCCCGTGGGAATCAAACCCACAACCCTGGCCTTGCAAACACCATGCTCTACCAACTGAGCCACACGGGACCTATTAGTGTGCCTTTAGTTGCATTGAGCGGGATGGAAGAAGTGCATACTTCTGGGTGAAGGGTGGTACCTGTGTTTACATGGTACCTGTGTTCCGATTGCCTACCGTTCTCCCCGTCAAAGATTTAACAATGTTGGAAACTCCCTCCAGCCAATGCTTACAACAATCCAATGCTTTTTTAATAGGGACGCAAGTTAAATGACATTTTCTTTACTTTTTTTGGTTGTGGATGGGTCAGAAGCCTGCCCTGGATTGGATTTTTGTATGGCAACACTGTTATTGGTTAGAAACAACTAGCTATAGTGAGAGAAAAAAAACTTAACTCAGAATATATAGTGCAGCACCTTGCTTCAGCTCTCACGATCAGAAGGAACAAGAGCGGATAACAATTAACCACAGCAAAAGTACAGTGCCTTCTGAAAGTATTCAGACTTATTTCACATTTTGTTGTGTTACAGCCTGAATTCAAAATGCATTAAACTGATTTTTTTTCTCACCCATCTACACACTATACCCCATAATGACAAAGTAAAAATGTATTAAATTAAATACAGAAATATGAAATTTACAGACGTATTCACATCCCTTTGCTATGACACTCCAAATTGAGCTCAGGTGCATCCAATTTCCTTTGATCATCCTTGAGATGTCGTTACAAGTTGATTGGAGTCCACCTGTGGCCAATTCAATAGTTTGGACATGATTTGGAAAGAAACACACTTGTCTATTTAAGGTCCCAGTTGACAGTGCATGTCAGAGCAGAAACTATACCATGAAGTCCAAGGAACTGTCCGTAGATCTCCAAGATATAATTGTGATGAGGCATATATCTGTGGAAGGGTAGGCATATATCTGGGGAAGGGTATAAAACAATTTCTAGAATGTTGAAAGTTTCCAAGTGCACAGTGATTTCCATCATTGGGAAATGGAAAAAATATGGAAGTACCGAGACTCTGCCTACAGCTGGCCGTCTGACCAAACTAAGCAACAGGGCAAGAAGGACCTTGGTCAGAGTTCCTTGGCTGAGATGGAATAACCTGCCAGAAGGACAACAGTCTCTATAGCACTTCATCAATCTGGGATTTATGGGAGTGGCCAGACGGAGGCCAATACTAGCAAAAAGGCACTTGAAAGACTCCAGGCACATGTCATCTCCCATCTAACACCATCCCTACCGTGAAGCATGGTGGAGGCAGCATTATGCTATGGGGATGCTTTTCAGCGGCAGGGACTGGGAGACTGGTAAGGATAGAGGGAACAATGAATGGAGCCAAATACAAGAAAATCCTTGATGAGAACCTGCATCAGACTGGGGCGAAGATTTACATTCCAGCAGGACAATTACCCCAAGCATACAGCCAAAGCAACACCCAAGCATACAGTCCTTGAGTGACCTTGAATCCCATTGAAAATCTGTGGAAAGATTATTGTTCACTGCCGTTCCCCATCTAACTTAACAGAGCGTGGGAAAGTCTGCAAGGGACAAAATCCCCAAATCCACATGTGCAAAACTGATACACATAGCAAAGACGACTCAAAGCTGTAATCGCCGTTAAAGGTGCTTATACAAAGTATTGACTCAGAGGTGTGAACACTTATGTAAATGAGATATTTCTGTATTTCATTTGCAATACATTTGCAAATGAAATAACAAAACATGTTTTCACTTTGTCATTATGGGGTATTGTGTGTAGATGGGTGAGATAAAAATATCAATTTAATCCATTTTGAATTTAGGCTGTAACACAACAAAACGTGGAGTGAGAGAAGGACTATGAATACTTTCTGAAGGCACTGTAAGTATTCAACTTAACTACCTTTGTTGGTAAATTTCTTTAATCCTAAGGTGCTGACCTGTTGCACCCTCTATAACCACTGTGATTATTATTTGACCCTGCTGGTCTTCTATGAATGTTTGAACATTTTGAAGAACGATCGGGCCTTAATGACCGTGTACTATAATCTCCACTGGCACATCCAGAAGACTGGCCACCCCTTCCTTTCTAGGTTTCTTCCTAGGTTCCTGCCTTTCTAGGGAGTTGTTCCTAGCCACCATGCTTCTACACCTGCATTGCTTGCTCTCTGGGGATTTAGGCTCGGTTTCTGTATAAGCACTTTGTGACAACTGCTGATGTAAAAAGGGCTTTAGAAATTTGATTAAATTGAATCAAAGTACCATACCATATCTTGTTTTCTGAAAATGTTGGTGATCATTTCCAGTTCTACAGTCATTAAGAATCATACTTTTTTTGCGTTAGTGTCTTTTATTTTAATTGAAGGATTTCTTTCTCACTGATGAATAATGAGGGCCATATGTTTCAAAAGCGTATCAAAAGCGATGATTATTGCCGTTTCTAAACGTTAAAACACAGAGTCGGGATTGTAGTTCACATGAGCCAGTCACGGGCGAAGCTAACTGCTGAAAACTGTATGGAGAACGCAGAATTCAGCCTCGAGTTTGAGAGCTATGCAATAACATGTGGCATGGTATGCCAAAGCTATATATAAAGCTAGTAGGCAAACAAGCCAGCAGTATTAACAACAAAGCCGGTCTTAATTTGCATAAAAAACAAATGCAAGAAAGGCGCAACAACAACGTGTCAATTAACTACATGTAGCATAAACAAAACTGGTCAATGAATCAAAATTGCTGTTTGACTTGGACTATTAGCATGTAGCGGCCAGTAATGTCCGAAATGCTACATAAAACCAATGTTCTTGTTGAGTGAATTCCTTTTCTGTTTACTTCTTCAATGTGATAACATTTTGTACTCAAATTTTTATTGACGCATACTTTCTACGATTTCTGCTGACCATTTGGTGTGCGCTCACCTCTCTGAGTTCAAGAAGGACCCGAATTGAGGGAAGCACCCATAAACGTGCCTGTTTTTATACTTGTCCATAGAGTTTGCTAGAAGGCACACCTGCCACAAATTCGCTATCTCCACCTCCATGCCCCAGACGGGGCAAATTCAGTACACATTTTGCCTTTAATCGAAACATATATCTTCTGATATTGGGGCCCAGGCTTTAGCTCAATGGGATTCACAAGTTCCTCACATGGTACATGGTTGTGTGGTTGAATGGGTAACTTTCCAAAGAATTTTGCCATCTTACTACCCCAGAAGTCGGGGGTTCATTTCCTGCTTTACCTGTCCCACTTTTACTCCTTCTCTGTTTCTAATCTGTAAAAAAAAGTGTTGAAAAAATATAGGTGTTTTACTTAAGTCCATGTTCTATTGACTTAAGTCCATGTTAAGTCTACTCAACTGTCAAGTCCTGAAGACTGTCTGAGTGGACTAAGGCAGTGTCTTGACAAGCAGGAATCCAAGTTCAAATCCAACTTGTCACACAAATACCAGAGATGAAGGCCCTCATGTTACCTCTGATATAATTTACATAGCTCTAAACATTTTGATTGTAACATCATTTATAATCTCACAATGGGCCTGTATCTTATTCACTGGAAATGTAGATTTTAAGAGCCTACAATAATAGGCTTCATTGATTCAAAATGATCACCAATCAATATTTAGGCTATAAACCATTTGCATTTCTAAACCATTTGATTGTATGAGAGTCTGCCGAAAATATTTTTGTGTTTTGATGCTGACTTTTACAGTACATCCACTGAAACCCCCCAAAAACAGTGTGGTTGTTTGGTGCAAGGGTTCAATAATAAATGTATTGTGTTCAACAATCTAGTATTTGAGCAACTGTACCATTATAGACTATTCGTAACATTAGAAAAGGGCTGTCCCATGAGCCAGATCATGTCTGTGCTCACGGGGAAGGGCCAATGACTTAGTTAAACTTTAAAGGGAATATAATTCTCTCACATTAACAGTTTAACATAGCATTATATCAATTCACAAATAGTTTCATCTTTACTCATTCATTTTATACAATAATTAGACGCAAACCTCATAACGGAGGCACCTGTATAAACAGAGTTATGGTAATGTGGCTGTATTGTCTTTCATGAGGTCACAAACATGAAACAAAATGGACCGGGTCGTAGCTGGCTTCTCCACCGACCTTTTACACATTCTCCAAAACATGGATATTGTTCAGTTCACAAGTTCTGTGATGTAGAAGAAGTTCCTTTGTTCTACTGTGAAACTCTCTCTCTCTATACTGCATGGCCAGGAGGAGAGAGTCTCCTCCAGGAATGTACGACCTGAGATAACAGAACCTGGGTGTAGGAGAGAGAGGGGGATGCCACGCTCTATACCCAGAAAGGGCCACGTCATGACACTGCCATCAGAGGTATTATGACAGTAAAAAATAGAGCTTTCAAGTGTCTGATATTTAGAATTCAAGAAATAGGTTCTAGCAATATTTGTTTTATTCCCTTGCCTGTTTGCCTGTGAGCCAATGCCACAGATGTTAGAAAATTGAGACAAGATATTATGTGTGTAGTAAATCTGAGTAGGTTGATGTGTATGATATTGGATGTGATTTAGTGAAAGTGTGTACAATGCCTGTATAAGAGTAAGACTATAATGGGGGATGTCCAAAGAAATAATAACTCCGCCAATTTGCATGTTTTAGTGTCTATGTGTGTAACATGTAGGGTGTATAGCCTTAATATTCATGATGATAATTGTAATCCATATCATATCACCATCATAGTTGCATCATAATTACCTTTAACATCATTGACAAACACATCCCAGCATTTCCACAGCAATTAACGTTTCACATGATCATGAAAGGGACCTTGCATTACTCTAGAGACAGCTTCACTACAGTACAAATGTATTCCGTACAATATGTTATTATTCCCCAATGCCCCTATTCTGATATCTTCCCCTTGCTTGTTGTAAACATATATAAACTTGAAGACACTTACATAAAAAAGACAGACAAACAATAAACACAACCTGTTAGGGACAGACGTTCCGCTAGAGTGGCGCGAATTACAAATACCTCAAAAATGCAAAAACGTCAATTTTTCAAACATATGACTATTTTACACCATTTTAAAGACAAGACTCTCCTTTATCTAACCACATTGTCTGATTTCAAAAAGGCTTTACAACGAAAGCAAAACATTAGATTATGTCAGGAGAGTACCCAGCCAGAAATAATCACACACCCATTTTTCAAGCTAGCATATATGTCACAAAAACCAAAACCACAGCTAAATGCAGCACTAACCTTTGATGATCTTCATCAGATGACACTCCTAGGACATTATGTTATACAATACATGCATGTTTTGTTCAATCAAGTTCATATTTATATCAAAAACCAACTTTTTACATTAGCATGTTTTGTTCAGAACTAGCATACCCACCGAAAACTTCCGGTGAATTTACTAAATTACTCACGATAAACGTTGACAAAAAACATAATTATTTTAAGAATTATAGATACAGAACTCCTTTATGCAATCGCGGTGTCCGATTTTAAAATAGCTTTTCGGTGAAAGCACATTTTGCAATATTCTGAGTAGATAGCCCGGCCATCATGGCTAGCTATTTTGACACCCACCAAGTTTGGCACTCACCAAACTCAGATTTACTATAAGAAAAATTTGATTACCTTTGCTGTTCTTCGTCAGAATGCACTCCCAGGACTTCTACTTCAACACCCAATGTTGTTTTGGTTCCAAATAATCCATAGTTATATCCAAATACCTCTGTTTTGTTCATGCGTTCAAGTCACTATCCGAAGGGTGACGCGCCGATGCGTTTCGTGACAAAAAATGCAAAATATTCCATTACCGTACTTCGAAGCATGTCAAACGCTGTTTAAAATCAATTTTTATGCGATTTTTCTCGTAAAATAGCGATAATCTTCCAACCCGGGAGACGTTGTATCCGTTCAATCACTGAAATAAGAAAATGGAGTCGTCACATGCACGCGCGCACCAGTGTCATTGTTCTCAGAAGTACCACTCTCCAAAACCCCTACTGTTTTTCGCCCAGAGACGGCAGAGTTATCATTCAACGTTCTGGCGCCTTCTGAGAGCCAATGAAAGCCTTAGAAAATGTCACGTTACAGCAGAGATCCTGTATTTTCGATAAAGAGGCTGCAGAAGGCCAAGAAATGGTCAGACAGGCACTTCCCATATAGAATCTTCTCAGGTTTTGGCCTACCATATGAGTTCTGTTATACTCACAGACACCATTCAAACAGTTTTAGAAACTTGAGGGTGTTTTCTATGCAAATCTACTAATTATATGCATATTCTAGTTTCTGGGCAGGAGTAATAACCAGATTAAATCGGGTACCTTTTTTATCCGGCCGTGAAAATACTGCCCCTTATCCCTAACAGGTTAATCTTACATCTAGACGTTCCGCTAGCGGAACACCTGTTCCAATATCCAATGATGGGCGTGGCGCGAAATACAAACTCCTCTAAAATCCGAAAACTTCAATTTTTCAAACATATGACTATTTTACACCATTTTAAAGACAAGACTCTCCTTTATCTAACCACACTGTCCGATTTCAAAAAGGCTTTACAGCGAAAGCAAAACATTAGATTATGTCAGCAGAGTACCCAGCCAGAAATAATCAGACACCCATTTTTCAAGCTAGCATATAATGTCACATAAACCCAAACCACAGCTAAATGCAGCACTAACCTTTCATGATCTTCATCAGATGACAACCCTAGGACATTATGTTATACAATACATGCATGTCTGCTCAATCAAGTTCATATTTATATCAAAACCCAGCTTTTTTACATTAGCATGTGACGTTCAGAACTAGCATACCCCCCGCAAACTTCCGGTGAATTTACTAAATTACTCACTATAAACGTTCACAAAAAACATAACAATTATTTTAAGAATTATAGATACAGAACTCCTCTATGCACTCGCCATGTCCGATTTTAAAATAGCTTTTCGGTGAAAGCACATTTTGCAATATTCTGACTAGATAGCCCAGCCATCACGGCTAGCTATTTAGACACCCACCAAGTTTAGCACTCACCAAAGTCACATTTACTATAAGAAAAATGTTATTACCTTTGCTGTCTTCGTCAGAATGCACTCCCAGGACTTCTACTTCAATAACAAATGTTGGTTTGGTTCAAAATAATCCATAGTTATATCCAAATAGCGCTGTTTTGTTCGTGCGTTCAAGACACTAGCCGAATGGTAAAGAAGGGTTACGCGCACGACGCATTTCGTGACAAAAAATTTCTAAATATTTCATTACCGTACTTCGAAGCATGACAACCGCTGTTTAAAATCAATTTTTATGCTATTTTTCTCGTAAAAAAGCGATAATATTCCGACCGGGAGTCGTTGTATCCGTTCAAAGACGAAAGAATAAAAACATGGGGTCGTCTCATGCACGAGCCTCAGTTCCATTGTCCGCTGATAGACCACTTAGGAAATGCGCTAATGCTTTTCAGCCAGGGCCTGGAATTACGTCATTCAGCTTTTTCCCGGGTTCTGAGAGCCTATGGGAGCCGTAGGAAGTGTCACGTCATGCCAGAGATCCCCTGTTTTGGTTAGAGATGATCACGAACGACAAGATATGGTCAGAGAGGGCGCTTCCTGTTTGGAATCTTCTCAGGTTTTGGCCTGCCAAATGAGTTCTGTTATATTCACAGACACCATTCAAACAGTTTTAGAAACTTTGGAGTGTTTTCTATCCAAAGCGAATAATTATATGCATATTCTAGTTTCTGGGCAGGAGTAATAATCAGATTAAATCGGGTACGTTTTTTATCCGGCCGTGAAAATACTGCCCCCTAGCCATAAGAGATTTTAAGGCTAACCGCGTCGTGGAATCCTTAGCAACAACTTTATTTCTGATTAAAAATGATTTAATGAAACATTTTTTTATATAAACAACAAACCGAGTGTAGACAGTACAATGTTCTGTTGCGCGCTCTGATGACGTATCTGATCTTCTCTCACAGATTAAAAACATGCTTTACTTCTCTGGGAAAGGGGGTCAGTATTGAGTAGCTTGGATGAAAAGTGTGGCCGAAGTAAAATGCCTGCTACTCAGGCCCAAAAGCTAGAATATGCATATAATTAGTAGATTTGGATAGAAAACACTGACGTTTCTTAAACTGTTTGAAATGATGTCTGTGAGTATAACAGAACTCATATGGCAGGCAAAGTCTGAGAAAAAATCCAAACAGGAAGTGGAAAATCTGAGGTTTGTAGTTTCAAGTGATTGCCTCTCCAATATACAGTGTCTGTGGGGTCATATTGCACTTCCTAAGGCTTCCACTAGATGTCAGTCTTTAGAACATTGTTGCAGGCTTCTGTGAATGGGGAGAGAATAAGAGCTGATTGTATCAGGTGTCTGGAAAATTGGCATGAGCTCAATCATGTGCGCGGCCGTGAGAGCGAGCTGCCTTTCCTTTCAATTCTAAAGACAAAGGAATTGTCCGGTTGGAATATTATTGAAGATTTATGATAAAAACATGCTAAAGATTGATTCTATACATCGTTTGACATGTTTCTACGAACTGTAATGTAACTAATTTGACTTTGTCTGGACTAAACCTGCACGCTTAGTGAATTTGGAGCGCTGGACTAAACACCCTGAACAAAATGGAGGTATTTGGACATAAAGATTAACTTTATCGAACAAAACAAACATTTGTGGAACTGGGAAACCTGGGAGTGCATTCTGATGAAGATCAAAGGTAAGTGAATATTTATAATGCTATTTCTGACTTCTGTTGACTCCACAACATGGCGGGTATCTGTATGGCTTGTTTTGGTGTCTGAGCGCTGTACTCAGATTATTGCAAAATGTGCCTTCGCCGTGAAGCTTTTGAAATCTGGCACAGCGGTTGCATTAAGGAGAAGTTTATCTATAATTCTGTGCATAACACTTGTATCTTTTATCAAAGTTTATGATGAGTATTTCTGTAAATTGATGTGCTCATTCACCGGTTGTTTTGGAGGCAAAACATTTCTGAACATTACACGCCAATGTAAAATGGCGTTTTTGGATATAAATATGTACTTTATCGAGCAAAACATTCATGTATTGTGTAACATGAAGTCCTATGAGTGCCATCTGATGAAGATAAAAGGTTAGTGATTAATTTTAGCTGTATTTCTGGTTTTTGTGACGCCTCTCCTTGCTTGGAAAATGGCTGTGTGGTTTTTCTTGTCTAGGTGCTGTCCTAACATAATCTAATGGTATGCTTTCGCCGTAAAGCCTTTTTGAAATCTGACACTGGTTGGATTAACGAGAAGTTTCTTTAAAATGGTGTATAATACTTGTATGTGTGAGAAATTTGAATTATGAGATTTGTTGTTTTAAATTTGGTGCTCTGCTATTTCACTGGCTGTTGGCGGGGTGGGATGCTAGCGTCCCACATTTCCCACAGAGGTTAACAATATACTGTCACAGGCCGGCTCATAGCCTGTGGCAAAAATGAGAGGACATCAACAACCGATATAGGCCAATTCAAAAAGTTCTTTATTACTAAACAAAACTATTAATTCTAAACAAAGAAAAAGGAATGAGGTGTGGAAATGTCATAATGTAGGGTGTATGTAGGGTGCATGGAAACTAAATAAACCAACAAAGGAACAAACAAAACAGGATCATACCTGGAGGAGCAGGGAGAGAGAGAGCAAGCCAAGCGAGAGAGAGGTTAGTGGAGCAGTTTGTTAAATACCCTGAGCCCAGGTGGCTCCAATCACACCAGCTCCAATCACTAACGACCCTCCTCTGCCTGCAGGAGGAACCGCCCCTGCACTGCAGAGGAGGAGCCGTGACACCCCCCTCCTTAAAATGAGGGTCCCACCCTCAATTCAAATTACGACCCAACATATTTAACACAATCCAAATTCCCCCCCCCCAAAAAAAAAAAACAGATACCAGTCCCGGCTCCTAGTAGTAGCCCTGTGTCCCCTAGCTGACTGTCCGTCCTCAAACTCAGCAGCCCTGGTACCTGGGGAGCTAATTAAGAGGAAAGAGGCGCAGACAGCCCGCAGGGTTCAGCAGAGAGAAAATACAAACTAGATTAAAGGAGCACGGGACAGAGCATCAGCAATAATATTATCCTTACCCCTAATGTGTCTAATATCAAGGTTGAATGGTTGCAAGAACAAAGCCCAACGCATTAGGCGCTGGTTGGGATTTTGCAGGGACTTCAGAAAAGTGGGTTGTGGTCCGTGAACACAGTTAAAGGGGTTAAACCAGAACCAACAGACCTCGAAGTGCTGTAAAGCCCAAATGAGACCTAAAGCCTCATTTTCAATTACAGAATTGTTTCTGATACTTCTTATATTTCCAGTAAAAGAAACTGACTGGACACTCAATATTGTCATCATTTTCCTGGAGAAGCACAGACCCAACACCGATTTGACTGGCGTCTATCTGCAATTTGAAAGGTTTCTCAATTTGGTGCTACCAACACAGTTGCCAAACACAAAAGAGCCTTAACTGCATGAAATGCCTCTTGACACTGGGTGGACCAGAGAAATTTAGCCTTGGCATTCAACAGATTGGTCAGGGGGGACACTACTACCGAAAAGTTTACAAAAAGCACGGTAGTACCCCGCCATTCCCAGGAAGCGCATCAGTTCTTTCTTTGTGGAGGGCTGTGGGAACTGCTTCACAGCCTGAACCTTGGCTTCCACAGGACAGACAACACCCTGACCAACAACCTTGCCTAGGTATGTGACTGTAGCTTTGGCAAACTCACACTTGCCCAAATTGATAGTCAACCTGGCCCACACCAGTCTTTCGAACAGGGCTTGCACTCTACAGACATGCTCCTCCCAAGAGTTTGAGTAGACGACCACCTCGTCCAAGTACACTGCACACCCTTCCAAACCTGAGATCACCCGATTCATCAGCCTCTGGAAGGTGGCTGGAGCATTCCGCAACCCGAAAGGCATCACTGTATAAGAGAACAAACCAGATGGAGTTATAAAGGCAGCAATCTCACAAGCTCTTTTGGTAAGGGGTACTTGCCAATATCCCTTTAAAAGATCAAATTTGCTAACATACTTTGCTGACCCAACTTGATCGATACAGTCCTCCATCCTAGGAAGAGGGTAAAGGTCTGCTTTAGTAACATTGTTAACTTTTCTATAATCAGTGCAAGGTCTGAAAGTGGAATCAGACTTTTTGACCAGAAGACAGGGTGAAGCCCAATTTGAATAACATGGCTCCGCAATACCATTGTCCAACATATACTGCACCTCTGTTTCCAATTGCAGTCCCTTCTCCTGAGATACACGATAAAATCTGTTTGATAGGCTTAGCATCTCCGATGTCTATGTCATGCTCAATTAAGTGGGTTTTCGATAGAGTGTCAGAAAACAAAACAAGGTAGCTTCTAATAAGAGCTACCAAATCACGTTTCCCAGAGTCTAAATGATCTACCAAAACCCCAAGGTTTTGCAAAGTCTGGGAGTTTTTCAACCGACCTTGTAAGACCTCATCCAAAACCCTAACTACCTCCTCTTCTCCCCCCTCCACAAAGTTAAAGCCACAAGATGCAGTGACTGGAGCAGCAGTCAACGCTGACCTCACTGGAGTGCCTTCCACTTTGCTTAGATCACGGGAGTGATAACATTTTAACAGGTTCACATGGCATAATTCCTATGACCAGGGGTTTCAATAAGGTAGTTCAAATCTGACACTTTGCGCAACAGTGAAAGGACCACAGTATTTTGCCTGAAAAAATGAACTTACAAAAGGCAAAAGAGCAAGTACACGATCACCAGGACTAAACTCACGCAGCTCAGCCTGTCCATCATATTTCAGTTTCATTTTCTGTTGAGAACATTTTAGTTTCTTTCGCCAGTTCACCAGCCCTATACAACTTGAACCTAAAACCATTTACATAGTCAATAAGGTTCTGAGGTGGTTCCTCAGGCAAACAACCATCCTGCAGTACTGCTAAAAGCCCACGCACCTTATGACCAAACACTAAGTCATTTGGGCTAAACCCTGTGCTTTCCTGCACTACTTCACGAGCAGCTAGTAACAACCAAGGTAACCCCTCCTCCCAATCTGCAGACAGTTCTGTACAATATGCATGAAGCAAGGATTTTAAAGTTTGATGAAAACGTTCCAAAGCTCCCTGACTGAGCATGGTACGCAGTAGACTTATTGTGTTTAACTTTAAGCTGTTTGAGAACCTGAGCAAATAAATGGGAGGTAAAGTTAGATCCCTGATCTGACTGGATGATTTTTGGAATCCCAAATGTTGAAATAAATTGAGTTAACGCTTTAACTACTGATTTTGATGTTATGGTACGCAAGGGAAAAGCTGCCGGATATCTAGTTGCTTGACACATAACAGTTAATAAGTAGCTATGACCTGATTTGGACCATGGTAAAGGCCCAACACAATCGATAATAAGATGCTCAAAAGGTTGCCCTACGGCTGGTCTTGGATACAAAGGTGCTGGCTTTACAACCTGGTTTGGCTTGCTTGTGCGCTGACACGTATCACAAGTTTTAATAAACAGATACATCCCGCTTTAAACGTGGCCAGAAAAAAATAACGGAGTATGCAATCATAAGTTTTACAAACACCCATATGACCTGCCACATCACCATGTGAAGTTTGCAACACATTATTTCACAAAGTAGTAGGTACAACTATTTGAAAGACTGGTTCTCCTAGACCCTGATCATAGCGTGGAAGCCATTTCCTAACCAACAGCCCATCAAGAAGAAAGTAACCCTGAGCACTATTCCTCACCACTGAATCAGGAACAACTTTCTCAAACAGATCATCCAAAGTAGTATCAGCCTTTTGCTCAGCTATCAATGAATCTCTAGAACTAGTCAACTGTTCTGTCTGGAGTTTGACTGGCAACTCAAGACTTTCTGGCTTACTCTCAACCTTATTACGAGAGGCAGCGGGGGTAACAGCACAAACTGGAAATATCTCAGGAGATACAGTTGCTATCTGGAGATACCCTTGCTGGGGACACTGAAGGTTGCTTCGTAAAGATGTTTACTTTTCCATCTACCCACACCTTACTACCTGCCAAATCATTCCCCAAAATCATGTGGACTCCCTCTACTGGCAACTGGGGTCTAACCCCAACATCTACATCACCCTCTACCAGACCACATTTTAGGGTAACTTCATGTAAAGGAGAAGAGAATGGAACTAAACCCATACCACATACCATTACACATCTGCCAGTATCAGACTGCTTAGAGAATGGCAAAACAGATTCCAGAATAAAATAATCTAAAGCTCCAGTGTCTCTTAAGATCTTGATTGAAACATTTTGTTTGCCATCTACCAGGGATACTACACCATCTGAAGTAAAGGCTGAAAAATCAGAGGGAAGACTGAGAATCAAACTTAACTAGTGGCTGAAAAAACTCCCCCTGGTGGTCAGAGGCTGAAACAGGAGCAGCCATTACAGCAGGTTTAACTTGACCTGACTTTTTTGATTTAAGTAGAGGACAATCTTTCTTCCAATGTCCTTCAACTAAACAGTAGCGACAGGTATTAGCATTCACCGGTGCTTTAAGTCCTCCAGACCCAAACTTCTGTTGAGGCCTTTGGAAAGAAGCTCCAAAAAAATTTGACCTACTATTCCTGGAAGTAAAGTTATTTTTATGGTACATGTCACTGTTTGACTCAAAATTGCTTTTATGTGTTAGCCTGTACTCATCTGCAAGGACTGCTGCATCACTTGGAGACTTAACTTTACGTTCATTCATGTATGTAGCAACCTGGTCAGACACAGAACTTTTGAACTGTTCTAACAATCAAATTAGACAGATCCTCAAAAGTACTAACTTCTGAAGCTGTACACCAACGATTAAATGCAGAAGTCAAATCACGAACAAACTCAGAATAGGTTTGTGAATCTAACTTTTTCCTGTAACAAAAACGTTGATGATATGCCTCCGGCACAAGTTCGTAAACCTTCAGAACTGCTGATTTAACTTTAGCATACACTTTACTGTCAGCTACACTCAGCGCTGCAAAAGCCTCACGTGCTTTACCTGTAAGTACACATTGCAACAACAGTCATGTCCAAATCAGACCAAGCTCTAGCTTCCGCAATACGCTCAAATAAAGTAAAGTATGTATCTGGATCTGAATCAAATTTAGGCAACAAACGAAAATTCTGTGCAACATCAAACTGTGGTAGTCCTTCTGGTCTATTAGCATGTCGCAATCGCTCTCCAACTGCATTCGCAACAGCTCCCGCTGCTGCTCAAAAGTTAATGAAGTACTAGACTGAATTTGTACCTTCACTACTAGCAGATTGACCCGAAAAAACACCTATTTCCTTAAGACCCTGCTTTAACAGTCTAATTTTTTTAATCAACAATCTCAATCTGATAATGTTCAGCAATTTCAATTAACTGCTCCTTAGTACACAACTCTAAGGCTACCTCTGAAGGAGCTTGAACAAAACCACATTTTCCTCAACCAATACAACTATTACAAATGCTAAAAAAAACACAACTCACCTGCAGTCAGTCTGGGTTCAAGGACAGGAGCCACACCCCACTATCCTCCAAAAACAACTAACTAACTGGCGCTGGTCTTCGTGCAGTCACATGTGGTGGGGTTTTATGCACACAAATCCAGCGGAGTGGAAAAGACAACCAGAAACTGGCGGCCCCCCCATAACCACAGAGGTGCTCCCGAGCCGATGTAGGGGAAAAGGAAAGCTCTACCCACGTTCACTGCCACCTAAAACACCACGAGCCTCCTATTGACACTCGCTGATAAGCCTGAACAGGAGAGGACTCCCACTTGAACAAAAACCCTGAAAAACCCAGAGTGAATTGCTAACCAAATTTAGCTACCAAACTAACTGGACCAAAAGAACACATGGCTCTCAATGCTCTCTCCAACAATGTTGGCCCAACCAAAACATCCCTCTCAAACAAAAACTTGGCAAACTTTAAAACAATAGTCAAATAAGCCAAATTACAAATAAACAAACGTATCAATAAAGCAAAGTCAAGACCTTAACCAACTATGACAAAATGTTAAAGTAAACTAAAATACTAAAGTAAGACTAAAGTACAATTAACTTTAACTTATGGATGAGCCCCCACTTGTCACAGGCCGGCTCATAGCCTGTGGCAAAAATACACTTGTAAGAAACCTTCATTATTCATGATCTTCGTTTAAATTAGTACTAATATTATTATGGATAATATGAGTAGGGTGCTATTAGCAATGTGGTCATCAATAACACAAACACTGAACCAATCAATAATGAATTGCATGAGACTTTGGTGCAGAAAAGAAATACCACTGCACCAACCTCTGATCTGCATTTACACAAGCAAACTCATCACCTGGTATTTACAAGTGCTGTGTGTTCAGTAATTGAAGTGTGAAATCTCATGTGTGCAATAACGCATGTCCAAAATTCTCACATGTGCTACCTATTAAACTTGTTTGTGAATGACATGCTCTAACCCAAAATGAGATGCGACATTCCTGCGTGCCTCTCTTTCTGCTCGGTGAAGAAAATGAACTGGGACTCCCTGAAAGCCCAAAGTGCACAGCCAGTTCGGTGACCTTTTACAGCTTGTCACCAAACTGCAAATGTTTTTGGAATGTTTTTGTACCATTGGCTTCCCTATAAACAGGTACTGACAGGAGGCACGACGAGAACGCTGATCCAATGTCTCCCAAAGAAAATGATTGCAATAAAAATAATATTGTATAAATAACTGATTGGAATAAAAAAAACTAATTGGAATAAATCTATTGGAATACCTGATAGGTGAATAAAAACATATTGGTTGTACAAAAACCTATTTACAAAACTATTTTCAAAATGTTCCGTGTGTGTGTGGGGGGGGGGGGAGTCTGGAACCAGAGCTGGCAGAACTCACACTGCACCCACTCGTCAATGTCGTCCTCATCAATCGGTGGCTTGACGTTGTGACAGGTGGCAGTGCCCCCCGGCGAGGTCTGCTACCTGCTACCTGCACTTCAGCCTTGCCTTTCCTGTTCTCCTCTCTCTTCCTCTGCAACTCCTCCTTCTTCCTCTGCAGATCCTCCCTCTTCCTGCGCAGTTCCTCCTGCCTTCTCTGCTTAGCCTCCTCCTTGTCCTACTTCTCCTGGTCCTGCTGGGTGAGCATTTCATTAAAGTTGTCAGTGGTGATGACATGAACTGGCAGGGGAAGTCTGCGCCTCGCGGTAGGCATCTGGATGTTTGCCAGCTTCGCTGAGACAATGCCTGCAGCCTCCAGGGTTTTGGTTGGGGTGACCTGTTTGCAGGTGGGACAGCACACAGGGGATGGGTTTGCTGCTGCTGGAATTGTGGTGGTCTCGGCTATGGGGAGTGCGGTGGGGGTTGTGGTATTCACTGCGGTGGGGGCTGCTGTAGGAGCTGCTAGGGTCGCTGCTGTGAGGGCTTCGGTGGTCGTGGGCTATGGGGAAATTGGTGGGGGCCTTCCTGAACCCACTCTTGATGTTTTCACTGCTCACCGCCTTGGGGTAGGCCTGGTGCAGCATGGCAGAGAAGTGTTTCTTGCAGATGACAACATCCCCTCGCATCGGGCCCAGGTGTGCCGCGTTAGTGGTGAAGATCGACTTCAGGGGGCCGAAGACACTGATGTCCAGTGTGCTGGTGTTCTTCTGGCAGAACCTGACCAACTCTGTATGCATGCGTTTCGTTTCGAACAATGATGTTCTCCTTGGTGGTGTTCTGTTGCTGATAAACATGCTTTCTGCCCTTCTGCACCAGCACCCGCTCCCTGGACTTGTTCCCGAACCCAGTCTCATCACAGTTAAAGATGAGGTGTGGCCCTATATTCCATAATCTTTTTGAAGGTCAGTCGGCAATATAATAATCTATCATAAATTGTTCCCCGTTACAAATTGATTAAACATTTTGCCCTAATGTAGGCTGCAGGTTCTACAAGTAATAAAATGGAAAGGGGACTATAGTGGTTTATGCTGCTGTGAAGCCGCATGTTTCATCCTTTTTTCAAGTTGCTTGCAGGCTACTTACCGTATCTTGACTGTCTTGCATAAGCATGCAATTTCATCTGGGGAAAGTAACAGGAGCCCTGCACGGCCTAATTAGTGCAACACTGTATCAGCCCCTTCAAACGCCCTACCTAATTATTCATGACACCCTTCACGCAGGTCAACTGAGGTCAGAATTTGCCTGCGTATTCAATGTAAGTATTTGCTTTTCAAAATGCAATATTCCCATCACGTTTTATTATGGTTTTCTCATTACTCAAAATAAAATCTCTAGGCCTACTAAAGTGGTTCAGACCAATCCACTGCTCATAAGTAATAGGCTCACTGCTCATAACCTATATCAGCATTGTTCCTGCTGCCTATCTTATAGGCTAAAGTTTGTGAACTGTATACTGTAAAATTCTATATTTTTTATATCATGAATATATCAATTTACATTAATACATTTTGGTATAAACAACTTTATCAAATCATATGCTGCTGTAAATAGGCATACAACGTTATCTCCCTCATCAGCCAGTAAGCTTCAATAGGACACATGGAAAGAGCCCCTATGTCCTACCATTTAAATGTATGGGTTGGTGGCTACAGTACATTCTACTCAATATAAGATTTTTATTGACACACCGTTAACTGATTTATTGTCAAATAGAAAAACAGCATGCTGCACTAACACTTTAAAATAATTATTTCATACTACAGTGGTTCCTCCTTTAAAAATGGTGTCATACTGCTGCACACCTTGCAGGCTGCTGCAGAATTCTATGGCACGTTATTTAATTGTCAGCCATTTTTACCATTAATGCAAGTTAGTGCTAGTTTGACCACCAGAGGGCATCTTTGAGAAACATTTGATCGTTTTCAATATTGGCATTACTAGAGAATTTAAAAACTTTTTTGGAAGAAAATAGTATATGGGATTGATTTTAAGAAATGTAGCTTAATTAATTTGATTAATATTATGGTGTTTCTATTCCAAGAAAAATTTAAAATGAAACCCTCAGAGTTTCCGTTAGGATGGAACGGAAAATATGGCACTGTACAACGTGATGGTCGGGAGTAGGCTACATTACTAAGAGCATAAGAGGATTGTAGGATTCTAAATTAATATTTATGGGGCATAACATTTCCACACTTTAATTGTAGTGTAACCAGTACCCAAACAGAGATTCAGTGAAAATACAAATCTCATTGATTTATCAAGACCAGGCCCCATGCTTGTTTCATAGCAGCGCGAAACGATGCTTAAATAGTTATTGCTTAAAATTCTATTGCTTCTAACTTTAATATGCTTTTTAAATAAATTAGGATGGAACTGAAAATATGGAGCTGTATAACGTGACGGTCGGGAGTACGCTACAGTACTGGGCTATTCAGCTAAAGAATCTCTGTGTCATGTGGGCACGTGGGAGACCGGGGTTCAATTCTCTGATGGGGAGAAAGGAGTTCTTAAATGATTTGCCTAGTTAAATAAAGGTTACACTAAGAACATAACATTTCTACACCCTAATTGTATAATTGTAGTCTAACCAATACCCAAATGGAGATTCAGTTAAAATAAAAATCTCATTGATTTATCAAGACCAGTCTCCATGCTTGTCTCAGAGCAGCTTGAAACGGTGCTAAAAGAGTTGTAGGCTATTGCTTCTAACAGCACATTATTCAACACTAGTGAGACTCATGTTGCCTACAGTATATCAAAAAATATTATGTCACTCTCTGCCAATATTTACATAGAGAGGATTGGAGGATTCTAAATTAAAACCCAAAACTACCTCATGGGTCTCCCAGTGGCAGCCAGCACAGGTATTGAACCTGCAGCAATGCATTTTGCACTGCAATGCAGCGTCTTAGACAGCTGCGCCACTCGGGAGTCCCCATCCACAAAGTATCAAAATACAGAGAGGTGTTGGTAAAGGTATATTGTCCTGCTAATAGCCCATAATGGTACTTAGTACTGTAGCCTGGTGAACCCGCCAGGTATGTTGACTCTGCCTGTTGGAGGTGGAGTTCCAGAGCTCACAGGTGTGTCTGGCATGGATTGTGATTCCATCTCGTTCCTCGCCCTCTTCAACGCGTCATTCTCTGCCTGACTCTCCACCAATGCCGCCTGGCTCTGGACCAATGCATCAGCTATCGCCTTCATCTCTGCCCTCAGATAATGTTTCTCTTTCTGCTGGTCTGCCTTCAATGACTCCATCTCGGTCTTCAAAGTTTGACTCTGATCCATGTGCACCTTCATCAGATGAACAGAATGGTACCGCCCTGAGCCCCCATTGATTACAGTGTCCTATGATAGAAACGGTAGATCAATTAAGAATTAAAAGTGACTCCAACACACAAAAGCTGTGTACACAATTTAAGAATCTAGCAAAACTAATCACTTTCTTGGCAACAATGCGTTTTTTTGGTGCGGCCCGCTGTCCAGTCCTTTGTCCACTGATCTCCACAGATGGTTGTTGGCATGGTTGTATGGTCTGCAAAAACACATTCACATTTTTAGTACACAATCATTTTTTAATTTTACTTTTAATTTAACCTTTATTTAATTATCAATTTTATGACACAGTATGCCTACACATTGATAGGCTATATACATCTTTTTTTCAAGAAAATGTACTGAAACCAAAATACCTTTAGTTTTGGTGATCCTCTCAGCTCCAGCTCATTTTCAAGTCCTCTCGTGGTTATGGTCCTAACCCTGGAACGGGTAGAACCGTAGAAAGAAGCTGGCTTGATGAAAACGATGTCCATTTCGTCTGTTCTCTTTGGTTGCAATGTAATTTTTTTTAGATAAACAGCTCGTTTTTGAATGGTAACTGTATTAAGGGTGGAGTTTGGGGCGGGGTGAGGAGTACTGGTAAGGTGTGACTTTAAACCTACAGTAGCCAGGCTACTAAGAGTCGATTGTCCTGCTAATCTGGCTACAAGTGATTGAAAACCTGTTTTCAAATTGCCACCAGCTGTCCATCACTACTCTAAATAAAAACACAGCATCTTGTTTACATTTTTTATCGTAACCACCATGTCACAAATCATTTGTATCTACCTGTCCAATTAAATTTAGAGTTTAAGTGTAACGTTTGAGTGACGCCTTTAGTGAGAGGTCTAATGCTTTAATATTTAATCATATCTACCTTTCGAATTCATATCTAAAGGGCATTTGTCATGCCATTATTTGTTACATTGTTTTAGTTTGAACGTGCAGACTGGCACTGAAAACAGCGGGAATGTTTCCCTAGTCAGCGCCATTATTAGTGCAATGCCCCTTAAAGTGTTGGTCCCCCCTCCCCCTTCCTCCTCCTCCCTTCCCCACGGGCTAGGTCCATCTCCTGCAGCACATCCCGTGCCCCTGCCCTCGTGCCTTGAACCTCACGCACACCACTATTTCAGTGGATACAGCTGGAGAACTGCATGGCAATCCCATTGTGTGCCACTCGAGAGCCATGACCAATATGACCAATACAGTAGGTTTACATACACTTAGGTTGGAGTCATTAAAACTTGTTTTACAACCACTCCACAAATTTCTTGTTAACAAACTATAGTTTTGGCAAGTCGGATAGGACATCTACTTTGTGCATGACAAGTAATTTTTCCAGCAATTGTTTACAGACAGATTATTTCACTTATAATTCACTGTATCACAATTCCAGTGGGTCAGAAGTTTACATACACTAACTTGACTGCGCCTTTAAACAGCTTGGAAAATTCCAGAAAATTATGTCATGGCTTTAGAAGCTTCTGGCAGGAAAGTGTACATAATTTGAGTCAATTGGTGTACCTGTGGATGGATTTCAAGGCCTACCTTCAAACTCAGTGTCTCTTTGCTTGACATCATGGGATAATCTAAAGAAATCAGCCAAGACATCAGAAAAAAAATTGTAGACCTCCACAAGTCTGGTTCATCCTTGGGAGCAATTTCCAAACGCCTGAAGGTACCATGTTCATCTGTACAAACAATAGTACGCAACTATAAACACCATAGGACCACGCAGCCGTCGCACAGCTCAGGAAGGAGACGCTTTCTGTCTCCTAGAGATGAATGTACTTTGGTGCGAAAAGTGCAAATCAATCCCAGAACAACAGCAAAGGACCTTGTGAAGATGCTGGAGGAAACAGGTACAAAAGTATCTATATCCACAGTAAAACAAGTCCTATATCAACATAACCTGAAAGGTCGCTCAGCAAGGAAGAAGCCACTGCTCCAAAACCGCCATAAAAAAGCCAGACTATGGTTTGCAACTGCACAAGGGGACAAAGATCGTACTTTTTGGAAAATGTTCTCTGGTCTGAAGAAACAAAAATATAACTGTTTGGCCATAATGACCATTTTTATATTTGGAGGAAAAAGGGGGAGGCTTGCAAGCCGAAGAACACCATCCCAACCATGAAGCACGGGGGTGACAGCATCATGTTGTGGGAGTACTTTGCTGCTGGATGGACTGGTGCACTTCACAAAATAGATGGCATCATGAGGATGGAAAATTATGTGGATATATTGAAGCAACATCTCAAGATGTGGTCTTCCAAATGGACAATGACCCCAAGCATACTTCCAAAGTTGTGGCAAAATGGCTTAAGGACAACAAAGTCAAGGTATTGGAGTAGCCATCACAAAGCCCTGACGTCAATCCTATAGAAATTTTGTAGGCAGAACTGAAAAAGTGTGTGCGAGAAAGGAAGCCTACAAACTTATTGTGGGAAGCTTGTGGAAGGCTACCCAAAAAGGTTTGACCCGATTTAAACAATTTAAAGGCAATGCTACCAAATATTAATTGAGTGTATGTAAACTTCTGACCAACTGGGAATATGATGAAAGAAATAAAAGCTGAAATAAATTGTCACGATCGTCATATAAATAATTGGACCAAGGCGCAGCATGAGTAGAGTTCCACATTTTAATAATAAGGAAACTTCTCAAAACAACAAATATATAACGATGTGAAATATGTAGCACACATACAAAACAAACAATATCCCACATCGCAGGTGGGAAAAGGAACACACTAAGTATGATCCCCAATTAGAGGCAACGATTATCATCTGCCTCCAATTGGGAACCATACACATACATCAACATAGAAATATACTATCTAGAAACCCCCCTAGTCACGACCTGACCTCGAGGGCTCTCTATGGTCAGGGCGTGACATAAATAATTCTCTTTACTATTATTCTGACATTTCACATTTTTAAAATAAAGTGGTGATCCTAACTGACCTAAGACAGGGAATTTTTACTGGGATTAAATGTCAGGAATTGTGAAAAACTGAGTTTAAATGTATTTGGCTAAGGTGTATGTAAACTTCCGACTTCAACTGTACATATTGTCCTGCTAATAACAGGGTTAATAATATATCTGTAAGAATATCTAAGGGGCTTTTATATCATTCTAAATTAATAATAGTAATAATAATAATCGCTTTGTTTAAAAAATATCAATATATATCGTTGTCAAATAACGTAAAATGAGCGAGAAAAAGGCCATTCTTGAACATGGGGTGAGACATTTGTAAATAAAGCGAGTTTGTTATTTAGAATTATTTATTAATATTTTTAGAGGGAGAGAAACCAAAAACCTACAGTCTTCTCATGGATCTCCCAGTTGAGGCTGACACAGGTATTGAACTAGCATCTGTTGCGCCACTAAGGCGGTGTACAACATGACTGGTCGGGAGTAGGCTACAGTACTAAAGAGACACAGTAGCACCTTGGGACCCAAAAGCATAATTAGTGCTCTAACTCCCCCTTGCTTTGGTCTGGAGCAATGAAGTAGTGACACAG
Organism: Salmo trutta; assembly: GCF_901001165.1. NCBI lineage: Eukaryota > Metazoa > Chordata > Actinopteri > Salmoniformes > Salmonidae > Salmo > Salmo trutta. Next base: position 49,601,525 of record NC_042970.1, on the reverse strand, counting down.
GGTACCGTACTAAACCACAAATTACCTCTTAAGTCCTGCAGCAAAACTTTTAGTGGAGCAACCACTGTATGTAATCGATTGAAACACAGACACAGAGCTGTTAGTGCTAAATGAACGTTTATTAAGCCCTTTACTTTATTTATTTTACCAGTCCCATTGAGACCAAACACTGTTTTGCAACTCACAATTACACATAAATCACAGCAGCATAGAAAATACAAACAACAATCATGTAGAACAACCACATTCCTCAGTAAAGAGGTCCTCAGATCATTTTCTGAATTAATGATGATGTCGCCATAGTCTAGGACCGGAAGAAACGGAGGTGAGGAAACATGGCAACAAATGCGCCGAAATCTCCACTAGAGTGTCATCAGGCAAATCATATTTCCCTGGATGGGTTCAGAGGTGAGGGGTCAGGTGTCAACGTCAGGAGACCAGGCTGCTCCTGAGGGAGGTGGTGACGGCCTTCTCCCTCTCCTGCTGGAGAGAGAGACAGAGAGAAAGAGGCAGGGGTGGTGTATTATTTCAGAAAGCATAGTCGTCATCTGAGCTCTAGGCAATAGGACTATCTTCATCTTGAGTTTTCATCTTCATCAGAGTCATCAAACATAGGGCAAGTTACAAACATGACTCCACTGACATCAATGCAATTCTGAAGTAGAGAGAAAGAGAAACATGAACTTTTCTACCTTCAGGCCACTGCTGCACCTCAGCAACTCACTCCTGAAGCAATCGTTGACGTCCTGCTTGACTTATTTCTCTGGTTGAGTTTCTGGTACCAGGCTGATTGCGGCCTCCCCATTTGAGCTATAATGCCATAATGAACAAATACATTTTTTTAAATAATGTATTCTATTATTTAAAAAGTCTTTACAATATCCTTTCTGCATACCTCACAAGACCATTCATGCGCCTTCGCATGCTTGACGGAGAGGGTGCATTTTTAGACGGTCCTCCAACTCTGGCCATGCCTGTATGACTTTCTGCAAATATGGCCAGTATTTGCATGCAACATCGCAGCAGAAGAAGCCCACCATGCCAAAAGAACACAACTCCTTCTGCAAGTACACTGCGTAGGCATACATTTTGCATCTGCACATGTTGAGGGCCTTGAGGAGCATGTCGGCAAACTGCTATGTCAAGGTCCTCCTCATCTTTAGCAGATGATTTTTCTGACGTCTCTTTGGCCGCTGTCCACTCTGATGTGCCACACACTCCTTTGCCTGGCGTCTACAACATAATAATCACAGTGAAGTGCAGAGATTAACTTAAAGCTATGTTATAGAGACTGTAAGAGAATAATTACACGCTTGGACTTTTTATGGACATGCCTTTGGCCTGGAAGACACTGTCATAGAAGCCCTTCTCAGAACTAAACAGAGAGTCAGACTGCAAGATTACATCACAAAATTATACATCAAAGGTGGCAGGTAGCTTAGAGGTAAGAGAGGTGGGTTGCTGGTTCATATACCAGACATCTGACAGTGTTGCTCCAACCTCTCGGAGGTGTTTGAATAAAGCAAAAAAACGAATCACTTATACCGTGAACAAAACATCAACACATAAGAAGGTAGTACAAACCCTGAGGCTTTCTGTAAGTGTTATTGATTGCGATTTCCATTCACTGATATAGCAAGCATCTCCTGTGAGCAGGCAGGACAACGGAGGTCGATTCCACAAAGAATGTCTATTTCAAATTGCCAAACTTTTTTTTTAAATTACATTTCGAATTACAATACAATAACAAAAATCATAGGTCATTACTACATGTATATTTTCTCTGAAGAAACATAAAATAACATTAAAGTAAAAGACTAAAACCACTACACATAAATTGAGTTTCAAAAGTGAAATTACAAACAATAAAATAAGGTCAGGGGTTACAAATGTACAAACCTATATATAGAGTTGTAAGAATAAAACATTTTGTTATTGATTAACTCTCAAGATTTGATAAAATCTTGTATTTCAAGTAAAAATGTATTGCACAGATTTCAAATATTTGTTTTTGTATATACAACATTTACCAAAGTGAATGAAGAAATGAATGACTAATTCAGTATCAAATCAAATCAAATTTATTTATAAAGCACTTCTTACATCAGCTGGTATCAGCTGATATCTCAAAGTGCTGTACAGAAAAGTAGTTTTGTTTTAATATGAATAATAACATTTGACATATTTCATTGTAAATACATGGGTCTTATTAGTGAAATAAAAAATGTATATACTTACCTCACTCCAATAAAATGTGTATAATAGTTTCCCCTTCTTTATCACAGAAAAGGCATATGTCCTCTATGTCCATGAATTTAGACACGTTATTGCAAGGGTATATTTTGTGCAAGATTTTAAAGTGAATTTATTTGACTTTATTTCATATACAAAATTTGTGAGGGAGCAACCAAGCATTCTTCCATTTAATTACTCCAGAATAATTTCCCTCTAGGAGAGATCTTTTTCTTGGAGTTAAAAAGCTTTGTTAAGAATGTATTATTACATTGTTATCCAGTAGGGGGCATCCTTCTGACATAAGTTGTGCATCTATCTTGACATGTTCTCCAAAACACAAATGAGATGTAATTAATTGAGTAAGTCCTGAGGGTATTGCTTTGCGTATAATTCTGTATAATGTATTGGGAAGTTATATGTTTCTAAGAACTTTCTCTAAGAGAGTATATTTCCTTCTTTATCAAATAAATCAAGCACAAATATAACATATCTTTCAAACCACTTAAGGAAGAACAAAGACTTGTATTTAACAACAATATCTTTGTTGTTACACAGAAATGCCTTGTGAGGGGTGAAGTTGTGGTCATGACAGTTTCCAGGCTAAAAGGGCTTGTCAATGAAATTTGATGGGTAATTTTGCTGGAGAATATTTGCACATCCACAAAAATTGAAGACCACACACTTTCATAAAAATATGACAGGGAATGAAGTACCATATATATTTAGAGCTAAGCATACATCTTTGAATACAGTTTACTTTAAAGGTATTGTTGATATCAATGAAGTCTAGTACTTCAAGCTCACCATCATTGTATATAGTCTTATTTTTTTCTACTGCATCATTGATTGTATGTTGTTTTATTCCATGTGTAACTCTGTGTTGTTGTATGTTGTCGAACTGCTTTGCTTTATCTTGGCCAGGTCGCAATTGTAAATGAGAACTTGTTCTCAACTTGCCTACCTGGTTAAATAAAGGTGAAATAAAATAAAAATAAATAAAAAATCAGCTCTTTGTTGATATTACAGACTTAAATTTGTGTGGTTTATTTTTCCAGATAAAGTCTAGGAAAGTTTTGTTGATATCCTTGCTGGTTTGATCAGCTACAAATAGGGATAGAGCGGGGTAGACAAAACATGACAGACCCTCTTCTTTGGACAATAAAACCCTTCCAATAATAGAGATGTCACTCAAATTACCAATCTGTGGGTGCACATGGCGAAAAACCATATTGTCCGTCAACATCTCAATTTCTCTCAAGAGATAAAAAAGGATATCAGTTATTAAAGATGGATTATTTTTATCTCTTGAGAGAAATTGAGATGTTGACGGACAATATGGTTTTTCGCCATGTGCACCCACAGATTGGTAATTTGAGTTATGTATGAACAATATTTCGCATTTATTTAAGTTAAGTTCCAGACCAGAAGCAGAAGAGAATGATGATAATATTAAGTGCAATAGCAACCCGATCCTTATCTTTTAGAAACAGAGCTGTATTGTCTGCTAATTGAGATATTTGTATTTCTTTTCCAAATATTGAAATACCTTTTAATTCAGGTTTGTTTAAAATGCTAATAGATAGTAATTCTACAACTAAAAGGAATAAGAAGGCTGAAATGGGGCAACCCTGGCATACACTACGGTGAATATTAAATATTTTAGATGTGTTATGATTAATCATAATAGAACTATTAATATCTTTATAAAACATATTGATAACAGAGGCAAAGCTAGTCCCGAAACCAAAAGTGTACACTGAATGTATTAGTCATTTGTGTTCAATTTTATCAAATGCTTTACAAAAGTGGAGGAATAAAACAATATCCTCTGAGTCAATTGAATCAGCTTAATCAATCAAGTCTAAAACTAACCTAATGTAACAGCTGATGTGGCGACCTTTCATGAAACCAGTTTGGGTTTCATTAATAAGGTGGTTTAGGCTGCTTTTATGTCTATTAGCATATGCTAAAGTTATCAATTTATAATCTGTATTTAATAGGTCTCCAATTATCTATGAAAAGGGGATCTTTATCAGATTTTGGTATTAAGGAAATAACCCCTTGTTTCATGGTAGTAATCATCTCACCCTTACACGGAACCCAAACCGGCTGCGCGCCTGCGCCATCGTGCGCCATCGTGCATACATTTATTTTGTCCCCCTACACCAAACGCGATCACGACACGCAGGTTAAAATATCAAAACAAACTCTGAACAATTACATTAGTTTGGGGACAGGTCGAAAAGCATTAAATATTTATGGCAATTTAGCTAGTTAGCTTGCACTTGCTAGCTAATTTGTCCTATTTAGCTAGCTTGCTGTTGCTAGCTAATTTATCCTGGGATATAAACATTAAGTTGTTACTTTACCTGAAATGCACAAGGTCCTCTACTCTGACAATTAATCCACACATAAAACGGTCAACCGAATCGTTTCTGGTCATCTCTCCTCCTTCCAGGCTTTTTCTTCTTTGAACTTATATGGTGATTGGCATCTAAACTTTCATAGTATTACCACGACGACAGGCAACACAGTTCGTCTTTCGATCACCCACGTGGGTATAACCAATGAGGAGATGGCACGTGGGTACCTGCTTCTATAAACCAATGAGGAGATGGGAGAGGCAGGACTTGCAGCGAGATCTGCGTCAGAAATACAAAGGACTTCTACTTTAGTCCTTGGCAATGCAGACGCGCAAGCAGTGTGGGTGCAATAATTGAATAACATAGATTTCTACATTTATTTTGCAACGCTTGCGCACGCGACACGAGCGGTGTAGTCAGGGTATTAGCTAGGCATTCTTGGAACATGTTGAATACTGGTCCCTCTAAATGTTCCCAAAAGTGTAAATAAAATTAAACAGAAAGACTATCTGTTCCAGTTGCTTTGCCCATCTTCATAGATTTAAGCAAATCTCTAATCTCTACTATAGAAACTCATCTTCACATATGGACTTCAACTCATCAGAACTAATTGGAACATGACCATGGACATGTTTCATAAAATGCTCACATTCAATCCCATTAAAATTAGATTTAAATAGAATTTCATAGAAAGAATACAAAAAGCTAGAGATGATCTTAAGGTGGTAGGTAGTCTAGCGGTTAGTGTTTGGCCAGTAAACAAAAGGTTGCCGGTTTGAATACCTGAGCTGGCAGTGTGAAAAATCTGTCAATGTGCCCTTGAGCAAACCACATAACCGTAATTTGCTCCAGGTGCGCAGTACTACTATGGCTGACCTACACAGTTCACTGCACTCATGTGGCGATATATATATTTTGGGCTCCCGAGTGGTGCTGCAGTCTAAAGCACTGCATCTCAGTGCTAGAGGTTTCACTACAGACCCTGGTTTGATTCCAGGCTGTATCACAACCGGCCGTGATTGGGAGTCCCATAGGGTGGCGCACAATTGGCCCAGCGTTGTTTTAGGGGTAGGCCGTCATTGTAAATAAGAATTTGTTCTTAACTGACTTGCCTTGTTAAATAAATAAATTGGGTCTTTACACAAGGTATTATCAATATTTAAGGTAGAAAGAGATTTTCTCTTATAATTCCTTTCTTGAAGAGCAAAAAAATTGCTTGTGTTTTTCTCAACCTCCTCAACCCATTTTGCTCTAGATCTAATCAAGGTCACTTTAGCTAAATCAATGTACATTTGATCTAGTTATATTTCAGATTTATTCAAGTGTGTTTCTTCCACTGCTGAAAGGGTATCCTTTTCTAAAAGAACAGTCCATTTATTCATAAGCTCATCTTCTTTCAAAAATGTTTGCCTCTTTAGTTCCTTACTGCGTGTAATGGCGATAGAGCTTACTTTGAATTTAAATATTTCCCAGTTACTTCCATGCTTTGGTTTTAAATCATTTGAATTAAATGAGTCTATGATCAAGGTCTTTATGCTCTTGCTAAAGACTGGATAATTTAGGAGTGAATTATTAAATTTCCAGTGTCCTTGAATGCCACTGGATTTTTCAGAATATTCTAACTTCAATAATATACACTGCTCAAAAAAATAAAGGGAACGCTAAAATAACACATCCTAGATCTGAATGAATGAAATAATCTTATTAAATACTTTTTTCTTTACATAGTTGAATGTGCTGACAACAAAATCACACAAAAATAATCAATGGAAATCCAATTTATCAACCCATGGAGGTCTGGATTTGGAGTCACACTCAAAATTAAAGTGGAAAACCACACTACAGGCTGATCCAACTTTGATGTAATGTCCTTAAAACAAGTCAAAATGAGGCTCAGTAGTGTGTGTGGCCTCCACGTGCCTGTATGACCTCCCTACAACGCCTGGGCATGCTCCTGATGAGGTGGCGGATGGTCTCCTGAGGGATCTCCTCCCAGACCTGGACTAAAGCATGCGCCAACTCCTGGACAGTCTGTGGTGCAACGTGGCGTTGGTGGATGGAGCGAGACATGATGTCCCAGATGTGCTCAATTGGATTCAGGTCTGGGGAACGGGCGGGCCAGTCCATAGCATCAATGCCTTCCTCTTGCAGGAACTGCTGACACACTCCAGCCACATGAGGTCTAGCATTGTCTTGCATTAGGAGGAACCCAGGGCCAACTGCATCAGCATATGGTCTCACAAGGGGTCTGAGGATCTCATCTCGGTACCTAATGGCAGTCAGGCTACCTCTGGCGAGCACATGGAGGGCTGTGCGGCCCCCCAAAGAAATGCCACCCCACACCATGACTGACCCACCGCCAAACCGGTCATGCTGGAGGATGTTGCAGGCAGCAGAACGTTCTCCACAGCGTCTCCAGACTGTCACGTCTGTCACATGTGCTCAGTGTGAACCTGCTTTCATCTGTGAAGAGCACAGGGCGCCAGTGGCGAATTTGCCAATCTTGATGTTCTCTGGCAAATGCCAAACGTCCTGCACGGTGTTGGGCTGTAAGCACAACCCCCACCTGTGGACGTCAGGCCCTCATACCACCCTCATGGAGTCTGTTTCTGACCGTTTGAGCAGACACATGCACATATAATACAATACAGTAATACAGTTCACACAAAAATATTAGCCTACTGGAGCTCATTTCATGTATTTAGCGAAGAGAGCATATAGCTAGCTACGTCTATGGGCTTTAATGTTTTTATGTCGTGCATAATGGCAGTAGCCTATATCATGTGTATTGGCTAAAGGCACAATCCTCTGGGCTTTTTGGGGCTTGGGCTCATTAAATGGGTTTAATATATGGCTCATCAGGCTCAGGTAGCATCAGGCTTGCATATTCAATCAAAGCTCTAATCAAATAAAGACATAGGCCTATTTATATGCTTTATAATGCTTTTGAATGACACTTCCGGTTTTGGCGGGAAATATCGGGTTACCTGGGAGAAAAGTGATTTATTCTCAAGATGGAACATTTGTAAAATACCGGGAAAATATTCAACCCTAACGAGCCTCCTAGGTTTTGTATTGAAGTCAATGTACCAAGAGGAGGACAGAAACTAGCTGTCGTCCGGCTCCACCATGGTGCTACCCTACAGAGTGCTGTTGAGGCTACTGTAGATCCTTCACTGCAAAACAGTGTGTTTAAATCAATTATTTGTTGACGTGAATATATTTAGTCGTTTTATCTAAAAAATTTGAGCTTTTTTAGTGTTTCACTATTTACATTTTTCAGAAATTCACTGAGGAGGATGGTCCTCCCCTATTTGTTGATGTGAAAATGTTATATATTTTGCCTGCTGCTTTGCAAGAACATCACAGAAGTCTTCCAAGACCACAGTAGGCGCTGTTTCTCATGATTCCGCAGTCGCTCGAGCATGACACCTATATCTGGTGTGAGGATTTCTTTGACACATCATTGGCTGTAAATATTAGATAACAACATTGTTGAGCAAATGTTTTTTTGTTTTACAAATAGGACACACTGTTCATGTCGTGTAGCCTTTTATATATGTTTCAACTTTGCCATTTAATTGTTGTCGCCTTTGCAGCTACATAATGTATTGTTATTCAGACGTTTTTATACTAGCATGCACAAGCTAGTATTCTGCCTGCAGCACAATCGATGATGACACGATTTATGATAATGACGAAACCTTCCAAATAAAAGCCATCATTTTAAAACATTGACATTTAGATAACTCGTTCAAAAGAGAAAACTTCCAAATGTTCTCTACACCACATGCCAAAATGCCTTGAATTGCTTAGGGCCCTGACCGTCCCCCTCAAAAACTAACCATGCCTGGTCAGTAGAGACCCTACTGAGTATTTCCCACCTCACTTTAGCTGAGACAGGTAGAACATTTTTCGCTCTACAAGCAAATATGGCGACAACAATTAAATGGCAAAGTCTATTACAGCATTGGGGGCTATGGAGGGGGTGGAAAACAAAGTGCTGCTGGATATGTACGGCACAGTCCCCTCCAAAACGACACATATTTGGTTATTAGAGACCTGACTGAGTATTTCTCAGCCCAGTTTATATGAGACATGTAGTCAAGTTTTTTCTCTACAACCCAAAAAGTATCCCATATACAGTGTATTGCATTGCAGTGAATGGAGTGGGTGGAGTAAGGAGTCACCAGCACTCTGTATTAAACCCGTTGCCCAGCACAATAAATCAATTTAAGTTTTGTAGACTCTATTGAGTAATTCCAATAACAGATATTTGTATTTTATGAAAAGTGTATTTCTTAAATATAGGGGTTCCCAAACTTTTTCACTCGTGGCCCCCCTTCCAGCATTGAGGAACTACCCGCACACACGCGCCACGTCTGTTTCTATGGGCACCATCACTGTTCATAACACAAACTCTTCACACCCCTCTTGTTGGTGGAGAGAATTTTGTACGTTTAAAGCTTATTTCCTGCAATTCTACACATTTTGTCATGGGTGCAAAGACAATTTAGCAGTATTAAAGCTCATTTTCTTGCATTTCCATATAGTTTGCAATATCTAATGTGTATTCATGTGATATTTGAGTGACAAAAAAATTACAACAAAATCTATGGGCTAATTAAATTTTTTTTTAAAAAAATACTTTAGCTGACATGGGCTAGTTGATCAGGACATTTCTGACAAGTTATAAATAGCTATCTACGGTATGCAATGACTAACATGACAAGAGGAACTGATGATGCATGTATTTGCGTTGTTTGCTCTATAACCCATTAATTCATACGCCACTGTGATATACAATAAGGCAGTGACAACAAATAGACAACAGTCACACAGTGGCGGAATAAATTCATACATTTGTTTCATCACAAAACCAGAGAGCAACATCTGTCCTGTGAAGTCCAAAAAGCAAATATTGCATTTAACAAACAGTTATATGCAGCATGGTCAAGCAAGTTCATTTTTTCAACAGTTTACTAAACAACGACTGATTTAGAACCACGGAGTTACCGCAAGTCAGCACAAAGACAACGGGAGCACAGCCTCGGCTATTCCAGCTCCATTTCAACTTAAACATTTAATCATCATCAAATCAACAAAGCTATATATATGCTTAGTTTAATACATTGAAAACAAACTTAAATATACCAACAACTATTTAGTCCAATCAATGTTGCTAAATATGTGGCTGTCCATGGTACTTATTTCTTGTGTGCGTGCGCGTGAAGTAAAACACATTTTGGGGACTACTTGTAGACTAGTTGAACGCCAATGCCGTCCTCTTCTCTTTCATGTTGGCAAAACGGTCTATGGCTCCATACGCTTTTCGTTTTTGTTTTCATAGGCTACCTATCAAAAATGCTTGCTAGCCTAACTTCCTCGAATGGGCAATAAATAACCAGCTAAGTTAGCTAGCTAGTTAACGTGAGCCTGCTAGGCCACATCTAGGCTACATATTGAACTTTAATCGTCTCAGGCCAGTGGCACAATATATTAATTTATGGTTAGATCAGAATCGCCGTCATAATCATTGGCCTGAATGGAGAATTAAGTCAAAACAACAAGTCCAAATCCCCATCTCCATCCATGGTTTAGGAAAAGGCCGATTTAACAAGCTGGCTACTGCAAGACATCACCACAAGCGGACCAGAAACAGACACATTTTTATGACAATTATGACGTATTTCTCAGGATGTCATTTAATTGGTGTGAAGCCAAATACAAACTGGCCTCCCTTGGGGGACATTTTGCTGCACTAGGACAACCCACAGTTGAGCTCAGTTCAACGCTGATTGGCTAATTATTTTATAATTGTTTTATCAAGGGAGGCCAAATGCTTGCTGGCATCAATCAATCAAACGCTACAGCAGCAACATGTCATACTCTTTTGTTCCAGACAGTATCAGATACATGGGCTACACATACTGAGTCAGAGGGGCGCTGTTTCCCTCACTCAGATGATTTCTCCAGTGAAATTCAGCCACTTGCGAATTGATGGCAAATTATGAAAACACGGAGAGACGAAAGATCAATTCATTTATAATTGTTTTATAATTTTTTATTGGTCAAACCTGGGTTCCCTTGGCATCTATGAATACACAACATTGACTGCACTAGAGTGCAAAAATAAGATATTCCCAAAGTTTAGCATGTCTTGTGGGGGGACTTTTATTTTGAAACAGTCCGCGATCGTGTTGGCAGCATAATATCCTGCTGCTAGGAGAACTGTAATCATCTGTTTAGCTAGCTTGAGTCATACAGAGGTGAGCTTCTCAAAATAAGGCACTTGTTTTTAAACGTTGACGTTATTGTTTTTTCCCCATTCTACTTGTAGCGTGTCACCTGTCCCCAATGGGGTTCAATAAGACGTACATCAGCATTGGGTATGCCTCTTTTGGCATGCTTATGGGATTCTCAGCGTTTCTCGTGTGGAACATCGCGTACAACCAACCATGGACAGCTGCAATGGGAGGATTATCAGGTAAAGACAAGTATTAGCCAGAATGTAAACAATTATTTATTTTTGTGGATGAGTTTGTGGACAATATGTAACAGTTTACACTGCAGTATTTTAAGGATTTACCTGTCCATTGGACTCGCATGAGCTGAATATTGCCACAGTAGGCTACCCATCTCTTACAGTACTGTTACACGATTTTAGAGTGACAAATAGTCAGAAGCCCACACTTTCATTTATCTTTTTAAATTTCTAAACGTTCTACCTAAAGTCCTAAACGCTTTACCTCAGGTATTCTAGAAAAGTTGGACTTTTCAACTTCAGAGAATAGCTACATGGCTATACACCACGCTCCATGATCTCCAAAACGGTAGCTAACGTTACAACTTTGGCAAAAAAATGTAGTAACATTACATAGGTCTTATACCATGAATATCTAGGATAACTTTATTACCCGGTAAAAAATAAATAGGTGTATATCCAGCACTGTCTACTTTCGTGTATCCAAAGCATTTTATATTACCAGCTTGGTTAACCTGGAATTCTGGATCTTCCTGATGCTTAAACCACACTGGCCAAAAAACAGTCTGGTGTCAACTCAAACTGTGTGTTATTTCTGCTTACACTGCTTATTGGGACTAAAAGCTTTTGATACGTTTCCTCAGATGAATTTATCACACGTGTCCCTCTACTCATCCCATTTTGAAGTTCTCAGCGTCACCATTACAATTTGCTGGCCTAGAGCGGAAGCCTGAACCTACCATAAAGTAATACTTATCTTGCGCATTGAACATAATCTACTCTACGCCTAGTTAACAACCATGTAAAAAAAAACGTTACTTTAGAATTAAACACTGAATTGCGTAGGCCTAGTATTTGCATGAAGTGACTTTAAGCCTTCCCTGTAGCTCAGTTGGTAGAGCATGGTGTTTGCAACACCAGGGTTGTGGGTTCGATTCCCACGGTGGGCCAGCACAGAAAAAAAATGTATGATATGTATGAAATTGTATGAAATGTATGCATTCACTACTGTAAGTCACTCTGGATAAGAGCGTCTGCTAAATGACTAAAATGTAAATGTAAAATGTATTATTTATGTGTTACATAATGGCCCACTAGGGCAGGGGTTCCCAAACTTTTTCACGCAGGCCCTCCTTCCAGCATTGGGGAACACATTTTTATCATGGGGTGCAGAGAATTTTTAGCTGACATGGGCTAGTTGATCTGGACATTTCTGCCAAGTTATAAATATCTCTCTAAGGTATGCAATAACTGATGATGCACTACCTAATTTTGTAATTGTGCCTTGTGCTTTTTACTATTACAACTTTCAAGAGTAAATTGAAAGCTGGACCTTCAAATAAAGGAAGTCCCCCCCTGCCAACCCCTCGCGCCCTGCACAGTTTGGGAACCACTGCACTAGGTAACAAGTGGCGCATTTTATGGCTGTGAACTTTGTCCTCTCAGGTCAGCAAGCTGATATCTGTGTGACTTTCTTCTCATCTCTCTGATGTAGGCCTATTGGCAAACAGAACAGTAGCTACATTTGCATATTTAGTATTGTAGGTAAATGTCACTGACAGTGCAGGTCTTGCTATTTTAACATGAATGAGAATGACCTTTTATAAAGTGCACTGTCACTGATGTTCTTATCGAGGCCAAATCCATATCTTTCTTGTGGAGTTGTGATAACAGCATGTGGTGCCTGTGCCAATACAGAGAGAATCAATAAGGGTGCAATTCTTGCTAGGGTTTTTTGCGGCATGTGCTTGGTTGGTCATATGATTCTAGAGACCATGAGATGGGGAAATGAGTGGGGTCAGCATGGCAGATTGACACAGCCGAATAAGCCTATTCCCTCTAGAAATGACTCATGAGGGTCAACTGAACTTACTAGCTTGGCTGCATCCCGATTCTCTACACTTCCCTAAAAAAAACTCCCGTCACGGATTTAAAAGCATTGGATTGATATGGCCCTAAGCATAGGCTAGAGGGAATTTCAACCATTGTTAGAGCTCCGACAGGATGTGTGCAAGTGCACACTTCAGTAGAAGGGTGGGGAACTGTGGCTCAGCTCCACTCACTATCTGACCATGCTTGAAAGGAAGCAAGTCTGGTACTTTCCAACCTCAAACACTGTTTTAACAACCAACCCTGAAGAAAAAAACAAAAGTTTATGTAGGCTACTTGCTCATTTAGTTTTGGGCCCGTATTCAAAAGGAGTGTCGGCGTAGGTGATGATTTAGGATCTTTGTCCATACGGCCCTTGACATTGCCACTTTGTCCTATCTAGCATGGCAAACTAGTGAAGACCATTTTAGCCTAATATTGTGTAAGATGCGGTGAAAGTGGATTCATGAAGGATAGTGCTAAACACTAGTGCTATGTCCAGACCCAAATGTGTGTGGTTATGAAACAGTAAAAGAGGAACATGGAGGAGTGAGTGACAGAACAGTGTGATTTGAGACACACAGCAAAATATTACATTGTTCACCCCTAAAATGTACATGACATTTTAGTAATTTAGCTGACGCTCTTATCCAGAGCCACTTACAGTAGTGAGTTCATACTTTTTTTTCATACTGGTCCCCCATGGGAATCGAACCCACAACCCTGGCATTGCAAGAGCCATGCTCTACTAACTGAGCCACACACTGACATAGTCTACGCCAACAAGACCTAAACCTCAAATATTGTCTACGGACAGCTCAGGATTGCAGTTAGACAAGCAAAGGCATGTCTTGACTTGAGAGAACCCCTCATCCTCCCAATTCTATGCGATGCAAATACTTGCGATAGTTACACGTGCTTGTCTCATGCCAGTAATTAACTTAGTGTAGGGATTGTGAACGGCCAGCCCCTGACTGTGAATGTGTGTGCTTGTGTCTTTCTCCCTCAGGTGTGCTGGCGCTTTGGGCCCTCATCACCCACATCATGTACCTGCAGGACTACTGGCGCACCTGGCTGAAGGGCCTCAAATTCTTTCTCTTCATCGGAGTCGTCTTCTCCCTGCTGGCCGTGGTGGCTTTCATCACCTTCCTCTCCCTCGCCATTACCAACAAAGAGTGTGAGTCTCACACACACCTCCCCCTTCTCTCATTCATTCATTCATTCATTCATTCATTCATTCATTCATTCACTCCTCCTTTCATCCTAATTTGCTTCTCCTCTCCCCTTCACTTGCTTTACTGTTCATTCGCAAATGGCTACGTCTCTCCTCCATTTGCTTCCCTTCCCATCCTCTGTTTCATCCATTGTACTTTTTCTTGTTGTGCATTAGGATGTATTTAGTATTGCATGTTTTAATCCCTTAGGGCACGTCCACATAATGAAATCTATTTCCACACAAAATGACTGCTTGCCAGAAACTGTTTGCTCTGGCATCACATGACTCCATGGGGTTATTCAATGAGAGATCCTTGCCCTTTGTGTATGCTACGAGCCTGAAGCTTTGGTCACTTTTCCTACATGAACCTTCATTGAGAAGCACCTGACTCAATGAATTGTGTAACAGTGTGCCAACCATGGCTTTTTCTCTGAGTCTGCAAGTCTCTAATGTCTGTCGTATCTCTGTGGTTCCCAGCCATGACTGACCCGAGGAGCCTGTTTCTTTCGGGCGTGTGGAGCTTCATGACTCTAAAGTGGTCCTTCCTGCTGGCCCTCTATTCCCACCGCTACCGCAAGGAGTTTGCCGACGTCAGCATCCTCAGTGACTTTTGATGAGGGCCCTTGAACATCCCCCCCCCCACCCAATGGAGGTCTATGGAAGACTAACAAGCAGGGCGCCTAACCTGAGGGTGCTAACTAGGGGAGAAGGGAGGGAGTGAAGATTTGAGGGGTTGGTGAAGCCAAGTAGTCATGACGAGGATGAGCGATGGAATGAGGGTTGATCTGAAAGGTGTGGGGTAGCTGCAAATACACGAGATGTCTTCCACCAATCGCTTGATTATAAATCCACGAGGGGGAGTGAACGGGTACACACTTTGGGGAAAAGGGTAGTGAATCGGAACGCAACCTGTGTGTTGTCTGTGTTAATGAGAGAATTAGTACCTGGACCTCTGTCCATGCCCGCACCTTCTCGGTTAGGTCACCCCCCCCCCCCTTTTCTGTATCTGTAAACAGGGTATGCACAACCGCTGCTAGGCCAGTCTATCCACAAGTTCATCCCTATGTTATGGCTTTCTCTGTTCCTATGCGTATGTATGTGACACTGTCTGTGCTCCTCTTGTATGTCCTAAAAACATGTTTTTAGAGTGAATATCTCCCTTTTTTTAATGAGATTTGAATCTTCTTTTTGATGACTTTGTAGATAATCCTTGTTAATTGTGTACATCACGTGTTAAACTCATTCCACGGAGGGCCTAGTGTCTGCGAGTTTTCGTTCCTCCCTTGTACTTGATTGATGAAGGTCACTAATTAGTAAAAAAAAAAAAACTCCTTTCACCTGGTTGCCTCTGTTTTAATTGAAAGGGAACACCCAAAACCTGCAGACACTAGGCCATTCGTGGGAATGAGTTTAACAACCCTGCTGTACATCTTCCTGTGCTTATATAACTAGGAACATATTCTTAACAAGATATACCATTTTTCTCATATAACTGATGTGGTTATGACAGAGAATTAATTTCCATTCTCTTGCCACAAGGGGGAGTCAGTCGATCAAATGTTGCGGCTGTTGGTAAAACGTCCCACTCGTTTAGAAAGTTAACTTTGCTCTGTTTTCTAATCTGCACACATCATATAATACATACATTATACAAAACAAAAGGACACGTCACAGGCCTGTTTGGGAAATCCTAGTAGTCGTCTTTTTTTATTTTTTTATTTTTTAGGATGACTGTTTTGATCTGTGTTATCCATGTGTGAACTTTTAGTCCACAGAAACCTGCTGTCACCTGGAGTCAGTGTATGTGATGAAGCAACTACATTTAGAGTATCACGTCGCAACACTATTTGGTAACACTATGTATTATGATACAGTTATAATGCTTTGGAAATGAGACTTGTATAATGTCTTATAGCGTTATACCTGTCGGTGTTCGACACTTATTTCAAAACATCCCCAGAAATAGTTTTTAAAAAAGATTTATATGAAGGATTGCACTACCATCACAGAATGTTAGAACAACAGCTTTTTCACAACAGTTGCCCATGGAAACCCAACTGCCTCGTCTTATGGAGAACGTTCAAACGAGCGAGTTCGTTTTGTGGAATTTGTGTTATTGCTGTGCCTTCGCTTTAGCTCGCAAACGTCATTGATCATCAAACTGCTGTTTATGGAGATTAATTTGATTGTGCTCTACCTTTTTTCCTTTACATCTGTTTGCTTCTCTGTGTGCTACCACATGTATCATATTGTAATATAAAGAAACATGACATTGTGTATATCCACTTGTGTGTATGTAGGAATGTATGTCTGTTGTACAGGTATGTCTGTGTGAGAGCCATATTAATAAAATATAATTTTATGACAGCCGCGTGTATTCCATTGGTAGCGTAGTACATCTCGTACAAATTCATACACAACAGTTGTAACTTTGTGTTGCACATCGTTTGTACAACCGGAGTGTGTACTAGGCCTTGGGCATAGTGGCCATAGACTAATTAGATTTTTATAGTTCTTTTGAATTTGTTTTACTAGTAGACATAATGCTTTGATGGAAAGGCTTAGCTTAACTACATTGTGGAGGAGGAAGTGATTGCACTGTTGCTGTGGTGCACCCAGGGAAGGGGTTGAATTGAAGGGGGGGGGGAAGAGGAATTGGGTTCTATCACCTTAATGTTTGAACACAACACACAATACATGACCATAAGGATATGGACACCTGTTCATCGAACATCTCATTCCAAAATCATAGGCATTAATATTTTGCTGCTATAACACCCTCCACTCTTCTGGGAAGGCTTTCCACCTCCATGTTGGAACATTGCTGTGGGGATTTGCTTCCATTCAGCCATGAGCATTAGGGAGGTCGGGCACTGATGTTGGCCGATTAGGCCTGGCTTGCAGTCAGCGTTCCAATTCATCCCAAAGGTGTTTGACGGGGTCAGGGCTCTGTGCAGGCCAGTCAAGTTCTTCCACACCGATCTTGACAAACCATTTCTGTATGGACCTTGCTTTGTGCACGGGGGCATTGTCATGCTGAATCAGAAAAGGGACTTCCCCAAACTGTTGCCACAAAATTGGAAGCACAGAAACATCTAGAATATCACTGTATGCTGTAGCATTAAGATTTCCCTTCACTGGAACTAAGGGGCCCAGCCCAAACCATGAAAAACAGCCCCAGACCATTATTTCTCCTCCACCAAACTTTACAGTTGGCACTATGCATTCGGGCAGGTAGCGATCTCCTAGCATCCGTCAAACCAGATTTGTCCATTGGACTGCCAGATCGTGAAGCGTGATTCATCACTCCAGAGAATGCGTTTCCAGTGCCCCAGAGTCCAATGGCGACGAGCTTTACACCACTCCAGTCGACGCTTGGCATTGCGCATGGTGATATTAGGCTGCTCGGCCATGGAAACCCATTTCATTACGCTGCTGACTAACAGTTATTGTGCTGATGTTGCTTCCAATGGCAGTTTGGAACTCGGTAGTGAGTGTTGCAACCGAGCACAGACGATTTTTATGCGCTTCAGCACTCTGCGGTCCCGTTCTGTGAGCTTGTGTGGCCTACCACTTCACTTCACGGCTGAGCCCTTGTTGCTCCTAGATGTTTCCACTTCGCAATACAGTTTTTCCCAATTACCAAAACACAGTTTTGCAAACTAGGCTGGTTTTATCAAAATAATTAACACAATTCACAAAACCACACACCCAAACTGCAAAATACCTCATATATCCTGCAAAATGAAGCACTGCAACCAAAACTACATATAGCATTATCAAAATCATAATGAAAAACACTCATCTTTAGTATGCTTTGCCATAATACTAAAATAGTTCAAATTGTAGAAAATTCTTCAGATGCACAGCAATATTTGCAGATACACACACATGCTGTTGAAACATTTTATTTTTTATTTTTCACCAAACAAGTCAGTGCAACATATGCACAGCAGATATATTTACATTGGACTGAACAAAAATATGCTAAAAAAAAAACAGTAAACTGAAAAAGAAAATTGCAGAAAATATGTGCAGAAAAATTATATAGAAAAAAAAAAGAGGCAAGAAAAATAATTAGGCAGCATCTTGCCGCACAGCTGGGTCTGGCCACAACGCCTCGTCCACATCACAGGCAATATCTTCCCTTGCCAGACATCGAGGGAAGAAGCGCCTTGAGTGCCTTATCCATCCCTGAATTGCACCCACATCAATCTCATCACATGCCTCTTCCATAGCCTGCACAAGAGGCATGCGCACAAAGGGCTGCCGGTCGTATACCTTCCACCGCCATGCCGAAAAGAACCCTTCTATGGGGTTCAGAAATGGTGAGTATGGTGGGAGGTATTGCACGAGAAATGGTGGGTGGTCAGCAAACCAGTTTTGGACTGGGGCTGCACGATGAAAGCTCACGTTGCCCCATACTACAACGTACCGGGTTCTTTGATGGTCTGCATCATTCATACGCTCTGGTGGTATGAGAATGTTGTGGAGTCTGTCCAGAAATGTGAGAATATGGGCTGTGTTGTATGGTCCAAGGTTGGCATGACGGTGGAGGACACCATGCGTATTGGAGATGGCAGCGCACATTGTGATGTTCCCACCACGTTGGCCAAGAACATCAATAATGGCTGTGGCCAATGACGTTTCTCCCCCTTCTTCTGGTCTTTGCTAGGTTGAACCCAGCCTTATCTATAAAGATGAACTCATGTGGGATTGCATGAGCATCCATTTCCAGTACTCCCTGAAAACAAAGAACAAAAGCAGTCAATATGGTGTTATCCAGTACACTGGGAAACAATGTTGCGTGTAGTGTACTGCAGTCAATATTGTACTTACATCCACATATGCTCGTCTGACCTCTTTGTTTCTTTGAGAGTTTCTCTCAAACCGCACCTTATAAAGTTGTTTCATTATGATTTGGTTTCGCTTGAGAATGCGAGCCAATGTGGACAGACTGACTCGTTGAATGTTGTTGAATATGGTGTTGTCTTGGATGATGTGGCTTTGAATTTCTCGTAATCTGATTTCATTATTTTCCAAAACCAAGTTTACAATGGCAGCTTCCTGTACCCCGGTGAACATTTGGCCCCTTCCTCCACCATGGTTGCGTCTCTCAGTCCTTTAGAAAAACAAAAAAACAAAAATATAGGGCTTGGACAATGCAGCCTAAAGATATTTCCCCCACAGTAGAGTAAATTCTACAGGAAATGTGTGCAGTTAGTGTATGACATCAGCCATTCATGAAGTAAACAGGTGTCACCCAACTGATACACTATGACATGGGGTGTACTACATAGTGTGAAAGAAATTTTGGTTACATACCTGTACTCCAGTCTAAATGTCCAGATGACACAGGTGACAGTAAAACGGCTCAAGTTGGGCTGCACTCTCTGTCCAGCCTCTCGCATTGTCAGCCCATGGTTGATGACATGATCAACTAAGGTTGCTCTGATTTCATTTGAAAGTTGTTGTCTTCTTTGGCCATGAACTCCTCTACCAGCTCTGCCCCTACCTCTCACTCTTCCTCCCCCTCTCATTCTCACCCTCCCTCTTCCTCTTCCTCTCTCTGCAACGGCTTCCATTGTTGTTGTAAAACAAAAGGTGCTCACCTGTGGTCTTTTCATAGTGCTTACTTCCTGATTGAAGTGGTAACAGTTAACCATTGAAGTGTTTGGCCAGGTGGCACATGTATTGGCCAATTAGCTCATGTAGTGTCATTTTGAATGGCAGTGTTTTGAAATGGCAAACATGTGACTTTATGTCAGATTGTTGTGTCTTATGCAGAGAACCGTGTGCAGTGCATTTAAAAAGTGCCATTTTGAATTGCAAAATGTGTGTAAAGCAGAAAATGTGTTTAGACTTTTGGAGACTTGAGAAGAGGTTTTGCTCTCTGTGGGTCGGTTTAAATAATTGTGCTGTGCATGTCATTTTAGTGTGTTAGCAATTGGAAAAAACTGTAACAGCGCAAACAGTTGAGTGGGGCAGCTCCAGCAGGGCAGAAATCTGACAAACTTACTTGTTGGAAAGATGGCATCCTATGACGGTGCCACGTTTAAAGTCACTGAGCTCTTTAGTAAGGCCATTCTACTGCCAATGATAGTCTATGGAGATTGCATGGCTCTGTGCTCAATTTTATACACCTGTCAGCAACAGGTGTGGCTGAAATAGCCAAATCCACTTATTTGAAGGGGTGTCCACATTCAGATGCATTATAGGACTTCTCATGGACAAACTTTATTAAACAACATTATAAAGGCTAATACATGGTTATAGCAATTTATAAAGCATTATAGCTTCAAGCTGTTATATACCTGCAGGCTGTTACCCAGTGCTAAAGTAAAAGTAAAGTGTCACTCATATTATTGTCTAATAAAAATGAATTTAATTCTGCCACCTACAAACCCCAAATTTAGCACCTGTATGTATTTTGGTGGTTGTAGTTTAGTTACCATGGTAATGTTTCTCAGATGGAATCTATGAGGGGACTAGGGTTAGAGTGTCTGGGGAGCCCAGTGTGTTTTTTTGAGGGAAGGAAACATTGTCGTTTTTATTTAGCCAGGTCAGCAGGCTAGAGACAGACCCCGGCATTAGAGTGGGATTTACACTGAGGCAGCCATTTTCCAACTCACTCAGCCCACATTATAAAAGAAAACACCCTATAGCACTGCAGGCAACAGTAAACGCTCGGGCAATAACCTGCGCTTTGAAGTTAGGCAATTATTCAAATCCATCCACATTTTTATTTTGCCCCCTCAAAGGGGAGGTGGGAGGATGCAAGGAGTTTTGGTGTATGATTTGGTTAAGACATGTGTATGATAAAAGGGACTTTGAAGTTCATATGAAAAATATGTAAATGACATGTTGGTTACCTCTGTTGAGGTGATTGACGCAACAGATGCAAACGCTGATAGATTGCCAATAACTTTTTTAATATAGTTTAAAAAAAAAATTTGATTACCATAACAGGAAAGCAGTGTGAGTGAAACTAGCACATAGCTCTACCAATTATTTAATTAAATATCTTCAACTTTGATCCTTTATAAGAGACCATTTTGCTGCCCTCATGCTACTTCCCTCATTCTACTCTTTTGTTTTAACAGGATTCTTGTTGGTACTTATATATTTATTGCATTACATTGGTTTGTTTGCAAGCCCTCAGAGTCACGTTGTATAAAGGTAATTGCAATGTTGTGGTTAAGTAGCCATAGCAACATTTTTTTTTTTTTATCTTGCTTGTTATAACATTTTACATTAAGACAC
This sequence comes from Salmo trutta, assembly GCF_901001165.1. Taxonomy (NCBI): domain Eukaryota; kingdom Metazoa; phylum Chordata; class Actinopteri; order Salmoniformes; family Salmonidae; genus Salmo; species Salmo trutta. The sequence goes on along the minus strand of NC_042970.1, from coordinate 49,580,095 downwards.
TGAAAAACAATCCTCATTACTTTCTATTGAACGAGTCGTAGGGGTTGGACCAAAAGCCCGTCCTATTAAGTTTATGCTGTAGGCAGTAAAATGTGTGTGTCTTTGTGTGGTATGTAAAGGGGAGGGGGGGGGGGACTCCTTTCCAGCAAAATCAAGGAAGGAAGTCATCTAAGACTTAACTGGCAGAAATAATGAAATTGAAAAAAGTAGAGGAAACTTGAAAAATGCAGGAATATTTCAAATTTCCTGTTTGGAAAAAAAATAACAAAGGTAAAAGGTAAAACCTTTGCGTGTCATTTCACACTACACATCTTAATCAAATGTATTCAAATAATTTTTCATAATCTGATATTTGATATTTTTTTATTTGATATATTCAAATTATATATTCATTTTGTCAGACATACTTAAAATACATTGGTAAATGCCAAACAGCAATTGCACCTAAAATATTGATGGGCGGCATATGACCTATGCATAAAGTAAAGTGATTAATTCTTCATTATAATACAGTACAGATGGGACAGTCACAGTAGGCTTTACCTGTTCACCTTTTCTTGTTCTTATAACTTCATCATATGGTAACATCTATATAGGAGGTCGTATAGCATTTATAAGGCCATATCCACATGATACCATATGTACAGTATATACTGCCTTCTATATAAGGTGAACACATTTTGAAGTTTATCTTTATAACCGTCTAAATATGAACAAGACCTTATTTTCTATATTGGTTATGTGTATTTAAAGTAGGCCTACATCTGTGTGACAACGATATCCATTGTTGCACTTTGCATACAGGAAAAAACGGCTATTAGGAAAATACCCATTCAGCCTCAAACATACTTTGGTTCCTGAGTATTTATAAAAAAGAAAGTATAAAAAAAATACGTGAATGAAAGCGAACATCTTGATTTAGTAGAGAACCAGATGGCTGCTTTGACATTAAAAAGGCGCTTTGGCATTTTGGAGAAGGCAGTTTCGGAATGATTTCCGAGGAACTTCCGCAAAACGCAGTACAAAGCCCACAGATATTTAAGCAATATCCATTGCAATTTACTGTTTTATTTACAAACTGAAACATATGTCTCTGGACCTTTGGCTTCTTTTCCCTTTTCCCCACTCTCTTTCTTCTTCCTCTCTTTTACTGCTAAACCCTCTCTCTCTCTCCCCCCCCCCCCCCCCCCTCTTTCTTTATAAGTAACATCAGGTGATTAACCCCTTCACTTGGCAGCAGTACAGTAGGATGGCCGACCTTCAGGTTCAATCAATGTTTGCCTCTCCGACTCTTTTGTTTTCTGTGTTGCTTCGCCCATGGACCACAGAACCTTGCATCTGAAACATTTTAGGAGACACATATTTGCCGTTTTAGAGCACAAAGGGATATGCCATGGCAGGGGCAGGCGTTTGAAGTGGCTTCATAGGGAGAACCAGTACCAGAACACGTAGCCGAACATAACTTTCGTAAGGTAATCTAATCTAATGGAAAAGGGGGATTGATTTGACTTTAAAGTATTACGCTTTGAAGCTAGCTACAGAGTTATGTTGATATTTCTAATGCAATTGCTCTGTTCTACGAATGGTGGTACACAGGGCCTGGTCAGACACATCTTCTGGGTTCACTCTAATGCGTTAGATGTCTTCGGATTGAAATGAATTTTCCTCATGCCCAGTTGGTGCAATGTGTGATCCACCCACTCATCAATGCATTCTGACTCCTTGAGGGGTAGCAATAGATCACTATCCAATCACCCCCTCCACTGTAATGTCTGTGATCTAAGGTTACCTCAGTTGGATGCACCATCCAGAGACATTCCCATCTATCAGATGATGGGATATTTCTTAGAAGGGCCCAGCACTGGTTTTGTCACACCGTTAAGATAGAAACCTAAGTAAATCTTGTTCTAAATCTCGATTTTCTGCATATTAATAGCAATGGGCAATGCTAGCTGGCTTAATGTGCTGTACATCAATTAGTGATAGGGCACTTGTTCAGTCTACGTTCATTTTGTGACAAGTGTGAAAGGAGTTAGCAATGCTAATCTAGCTAAGGCTAGCTTTCACTACATAGTTCTGCTTGGCTGTGATTTGGAATGAGCTATGCTAACCTAGCCTAGCCTAACGTGCTCTATATAGTTCTGCTTGGCTGTGAACTCCGCTGGGACTGTTTGTAATGTGCCATGGATGGACCCTGGGACTTAAACACTGTAATCAGAGCCAGCGCAGGATATTGGCTAAATTACACATGAAAGCAGGGACATTTAAGGGAAGCTTAAGTGCTAAATATTATTATAAATTATAGCCTAATATAGGGAGATAAGTCTCAGGCAAACTGGAATAACACAGGTTAGCACGCAGAAGTGGAGAAAAAACCCCGCTTTTAAAGCAGGATTTTTCTTTTTATCTGCCTCAACAGAAAAATACTTTCCGGTGATTCCTTGCTCTGTCCACACACACAAAATGCGGCATAGCGACAAACTGTGTGTGTGTGTGTTTTCAAAAGACCAGATTTGCCATAAGAATACATGGATTTCATTTCATTAGCCATCAAAAAGAAAAGTGGAGGAAAAATCTATTTTGCTGGCTGTTGAAGTGAATAAAAGTGCCCCAGACCTGCATCTCTCCCAGCTTCAAACCTCTCAACCCCTCATCACTACTTATACTCTATATCTATATACATCACCATTCGCCCTCTGTTCACCACCCCCGTCCTTCACCGCCATGCACCCTCACTCTCCACCCACCCCCCTCTCAGTCGATACCCCACAGGATGTCCTGCGCTACAGGGGGAAATGGGTCCCAGATGTCTGCTTGTGTCCCATGGGCTCCAGAGGAGGGATGGAGCAGCAGCGGTAGGAGGGAGGGATGGGTAGGGGGAATGGGGTGAGCGAACTTTTAAGGTGAGAAGTTTGGTGAAGAGTATATTCTCGGACTCATTTTCAAAGGAAACTACATTACTCAATGCTTACATATTATGAGATCGACATGCCATCGATCAGTTGTCTCTCCTCTGAATTTTCTAAGAACTTTACAGGAAGGCAGTAATTGAATTGACAGTATTATGGGTTTAAGAAACATTTTTTTCTTCGTTGCTCAAAAACTTCAAAAGTCCGTCCTCATTCAACATACGCATTCCTCAGTACAGTATTTCAGTACTATGGATCAGTTCGGACTAAACCATATGTGCCAAACTTAAAGTGGACATTACGATTGCCTGTGCTCCTCTTTGATATCGAAGCCATCTCTATATACAGTGGGGGCCGAAATTGTTTGAAAATAAATACTTCAAATACTGAGGTATATTGTATGCAAAAAATAATAATATTTTATGCTAATACAATTGCTCAGATAAATAGATTTTTTCAAAAAGGTAGGGGTGAAAATTATTGACACCCTTAAAGATTCTTATAAATAAAGTAGTCAACAAACTCTACAAACTTTTTGGAGGAATTTGCTTTTTGTTTTGGTTGTGTTTCAGATTATCTTATGTCCAATAGAAATGCATTATAAATAATGTATTTTGGAGTCACTTTTATTGTAAATAGGAATATAATGTTTCTAAACACATACATTAATATGGATGCTACCATGATTACAGATATTCCTGAATGAATTGTGAATAATGATGAGTGAGAAATTACAGAGGGTCAAAGATCATACCCCCAAGACATGCTAACCTCCCCTGTTATTTATTGTCTATGTTTATAAGAATATTTAGGGGTGTCAATAAAAAATGTATTACTTGTTAAACAAAATCTCTTTCTCTGAGTAATTGTATTAGTATAAAATAATATCATTTCCCAATTTTTTGGAGCATACAATATAGCTCAGTATTTGAATTTTTTTATTTTTTACAGTCATTATTGCTCATCTTTATCAAGGGTGTCAATCATTTCAGACCCCACTGTATATCCTTTTGATATGGTGCAGTCTATTTGCACCTACAGGAGAGGTTCATTATTACCCCCCGAAAATAAAAGTCAAAAGAGAAACGGGCCGGAGTGTTTAGTGAAACATTATGTAGAGACTCTGACAAGGAAATGAAATGTGCAACATCAATCAGCCTATGAGGACGGAGATCAAACGGCCCTCCACACTCCTGCATCTGGTTCTGTTTGGACTGGCCTTTCTTTTTTCTCTTTCCCTCCTTTCTTTCTTCTCTCTTTTCCCTTCCTTTATTCCTCTCCCATTCTCTGTCCCTCTCTTTCTTTTCTCCCTCTGTTCTGCGCGAGGGGTGCGTGTTCCATGCTGTTCCTGTTAGGCTGTCGTTCGCTCATTCTTTCCATGATGGTGGCATGGAGGCATGCTCGGCTAAGGTAAGCAACCCCAAGGTTAGCCCTGGACGGCCCAACACAACAATGGGCTACGTGTCCCTCTTCACAAATCCACTGTCTCCACCCGGAGGTTGGAGCCAATTTACATCTAATTCCAGGGAATTGACCTGGGAATTTCGGTTGAAAATGTTAAAGGGCCTGTTGTGTAAATAAGACCTGTTACAATTCCAGTGTGATGTTCACTTTGGCAACAATGCATTATTAGCATGTATAAACCTTTATAATCTCTTATAATAAGGCTATGTCAGATTACATATCAACATTTCAACAGACTGAAATTGGCTGGTATATAGTCAGGATCAATATGAGATTATTATAAGACATTATAAGGGGGGGTCATACATGATCATAACAAGTCTTACATTGCATTTGAACGGCATCATAATGCATTATACCTACATGCTAATGCACAGTGTTACCTCCACTTCAATACCTTAGCTGCTGGAATTCCTATTCTGAGTTGATTGAAGTTGAGTGGAGTTGATCCCAGCTCTCTTCAATACCCCCAAATTAAACGTACCCTTTGCAATCACAGAGTTCACTAACCCCTCTACAAAACCTCTCTCGAATTGTCTATCTTTCTTTAAGTCCTGCTATAAAACTGTCATAACACAAATATAACATCTGTCATAACCTAAAATTACAATTCCTATAATTTACTAGAAGTAACTATTCATGTCTACTGATATATTTGAAATCCACGAGAAGGCATACAGAACTATGTTCATTGTCAAGATTTGAAATGGTGGGTTCTTTCTCATTCTCTTATTGAACTTTTTGCTATCAACAGCTGTAACTACGGACAATGTTGCGTATTCTTTATTTCTCATCCACGGTAAGAATTACTTTTGTATTATGATAGAAGACAGCTGTTCTAAGCTAATGTAACACATTTATAAGTTTGACTCTTGCAGAATTCGAGAGTAATGTTCCAGTATTTTAAATGAGCAATGGGAAATCTTCAGGATTGCACCTTTACTGATGAGTAACATCACTGTCATGCATGAAACGGTAAACCTATGCAACAGTTGGTTTTAATGCATATTATTGTCATATTATGTAATTTTGTAATTTTTTATTTAACCTTTATTTAACTAGGAAAGTCAGTTAAGGACAAATTCTTATTTTCAATGACGGCCTAGGAACAGTGGGTTAACTGCCTTGTTCAGGGGCAGAACGACAGATTTTTACCTTGTCAGCTTTGGGATTCAATCCAGCAACCTTTCGGTTACTGGCACAACGCCTTAACCACTAGGCTACCTGCCCCCCCCCCCCCCCCCAAAAAAAAGCAGTATACAGAAAATAGTCATCCTATTTGTTTTAGTTTCAGTAGATATAGATCCTTGACATATTGACAATTCTATGTGTGTGTGCGTGCGTTTCTACGTGCATTTGTATGAGTGTGTGTGTTGTCCCTTGTGGTGTGGCCCTGCAAGCCCAGATGTGTGTTCCCCTGGGTTACTGGTGTGGAGAGAGAACATGTGTCTACTTCACCAGAGGGCATGGATGCAAAATTAGCAGCCCTCTCACCTTACTGGTCACAGGGTCAGAGCTTATACAGGGTCAGAGCTGGGCCATCCCCATGGCTACATCTCTCCCATATAGTGATTGCAGTGGATAATACATGGAGATCAAATTACTTAAATGGAGACACCCATTCTAGTTATTCTATTTCTATGGGATAATGATGGGAATATTAATACAGTAGATTTACCTGTCTGTTTTGAAAAATTATTTAGGAATTCATATTTTGACTGATCTTAATGCACTTTTGATTTACTAGGTTGTGTGGCATATTTTCTATTTTTATACTGAGAAAATGTATATTCTCTGTGGCGGTATGGTATTAAGGTGTAAAGGTCATGAACAGGCAAAATCATGTTTAATGAAATTGGATGATACTTGAAGGAAACCAGATCAAAGTATGAAGACCAAGGTATGAAAAATGACTGTTGCTTCTACACTGATAAAGTTTGATCATAAAGTTACTGGTCTCCTCCCCCATGTCAAACACTTGGATTCATAATTAAGGTGACATCACCTTGACTCTCATTTTAATACACCAATGTTAACATTAAATTCTCTTACCTAATTTAAATAAGTGCCGCCTTGAAACCAACATCGGAGAAGGCGTGTTTGCAGAGGGGCGCGGTTTAAATAGCTAAATAGCTACTCTACTCATGCCAAAATTTGACTGCAGGGAGTCAACAAATATAATAAAAATTGACCCTATTCATCTATGGCAAAGATACTTATATGTTTCAGCTTTCATCTGGGTCTGGTGTTAGATAGTTACAGGCTAGCTAGGTCTTCAGACAGCATGGGACAAAGGGGGGGGGTCTTTCAAAACTCAGACGCAGTTGTCAAGTCAACACATCCGTCAGTGCTGCTATGAACCGCATCACAAGAGACATGTTAAACGGGAGGTGTAGAAAACCTACATATAACTGATGCAATTTCAATGTTTTTTGAGTTGCTTTGTGTACCACCACATTTGCTTGAGATGATTTTACTGCAAGACTGCTCACTGCATCCAAGTTGCTTGACATTTCAAAGAGCTGTCAGTCGAGGCAAGCTCCCGCCCACTCAGTATTTTCACAATGACTGTTCAGGACTTTTCAAATAATAATAACAGTTGTTTTTTTTAAGCTTGTGTGAGTTGTCTTGGTGAAATTTCTATTTAGGTAATTTTGTAAACAGAAACGCAAGATCACAACGTTTATGTGAAAATCCGTCTAAAGATATTAATCCACATGTTATTTTCCCCGACTGGCACTGAGGAGTGACCCTTGGCTCGAGGGCTATGTTTTTATAGTATCATGTGATAGATATTAACTATGGCACACAAATATTAGGGAGATCACTTTGACACACTTAATAAATAACACCTAATCCTATATCTTTTTTATTGAAAACTGTGGTCCTTGAGATATCACGCATAAAATGTTTTCAGTGTAAACTTAGTTTTAGGCATTAAATCGACTTAATCTTCACCTACCAAAGCATTCACATGTAAGCATATTCATGCAGTACTAACACAATGGCTTTTATCGTCCCCCTTAATCAACAAAGAAAATGTTTCATGTCTTTGAAGTTGAAGTGCATAACAGACCTATGAGTCTCAAAGCATGTAATTAATTGATGAGAAGAGAGACAAGAGACAAACAGACAAGCGGGTGCAGGAGGAAGCCAGGAGTGCTCCAGCAGCAGAAATCTGGAACCTATAAAGACGTGGACAACTTCAGCCGCTTTAACAAGGCCTCTCGCAATTGGCTGAGAAGGCTACTTACCCCCTTTTAAGCCATCCACCAACCTCAAGCTCACTTCCTGCTTCCAAACCACACCCATAGAAGCCGGTGCTGGCCAATCGCAGCTGCCCGCAGGCCCAGAGTTTGCGGGCGAGTATAAAGGGACAGGAGTTAGCCCAGCAAAGCAGATGGTTTGTTGTTGTTCTGCATGCAGGTTGAGGAGATGGGAAACTGTAGGTGAGGAATTCAGCAAAGAGACACAGGGAGAGACAGAAGTTTTGACTGGGAGTAAAGCCAAAACCTATGGATCTTCAACAGATTGCAGATTAGAAGCGTGAAGTGTATCGGCCTCATTCTTCTTGGTTTCACTGGAGGAAGAAGACTTCTAGGCCTTTGACTCTCTATCAGAACTTCCTGGGATAACGGTTGTCCCACACGGCTATCTGAAGAAGAGAAAAGACAGGGAAAGAGAGAAATAAAGTGCAAAAACCACCCTGCCTCGGAAGGGGAAGAAGGACGGTGGTCCTAAGAGGGAGGAGGAGATGCGCGAGGAGGTGTCCTGCGCCAACTCCCCCGAGGGGGGGCTGGGGGCCAGCGAGGAGGAGCTGGAGAGGGGTTCCAAGAAGAGCGGGCAAACAGGGGGCCGAAAACGGGTGCCGTACCACAAGAAAGACAATCTGGGTCGGGCCGAGGAGAGGGCCGTTGTCAGCGGGAGCCCCAACAGCCTAGTTCCGTCGGGGCCCAAGCGGCAGAAGAAGCAACAGAACTCCCCCACGGCAGTGGTGTGTGTGGCCCCGTCCTCGCTGGGCTCCAGCGGCCTCGGCTTAGGCTCGGGCGGCGAGCCCTTCGAGGACCTGCACACGCAGCGAGTGATCGCCAACGTGCGCGAGCGCCAGCGTACGCAGTCGCTGAATGACGCCTTCGCCTCACTGCGCAAGATCATTCCCACGCTGCCATCGGACAAGCTGAGCAAGATTCAGATCCTGAAGCTAGCGTCGCGCTACATCGACTTCCTCTACCAGGTACTGCAGAGCGATGAGATGGACGCCAAGCTGGCCAGCTGCAACTACCTGGCCCACGAACGGCTCAGCTATGCCTTTTCCGTCTGGAGGATGGAGGGCGCCTGGGCCATGTCGGCCAGCCACTAGTGTCCCCTATCTGTCCTGCTCTACCCATCCTGTTCTGTCCTAACCCCACTATCTCTGTCCTCCACCTAAGCCACTATCTCTGCCCCCTCTTGTAACCCCTAACCCACTATCGATGTAACCCCTAAAGCCACCATCTCTGTCCTCCTTTAAGCCATTATCTCTGCCCCTCCTTTTATCCACAACCCAGAGTCACTGTTTACTCCCCAACCTTTTTACCCGTTCTGTCCCAACGAGTCACCCACCTATCCACTGCCCCATCACTCCCACCATACCCGTTCACCATTCGACCTTGCCCCTCCCCTTCCACCTCAAATGCCCCCTGACAATGTAGCCCCTAACTCCACAAGCGTCTACAGTGCACCCCTGCAGGTATGTATAAAAACATGCGCGCACACACACACACACACACACACACACACACACACACACACACACACACACACACACACACACACACACACACACACACACACACACGTGTCACATATGGCCAAACAGCCAGGCCTGTGGTTTCCCAAAAGTATCTTAAGTATATTGTTAAAACCTTGGCAGGAGCGTCGTTAAATCTGTGAACTGTTATTATTATTTTTTTCAGATTTACCATGTTATACCTTAACTTTGAAGTTTTTTTTGTGAACATGAATGACAACAATGATGAGAGCATGTGTTATCATTCAATACACAGGTTCGATAAATGAACACATATGACATATTTGTGCATGAAAGTAATGTAAATATGCCTTTTCTAATTACATTTAACCAACCAAGTGGCCCTTAGGGTGATTCACAATGCAGGATAGTTAGCAAGCTAACCTTTGTAAACATTGCCAAACAAATCAGGATTTCCGACTCCAGCATGTTTACAAAAGCGAGTTTTCTGTAATGTTCAGATATTGATTTGCATCTTCCTCCAAGGAAAGCTGTTTTTATTTGTTTTGATTCAAGTTTAGTTACATTAAGTGGTAAGTGGGAATGAGTAGGAAATAGTACATGTTGTTTTTGATTTAATATGGCAGAAATGTGCGCAATAGATAAAAAGGTATAGCCTATTCCTAATCGATTAGTGGGTAAATGTATTTGATAAATATCAGACTGTCACATGTCCATTGCAGTTGTGCGTGAGTGCATGCACATCTCTGTATGTTGGTAACTATTGTATAACTTTTAAAAAATTATATATTTTTTAACATAATAAAAAGTAACAACATAGTTCAAACAGAATGACAAATTATGAAATAAGAGTATTTGTATACTAGCCTAAATGACAAATTATAACACCTAGTAATGTGGGATCATAATTACAATATACAATATTTTATTTCAACATATGGTGTGCAGTTTGACAATTTTGACAAGATGACAAACATAAAAAAAATACTATTTTCATTCATATCAAATTATTTATATACAGTAATTATAGTATAACAATTGTCTTCTTTTATCATAGAATGTATTATCAATCAAATTGGCTAAACATTAAAACAATAATATTTCAGTTACACAAATATGTTGCTACCAAATGTCGTATGTCATGAAAAAAGCATTTGAATGAAAAAATGTAATATGTAACAAATTATCATAACACGGAATCATTTTACACTTTTTGACATAAATATTTAGCTATCTGTCTTGGTGTACTCTTAAGATAAGAAAAGAGAATGCCTGAAAATCAATTTTCTGTTTTACATAATAGTTAAACCTTATACCAGCCATAACAAATACCAGTAGCCCACTACCTGAAAATCAAATTATTGTTATAGTAACAATATAACACTTTAATTGCGCAAATATATATATATATATATATATATATATATATATATATATATATATATATATAACATCATAGAACATTTTCAACAACAAAAAATTGTTAAGTACATCAATGATCGTTGAATGGGTTCGTTTGTGTTTACCATGTTACCATGTTGTACTTTTTAAGTATTTTTATCCAGAGCCTTATCTAACATACCTCAGGCAGACTAGACCAGAGGAAACAGAAACTGGGGTCCTGCACAGGTATATCAGGCGAAATAAAGAGAGGGAAAGGGAAGGAAAGAGAAAAAGCAGCTCTCCCTCCCTCTCTCTCTCTCCTTTTCTCCCCTGCAGCCTTGCCCTTTCTCCTCCAGGATCTTGTATCCAGTGTCGTGCAATCAGGCCCTGCCGGGTCCCAGACAAGCAGGAACCTTTAGATTGGAAACAGTTGTGAGGCATTAGGAAGGTGTATGTGCCAAGGGAGAGTTTGATGGTGTGTGTGTGCGTGAGCCAATGTATATATATGTGTGTGTGTGTGTGTGTGTGTGTGTGTGTGTGTGTGTGTGTGTGTGTGTGTGTGTGTGTGTGTGTCTTGTTTACGTGGAGTTTTGATGTGTTTGTGTATCACTGTGTGTAGCCTATGCACTGGTATGTGTGTACTTGTGTGTTTATCATGTGTGTGTGTGTGTGTGTGTGTGTGTGTCACACGCGCATGTGTGTGTGTGTGTGTGTGCACATACATACATGTGCGTGAGTGCATGCCATTTCTTCGATATTATCTGACTTTGTTATCTGTCTTTCCTCTCAGTCTCTTGAAAAATCACAAAGTAAACTTTGCGGAATTGGCGGACACTCACTCTTCTGAACGCAGATAAGAATCTACAAGATAAGCGTTAATTAAAAGATAAAAGATGAGTGTGGGCTAACTGAAAAGCCTATCAGATAACCAGGAAGACAGGATGAAAAAGGAGAGGTAGGAGAGAATGACGAGCCAAAGAAAGGATGATGTGGTGCAGAGAGCAGAGGTAATCCATCAGAAGCCAAACTCATGTAAACCTGGACTAGGCTGTCAAGGGAGAGCAGCACAGCAAAGGCAAAGCTGTAGAACCCCTAACCCTAATCCTAACCCTAACCCAGCGTTTCCCAATCTTGGTCCTGGGGACCCCAAGGGGTGCACGCTTTAGTTGTTGCCCTCACACTACACAGCTGATTCAAATAATCAAACCAGAGAAATGTCCCCACTTTTCAGAATTGTCCTTGTTTTACTATCCTTGTGAGGACTTCTGATCCATGTGCAGTCTCCAGGTGTTCCCCTTACATTACTATAAAATCCTCGACGGCCTCAAACGCCAGACTTTGAGAGTTCAACCACTGTGGTTGGAAACCCAAACCCTACATGTGGATGAGATTGTCCTTGAAGAGAAGCATAGCCATTACCTGCTGTTCTGCTTTCTAACGTTATCCACTCACCTGTGGACAGTTAAATGAACTGAAATGGACAACTGAAATGGACAACTGAAATGGACAACTGAAATGGACAGTGTCAGTATAAGGAAGACCTAAAATGGTTGTAATTGATTCTGCTTTTAACATATCGGGGATAAAGAAGAATAAAGTGGAAAAAATAGAAATTCCTTCCTAAATGAAATGTGTATGTGCGTATTTGTGTACGTTCACAGTATGCTCCTGGTGTGTGCACGAAGCATATTTTTTTGTGTGCAACAAGTGTTCGGATAAGGTGTGTGTTTATGTGAGTGGTGCATCTTGGATGCATTTGTGTGGCTGTTTTATGAGGATGTGCGTGTTGTTGGTTGCATGTGTGTGTAGCATGTGGCGTGTATTTATACGGATGTGTGTGTTGTTGGGCGCATATGTGTGTATTGCATTTGTGTGTATTTAAGCGGATATGTGCGTTACTGGGTGTATGCATGTGTGTAAAAATGTGGATCTGTGTGTTGCGTGTGTGTGTGTGTGTGTGTGTGTGTGTGTGTGTGTGTGTGTGTGTGTGTGTGTGTGTGTGTGTGTAGCTGTGATTTAGAATAGACTGCTGTGTTTAACCTGGCAACAACAAGCTCCACTCTGTTTATCCTCCAATTAAAGGGCTGTCACTGTTCTTCCCTCTGCCAGAACCTCTGGCTTTGCATGTGTTTGAGTGGGTTGCAGTTCCTTTGGACTGATCTTGGACCAGTCCAAAGTAACATGTGCATGTGTTTTGGGGTTTCCATTTTCACATTGGATCTGATCTCAAACCAGCTGTTATAGGTCCTCTGTGGCACATCTGCTTTTTTTAAGAGCTTCAGAGCCTTGCAAACAGGCCGGTGGTTCCAAGAGTTGTGGGCTTCTGATACTCATCTTTATTTTTAGGGGTTTGAACTTTGAGCTGATGCTAGAGCAGGTGCTGTGTGGATGGATGTGTGAGCATGGGCTGGGCTCTTCCAACAGCTGTAGTGCGTATGTAGTGTACGTAGTGCACCCCTGAGTTATACACTTTGGGTTTGACACGTATGCAGGAGCAGAGAACAAACCAAGTGGGAGTGTGTAGAAACAATAGACCATATTAAGATATTGGTCTAATGCAAAGGGAGGTATGATATAGCTCTTCATCTATTATCAATACAGTGTTACAGACCATGTCAGGCAATAGGCAACAAAACAATATACATCATCCATGTGTTAAAGGTATAGTTCAGCGAAATTGCATATTTAGATAGGAAACACGTATCTAAATGATATAATATCGCTGAACTACCCCTTTAAGTTATTGTACACACAGGTTTAACATGAGTAGGCTTCTGCCTTAGAAGCGTTGCAGATGAGGTCAATGCGGCGTAGGAAGACTAAAACGCTCCTGTGCAAGTGCGTGTGCATGTTTGAGCCTAAAACGGCATCAGTTGCTCCTTTGTAAATCAGCCGCACTTAACTTTTCATTTTGGTAGAAAGGGAGATAAACAAATGCCAAGGAGGCTCTACAGGATAGCTATTGTTACTCTGCCCAAATGCAGGCAGTAGAATGGGATCTACTGTACTTTTGTTCAAAGTGACGCTAAGATCACACCACTTGTTATTCGCTGCTGTAGCGTACCCCCATTTGGTATACCGAGTAAACAAGTCATTCCTAGCAATTAGTGCATTATGACGTAAGCACAGCCATCTGAAAGAGGACACCCACAAACACACATGCTTACTGGGCAGCTTTCTCTCTCTTGTCTTTTGTCCCTCTTCCCTTTCACTCTTCCTCGCTCTTATCTTTCTCTCTCAGCATGAAAAGAAACACTGTAATTACAGACAATTGGGAACACTCCAGATGGAATATTGGCTTGTTTAAACAAGAGAAAGAGCAGAAGTTTAGCGCTGTGGGCTTTTTTTTTACACTATGTGAGAAGAATTAACTTTGTTTGCCGGTTTATGTGTTTGTTTGGGACAACGACTTGCACGCACGACACATTAACGACTTCTCTGCGGATTTTCGCTCTCAGATATTATTTTCCTATACTGACAAAATGTACACATCCATGTCGGTTTCTTCAGTAAAACAAATGTAAAAAAAAAAGCTTTTTTTTTTTGCATCAGGTTGTGTGGTTGAATGAGGCTGAAATATGAGGTATAAAACCGTAAAACCAAGATAGAAACTGTTGTTCACGCAGTCTATTTTTCTTTCTCTTTTTTTAGGAAGGACGCCAAATGGATGGACTCATCTCCCTCTCTTAAAAAGGTCTGTTCCTGTCGAACCAGTAGTTCCCCCCGCTATACCCTTATCTCTCCTTCTTTGGAAGCCCTGCCCCACAGACATGGGCATTGGACCGGACACATGCTTTGGTTTAAGGACAGATATCCAGTCGACTCTCCTTTTGCAGCCTGACAGACAGTATGATAATGCCAACATACATTATGTGACAAACTTCAGAACTGAAGTGAGGAGGATACTTAAGGGTCACATGATGAACTTTCTGTACGTTAAAAACTGTCACTGAGGCATGACGATGATCTGCCATTTTTATGCCACTTCAAAGACTCTTTAAAAGAGGAAGATTCTTTGACAACTGAGATGACTTATGATCGTGATCATTGCAATGATGATCATCATAAGGATGCCAAAGTAATCGATAGCTGGTGGTCCCAGCCCAATGAATGTTTACAGCAAAGATGCTTATAAGCTTTAGGCTTTCAACCTCAAATGTATAGGTAGGAAAAGTCAAAGAAGCCTGACACACATTTTCAGCAGTTGTATAAACTAATCTGCTTGATTTCTGTTGCCTTGTACATGTGTTTCTCTGTTGCATTATTTCCCTTCATAGCGAATGGATTTAGCATGTGCATATGCATTTTACATTATAATGACTTTATATTAGAGTAATTAAGCAATAATCTATGCAGGCAACCTGAGTAATGAGTAATGCACACAGTTTTGTAGCATGCACAGATTATGGATAGATTAGACATAGTGGATAGATTCCACTAAGGTCTTTCTGATATATTGTTATTTGTCTGTAGGATTTAAGTATGAAAACGTGATATGCAAAACAACAATGAAATAATACATTAGAAAAAGAGTAACAGATAAACATATTGTTGTACATTGTAGAAGTAACGGTCTAGTAGTTTTAAATGCAAGATGAGAGGAAAATATAGTTTGAATATTGTAAGTTTAGTAATTCCTCAGGATTTCTCTTTAAGATAGTACTATGCACATACTGTAATACACTATCAGTAAATTGAGAATGTATTAAGAATGGAAAACAGTGCCATGTACTTTTTAAAAACATTTGATAAATTCAGATATTGTGCTACTGGGTATTGTTAGGTCGTGGCAATGTTATCTGATATACTGTCGCCAGAAAATGTAGTTTGTCATTATCTTTTCATGCTAATGCCCAGCTGTAGTTCTCTTAGAAGATTTTTTTTGTCTCCAGCTTTTCATTACATGAGCTCCTGTGGAAAATAATAATAAATGCTGTTTTAATAAAATACCACTGAAATAGTCTGAAAAAGCAAATTTTCAAAGACACTTTGCATCTTTCTGTCTCATAGAAACTTGTCTAACACTGTGAACATATTGACAGTGTAGTATGTATAACAAAGAGTACATGGATAGGCAAGACAATGCCTTATATGTTATATCTTATAAAATAAGATACAAAAGAAGGGGATAGCAATACCCTTTGTATTTGGACACTGCGAGGGAGGATCCAAGATTTTTGTCAAAATGTGTGTTACATTACAAAGTCATGTGTTTTTATATTACCAAAATAGCTGAGTGATTGGTGTAAGTAAAATATTGCCCAATATTTCAAACATTATTGAAAGGATACAAAATATACACTTCAGAAAAAAACTATGTTAAGAACTTAGTTACCCTTTTATTGAGGAAAACAGTTTATAGAAAAAAATTGAGAAAAAAACAAAAATACAACATTATTTTTTACTGTACAGGTACAAAGTACAAACCAATAAAGACAAACAGTGAGAAAAAAATCCCTATCTAATCTCGACTTGGCTTGTTTTCTAAATTAAGATTCAGTTCAATAAAGCTTCCTTTCTATAGGTTTGTCAGTATAATTCAAAGCACAGGATGTCTGTATTTGGTCTCAGTAGCTATCGACAACATCAATAACCAACCACTCAGAGGAAGAGCAATAATTCAAATTAAGACAATTAAAGGGATTGTTGATTCTCAAAAAATAGATTTACATTTACAGAACATAAATATTCTCAGAAGAATTGAATTAAACCGGAAATAAACCACAATAAAATATGAAATAGAACCCCTCTGATAAAGATATCAACAATGTATTTGTGGTGGCCATTTTGTTCTACTTGATCATAGTCAAATGTATTATTTCATTCTCAATGATGTCATTTTCACATTGTCAATGTAATTAATATCATACATATATTGCAGGGTCTTGTCATGTACACTCTTAGAAAAAAAGGTCCTATCTAGAACCTAAAAGGCTGTCCCCATAGGAGAAGTCTTTGAAGAACCCTTTTTGGTTTCAAGCAGAACATTTTTGGGTTCCATGTAGAACCATTTCCACAGAGGGTCCTACATTGAACCCAAAAGGGTTCTACCTGGAACCAAAAAGGGTTCTACCTGGAATCAAAAATAGTTACCCTATGGGGACAACCAAATAACCCTTTTAGAACCCTTTTTCTAAGAGTGTAAGGTCTTGGTTGTATAACGTATATTATACAGCACCATTATAAACTATCACATGATAGTTCAAATTATTCTGTAGCACCATCATATTTTCATAAAACACAATACATAAGCACAGCACTGCAAAGGAATTAAAAGGACAACATAGAAATGTATTACATCATTATCTCATGGAAAGGGCTAACAAGAAATGTAAGCAGTTTTTAATCTTTCTTTGGTGATATTTAGCTGCAAAATCTCCGTTTAGATACAATTACTATCAGGAATTCACAAGAATCTTTGAAGTTATGCTCAGAGGCCCTACCAGTTCACGACTGGCATATTGTTCAAATAAGACTTTTAAGCTTTTATTTCTCTCAACCTGTGTCCAATTGTTCTACATGGATAGTCAACTAGCTCAACAAGCTAACTCCGACGGCTAAATGCTAACTGTCCAACAGCACTTTGGTCCAGGAACAAAAATCATTGACTGTTTTTGTAAATAGAGTGGTTTCAGATGTGAACAAATCCTAGTTCACCTGCCTTTTATATTTGTAGAAAAGTAAGTATCAAGAAATACAGCCTATAGATATATAAAATAGAGCAGGAATGTCAATCAATCCACATATTAAAACACTGGTCTTTGTGAAATCACAACAGAACAACAATAAAAAAAACAATCAATCCACATGTTAAAACACTGGTCTTTGTGAAATCACAACAGAACAACAATTTAAAAAAAAGGCATCGCCAGAGTGGAATACACGTAAAAAATAGGTCATTTTACTAAAGCACAATTCCAATACTTAAGACATCGTAAGTGCATTTCTTTTTTGTGAGTCCGGTGTTGTCTACATACAACTTTTAAGTGCCATCCATAATGAAATAACTAATTTATAGTAACTGATCTGAAGTCCATTCAACTGTTTTAATAATCTGCGTTAAACCCAGCATCATTATTATAATATATATATTTTTAACCTTATGTTAACACTCGCAAGCTGCCAGCCCAGACAGCATACCAATCTGCCTCCTCAGTGCATGCACAGACCAGCTGGCTGGAGTGTTTACAGACATAAGTCTGTTGTCCCCACTTGCTTCAAGATGTCCACCATTTTCCTGTACCCAAGCAAGCTAAGGTAACTGAACTAAATGACTATCGCCCCGTAGCACTCACCTCTGTCATCATGAAGTATTTTGAGAGTCTCGTCAAGGACCATATCACTTCCACCTTACCCGACACCCGAGACCAATTACAATTTGCATACCACCCTAAAAAGATACACGGATGATGTGATCGCCGTTGCACTGCACACCGCCCTATCCCACGTGAACAAGAGGAATACCTATGTGAGAATGTTGTTTATCGACTACAGCTCTGCTTTCAACACCATAGTGCCCTCCAAGCTTGTCACTAAGCTCAGTGCCCTGGGTCTGAACTCCTCCCTGTGCAACTGGGTCCTAGACTTCCTGATGGGCCGACCCCAGATGGAGAGGGTAGGCAACAACACCACTGCCACGCTGATCCTCAACAGGGGCCCCTCAGGGGTGTGTGCTCAGCCCCCTCCTGTATTCCCTGTTCACCTATGACTGTGTCTATACACAACTCCAACAATCATTGAGTTTCCTGACAACACGACAGTGGTAGGACTGATTACCAACAATGACGAGAGCTTACAGAAAAGAGCTTAGAGTCCTGGTGGAGTGGTGCCAGGAAAATAACCTCTCCCTCAATGTAAAAAAAAACAAAGGAGCTGATCGTGGACTATAGGAGACAGAAGAGGGAGCACACCCCCATCCACATTGACGGGGCCGCATTTGAGAGGGTCAAAAGCTTCAAGTTTTTTGGCATACACATCACTGAGGACCTGAAATGGTCCCACCACACCGACACCATAGTGAAGAAGGCGCAACCGCACCTCTTCAATCTCAGGCGGCTGAAGAAAATCAGCACTTCTACAGATGCACCATTGAGAGCATTCTGTCGGGGTGCATAACCGCCTGGTATGGCACCTGCACCGCCCTCAACTACATGGCTCTCCAGAGGTTGGTGTAGTCAGCCCAACGCATAACCAGAGCCACGCTGTCTGCACTCCAGGACATTTACAACACTCAGTATCCGCCTGGTAAGGAAGGCCAAAGAGATCATCAAGGACTTCAGCCACCTGAGTCACAGTCTGTTCACTCTGCTACCATCTAGCAGACAGAGACAGTACAGGTGCATCAGAGCCGGGACCGAGAGTCTGAAAAACAGCTTCTATCACCAGGCCATCAGACTGTTGAACAACCATCACTAGCCAGCTACCTGCCCGGTACTCTACCCTGCACCTTGAGACTAATGCCCCATGTACCGTGCATTCGGATCAATCTACACACAATACCCCATAATGACAAAGTGAAAAAACTGGGTTTTATAATTTTTTGCAATGGTATAAAAAAAAACAAAAAAATACTTTATTTACATAAGTATTCAGACCCTTTGCTATGAGACTCGAAATTGAGCTCAGGTGCATCCTGTTTCCATTGATCATCCTTGATGTTTCTACAACTTGTTCAGATTCCACCTGTGGTAAATTCAATTGATTGGACATGATTTGGAAAGGCAAACACTTGTTAATATAAGGTCCCACAGTTAACACTGCATGTCAGAGCAAAAACCAATCCTTGAGATTGAAGGAATTGTCCGTAGAGCTCAGAGACAGGATTGTGTTGAGGCACAGATCTGGGGAAGGGTACCAAAACATTTCTGCAGCATTGAAGGTCCCTAAGAACACAGTGACCTCCATCATTCTTACATGGAAGAAGTTTGGAACCATCAAGACTCTTCGTAGAGCTGGCCACCTGGCCAAACTGAGCAATTGGGGAAGAAGGGCCTTGGATCAGGGAGATGACCAATAACCTGATGGTCACTCTGACAGAGCTCCAGAGTTCCTATGTGGAGATGGGAGAACCTTCCAGAAAGACAACCATCTCTTCAGCACTCCACCAATTAGGCCTTTATGGTAGAGTGGCCAGACAGAGGCCACTCCTCAGTAAAAGGCACATGACAGCCCGCTTGGAGTTTGCCAAAAGGCACCTAAAGGACTCTCAGACCATGAGAAACAAGATTCTCTGGTCTGACTAAACAAAGATTGAACTCTTTGGCCTGAATGCCAAGTCTGGAGAAAACCTGGCATCATCCCTACAGTGAAGCATGGTGGTGGCAGCATCATGCTGGGGGGGATGTTTTTCAGCGGCAGGGACTGGGAGACTTGTCAGGATCGAGGGAAAGATGAACGGAGCAAAGTAGAGAGAGATCCATGATGAAAACCTGCTCCAGAGCGCTCAGGACCTCAGACTGGGGTGAAGGTTCACCTTCTAACAGGACAACGACCCTAAGCACACAGCCAAGACAACGAAGCAGTGGCTTCATGACAAGTCTCTGAATGTCTTTGAGTGGCCAGACTTGAACCCAATCGAACATCTCTGGAGAGACCTGAAGATAGCTGTGCAGCGACGCTTCCCATCCAACCTGACAGAGCTTGAGACGATCTGCAGAGAAGAATGGGAGAAACTCCCAAAATACAGGTGTGGCGAGCTTGTAGTGTCATACCCAAGAAGACTCAAGGATTTAATCACTGCCAAATGTGCTTCAACAAAGTACTGAGTAAAGGGTCTGAAAACGTATGTAAATGTGATATTTCAGTTAGTTTTTTTTTTTTATACATTTGCAAAAATTTCTAAAAACCTGTTTTTGCTTCGTCATTAAGGGGTATTGTGTGTTCTCGTTCTGTCATTTCTTTATTTCTTTTTTGGATTATTTGTATATTTGTATTGTATTTGTATGACATTCTACTGCACTGTTGGAGCCAGTCAAATCAAATCAAATGTTATTGGTCACATATTTAGCAGATGTTATTGCAGGTGTAGCGAATAAGCATTTCACTGTACCTGTTATAACACCTGCAAATCTGTGTATGGGACCAATACATTTTGATTTGCATTTGATTTGACATCCATAAACATTTATTTTGTGTGTGGTCAAGCGTTGAGTAGGACTTCTCCGTACAGTATGACGGTGTGTGTAATTGGCTGAAACAGCTTTGGAACGTTTGATCCGACTGCCTGTGTTTCCTGATTGAATTGTCTCACTGATCATATGATTAATTCCTAATAACTTTTATCACTAGAATGATAAAGAATGTGAAGATGCCCTCAACTGCTGTCTGAAAGGGAGTGTTAACAAAGTCTTACCCTCACTTTTGCATGTTTTTTTTTAAGGAAAACAACTATAAAACCTATCAGGGCCTTGCACAGACCTTTCAGGGGGCAGGTGCTCCCCCCCCAAAAAATGGCACCCCCCTACCAAAAAAAATACTAATAATTCATATCTTGAAATTCCTAACATACCAAATGCCTCTGTTGTGAAAATGTTTAAATTTTTTAGCATAGTAAGGCCAGTAGTATTGTTAAATCTCTGTACATGGCAGACTGGGAAACTGGTACAACCGGGCGTGTGGGTTGGCACAACCAATGGACGGGGTGTGAGGTGGCGTACTTGACGACGTCACGACGACTTGCGGGCAGTAGGTTCTGAACCACAATGACAAAAAATGTTTACAAAAAATACATTTTTGGGGAAATTATACCACCACCCAAAAGGCCACTTTGGAGACTGGAAGGGAAAAGGGGCATATGCTTTGCACAGGTAGAGCCCTATCTGTGCACGTGAATCATAGGGTTCGCTATGTGATAATAAAAAAATATGACCATTATGTATTGACATTTGCAATACAATATGCAATAGATAAAACTTACAATAATTCAATCAGCTTAAAAACACAAGTATGATCATGTATATGTTTTATCACCAATCCCAGGAGAGCTTCAATGTGGTCTATACTGTCATTCTCTCCTTGGTTCACATTACAAAATGCACAGTGCAAAAAAAAGTCTGTACAAAATTCTCAGTCTCCTCTCTCTTTTTCTTCATTTTGTTGGCGACGCATAAATACGAATGACATCATCAGAACGAGATGCGTTTTAGGTGTCCCCTGGTGAGTGTCCAATGTCTGTTTTCCTTCATAGTGACTTCCTGTGGGGACGTGGGACAACTTCCTACTTCCTTTTGTGATTCGGCTCTGTCGGCCTGGCGATGCTCCGCGGTAACCTGTGACCGAGGCAAAAAAAAGTTGTCCTCCTCCCCAGAGACACTCTGTTCACAGCCTGCCGTCTAGCTGGTCTTTGTCAAGTCACTTCATGATACAAGTCAAGTCGTAACCTCCCCAGTGGTGTTTGAAAGCGGTTTGGAGTAAGGATGTATATTTCACCCTTCCAGTTTCTGCTCAGGTCTGGTGCTCCTCTCCTTCTGTGTCCTCACAATTCAAAATGTTATATGGTAATGGGGGAGTAACACACCTGGAAAGGCACGGAGTGGCATGTCAAGAACACAAGTGTTCATTGTCCTTCCTCTTGGTCCTCCTTTTCCCTGTTCATGGGATGTCTTCTCGGTGTGTGGTTAAGTTGTGGTCGAAGCGAGTGGTCTTAGTAAGGCCAGTAGTACTGTGTTCTGATGAGGTGTAGGAGTGTGTGAGGCGTACACTAGTCAGTTTGACTATAGAGGTCAGAATGTGGTCTGTACAGTGACAACTGGAGGCAGTGGATTCTGGTCAAGTGAAGCAGCGCCGAGTGGATGACAGTGTGTTTGTCTGTGATGATAGGTTTATCAGAAAGTGCACTTGTCTACATGGAGTCACAGTCCCCCTCCATGAGTTCATCTCTGTGTGTCCTGAATAGCAGGGAGAGAGGAGAGAATAGATTTATATAGCATTCTGGTGAGTAGCCTATTGTAGTATTGCAGCGTTAATGTTGTATCTTTCCACAGGATACAGATGTTGCAAATAGTTCTAGAGAATACTGATGCAAGTACCTTTAAGCAAATAGATGTGATGCATATGTTTGAAGACAACACCTGTTTAAATCGGGTTTTAAAGGGAGAGGGATGGTGGTGTCAATGTTGTGTCTTTTGTCAGGGCGTTGTATAGCTAATGGGCAAACGGAATGCCATACCTTGAGAAATATGAATGTATTTTTGTTTTCTCACACTCTCTTCCAAAGAAATTAGAACACTAATTGATTTATCTTCTGGTTCAAAAGCCTAGGGATTAGTGTTGGAAAATAGCACTAATCAAAAGCAGAATGGTGATATTCAGCTGACAGCTGAGGGCTTAATATTTGAAATGTAGTAAGGCAATGTTTTAATTGAATACATATTTTTAAAAAACGGGTGGTTCACCGATGTTTTTCCGCATACCTACAGTAGGCTGCCAGCTTTCAGTCTAGGAAAGACAATGCTAGGCAGAGGCTGCTGAAAGTAACTAAACAACCTAAATTTGCACTTAGGTCAAAAAACAAGCCTACATTTGAAGTTTGATTGAACCATCCCTTTAACTATAATTTCATGTCATAACACTTCACTTAATATTTCATTATGTTATATTGATATCATATGCGACTACAGGGTGTCAGTGATGTTACCTGTCTGTCTGGACGTCTTGAGTGAACCATCCCTTTTAATATAATTTCACGTTATCACTTCACATGATACTATATTATCTTGAAATTATATGAGATGACATTGTGTCAGTGCTGTTCCTACATGGTGTCAGTGCTGTTACTACATGGTGTCAGTGCTGTTACTAATTGGTGTCAGTGCTGTTACTAATTGGTGTCAGTGCTGTTACTACATGTTGTCAGTGCTGTTACTACATGGTGTCAGCGATATAACTACATGTTGTCAGTGCTTCTGTTGGCCTGGTCTTGTTTGATGTTCTTAGAATGTAGAGTTTTTAAAACTCCATTCTGATTCTTATTTTTGTGAGATCGATGCGCAGTTTCTCTAGTGATAAATCAGATCAAAACCGAAATGTGTGATGTAGTAGGGAGTTATAGTTTCTAAGAGGCCAATATTCTACATCATTTAGAAAGTGTGGTAATTAACTACAACGACCATAATCCATTTCGCACCTACTTGTCCGGTCTGTGTGGGACACGGAGAAGGAGAGAAGAGCGTGCGATCGAGAGGGATAGAAAGCATTTGCCTCACAAGGTATCTCTACCTAAAACTACATGATCTAAACGACTGATAGTTGGTATTCAGCAGTCATTAAAGTATGCCTTATTTAATTTGAAGACCCTTATTTACTTTGAAGACAGTAAAGTCATATGAATAAAGGATGGCTAATAAGCAGAAACGGGCAATCACTACCATCATGGGACTGTTATTGTTTTATTCTGTGTTCAGCCCACATAACGCACAGTGCATTTAATGTCCACCTTTTTAAAAAAAAACGAAATCGAAAACCGTGACTATTTCAAATAAATGATCAAACTGAAGACGAACCGACCTAAAAAAAAAAAAAACGCAAATCGCTCAGCACTAGTACTGTTACCTGTCTGTGGTGAGGCTAGCCATGGAGAGAGAGGCCATGGCGGACAATGTGTTGTTGTGGTCCTCTGAGTTCCGTCTCACACTCTGTCCCTGGGCTTGCAGGTAGGACTGATCCACTGTGTGGGCCACTGCCCTCAACGACTGCCAGTACTCACCTGGATAGAGAGGGAGAGAAATAGAGAGCGAGAGTGAGAGAGATGGAGAGAGTTTTTTGGGGGGTTGGGTATCATGTTGCCTCCGTGACGAGTACTGTCTTAAAAATGTAGCTACTCTGTCTTTGAAATGTGTGAACTGTATTCTATTAAGCAATATTGCAGCTACAGTAATACGTGTCTGTGTGTGGTCGGAATAATGGACCAATACGGCCATTTTAATTCAGCATTAGTGTAATTTAAATCGCACAAGTATATCACAAAAACACACATTATGCCACATTCACATGTCATCAATCCCATCTTCAGAACAAGCTTGATTTATACAATATTTTGAGTTGCATGTGTGATTCTGACATTAACATAAATCAATACGGGTTCATACTTCTCATCTTCTCAAGCTCTTTTCGTTTAGGACATGCGTGTGTCTCTTGACACATGGCGGAAGGAAAATAAATCATTGGATATTTGTGTGTTGAAGAGCCTCGGTGTGTGTGATGTGTGTGTAAGAGAGCGAGAGGGGGCCATAGTGTGTTTGCGTGTGTGCACGCATGTGTGTGTTCCCAGTATTCACCACACATATATTTCACCCTCTGCCTAAATGAAGGGGCTTAACATTCTTGTGGCTTTGCAAATATTTTGTATTAATCTAATTGGATTGGGATAACATTTGTGCGCAATCAAGAGGGGATGTTGTGAAGGTCGTGTGCCAGAGAAGTGTTTGAAGATAATTGGAGCCAGGAAGGCTCTCTCTCTGTGTGTGTGCGTGTGTGTGCGCGTGTGCGTGTGTCAGAGAGAGAGAGAGAGGGAAGGAAAGAATGAGAAGGAAGGAGGGATGAAGGCAGGAGAAAGGGATGGGATGGAGAGAGAGGTGGCCGGAGAGAGAAATGACAGCAAGACAGATGGAGAGGAGAAGAGATACTACAGATAGAGGGATAAAATAAATAGAATGACCGAGGCTGGAGTGGTGGAGATGGAAGAGATGTGGGAAAGAGTGGATGGAACAAGAGAGGTGTACAGGGAAGGCTTGAAGAAAAACAACGAGAGAGAGAGGGACATGCAGAGTAAGAGAAGTAAAGGAAGACAGAGAGAAAAGAAGATGGGGAGAGGGGGTTGAGAAAGAGAAGTGAAAAATAAAAACAGCAAGAGAGAGACTTGAGGTGGTGTAAGAAAGTGAGAGAGACTGAGCTAGAGGGAAGATACTCTAGAGTGAAAGACAGATTGGCAGAGGGAAGAGCGAGGAAGACAGTAAGACAATGACAATGAGAGAGAAAGTAGATTAGTGTTTATCATCAGATGTTTACCCTGGGCCTGTATGACTCTCTGTAGAGAGAGGACAGCGTTGCGACAGGGTCTCCTCTCCAGAACCGCTTGAGACAGGGGCTCCACCTGGAAGGGAACACACAGAGGACGCGGGGGGGGGGGGGGGGGGGGGGGCGTCAAACATTGGAGTAAAACATCACACACACACAGACAGGCACTCAAACCCACATCCGCGTTGCACGCACAAACATAGCACGCTACACGCACACACAAAAGTGGTACTGCATGGCTAGAGCAAAAGCCTGAACCCACAACAGGGTAAGACTACCCAACACTGCCCTAGACAATAATATAAAGGTCAGCAATGTTCTGTTCTCCCTAATAGTTATGGTTAGGATTTAGGGAGGGGTAAGATCCTAGATCTGTGCCTAAGGGGCAACATCCTGCCTGCAGGGTAAAGGCATCGGCACGCTTCAGTTCGGCTGGCGGCTAGCCGAAGTTGGCTAGGCGAACCGAAAGAGTGTGCTCGCATACTCCCTTAAAAGACCTTCGCTTGAAAAACAAGAAAAAAATGGCAATAGTACTGTTTGGCCATTTTGAGAAGCTGTAGCCACTTCCTCAAAATAGTCAGAATTAATCTACGATAACTCAAGGTATCTATAATTAATTTTGACGTTTTTTTGCAGAGGAGATCTTAGTCGCGCAATTTTACATCTGACTAAGATGTTTAGTGCAGCATTTCTCAATGAAAACATGTGCATAAAAACGAGTCGAATAAAAACGTTGAATGAAAACAAAGACTTTATTGAAGAATCCCTACAGTTGACCAATCACAGACGAAAGGGCGTACACTTCGACTCTTCAACTTTGGCTGGCCTCGAAAAAAAATGTGGTGTACTCGAACAGCCGAAAAAACCCTTACCGAAGTCCAAAACTAACAAAAACGTCACAAAATGTCATCATAATATATGCACAAACTCTTCTGAACTGTTTCGGCTGGGAAGCCCTAGATGCTGATCGAAGGTCAGCATTGTGTTTTTCCCCCTTATGGCTAGGGTTAGAATTTACAGAGGGTTAAGCTGGTCTACTGACCTGAGTGCCTAGCAGGATGCGGACGCAGGCCTCCGACGCATCGCAGATGGCCGTGAGGTCGTGACCCCCCTCCAGTGCCATGACAACCCGGCCCCCCGCCAGCCCCATCAGCTGACGTGTCAGGAAGCCAAAACCTGAGGGAGAGATACATTTAAACACTTTATTAGAATTCACAAACTAAAATGAAAAGGGTTAAAACATTCCAAAGGTCACAGATGCATGGATAAAATTGTTGATACAAAAAGCCCCTTCTTCTCCATGTTGCCAAGCACACACACAGGATGTGTGAGAACCCCGAGGAAAAGAGCTGTAATGCTGAAATGTGCTGTTTTTTAAAGGTACAGTGCCTTCAGAAAATACTGTATTCACACCCCTTGACTTATTCCACATTTTGTTGTGTTACAGTCTGCATTTAAAATGTATCCAGTTGAGATTGTATGTCACTGGCCTACACACCATACCACATAAGTGGAATTATGTTTTTACAAATTTTTATGAATTAATAAAAAATGAAAAGTTGAAATGTCTTGAGTCAATAAGCATTCAACCCCTTTGCTATGTCAAGCCTAAATAAGTTATTGAGTAAAAAGGTGCTTAATTAACAAGTCATATAATAAGTTGCATGGACTCTGTGCAACAATAGTGTTCAACATGATTTTTGAATGACTAGGTCATCTACAGTTTCAAACACAGATTCAACCACAAAGACCAGGGAAGTTTTCCAATTCCTCACAAAGAAGGGCACCTATTGGTAGATGGGTAAAAAAAAAAAGAAGAGAAATTGAATATTCCTTTGAGCATGGTGAAGTTATTGATTACACTTTGATGGTGTATCAATACAACCAGTCACTACAAAGTAACAGGGGTTCTTCCTAACGCCGTTGCCGTAAAAGAAAGGAAACCGCTCAGTGATTTCACCATGAAGCCAATGGTGATTTTAAAACAGTTACAGTATAAGGGCTGTGATAGGAGAAAACGGAGGATGGATCAACAACATTGTAGTTACTCCACAATACTCACCTAATTGACAGAGTGAAACGAAGGATGCCTGAACACAATAAAAAATATTCTTAAACATGTATCCCTGTTTCCGACAAGGCACTAAAGTAATATTGCAAAAAATGTGGCAAAGCAAATCACTTTTTGTCCTGAATACAAAGTGTTATGTTTTGGGGAAATCCAATACAACACATTACTAAGTACCACTCTCCATATTTTCAAGTATTGTGGTGGCTGCATCAAGTTATGGATATGTGTCATAGGCGTCGATGAACGGTGACCAAAATGCAGCGGGTATAGTGCTCATCTTTCTTCTTTATTTGAAAGAACACTCAAAACAAAATAAACAGACAACGAAACAGTTCCATAAGGCACACAGGCTATACAGAAAATAACCACCCACAAAAACACAGGAAAAAACAGGCTGCCTAAGTATGGCTTCCAATCAGAGACAACGAAAGACACCTGCCTCTGATTGGAAGCCATACCTGGCCACACATAGAAAAAGAAACATAGAAATAGAAAACTAGAACCAAAATCCCCTAGAACCAAAAAACACAAAACAAACACCCCCTGCCACGCCCTGACCATACTACAATTACAAATGACCCCTTTACTGGTCAGGAAGTGACAATATGCTTGTAATCATTAAGGACTGGGGAGTTTTTCAGGATAAAAAAAAAACGGAATGAAGATAAGTACAGGCATATTCCTAAAGGAAAACCTGGTTCAGTCTGCTTTCCACCATACACTGGGAAATGAATTCAATTTTCAGCAGGACAATAACCTAAAACACAAGGCCAAATCTACACTGGAGTTGCTTACCAAGAAGACAGTGAATGCTTCTGAGTGGCCTAGTTACAGTTTTGACTTAAATCTGCTTAAAAATCTATGGCAAGACTTTAAAATGGCTGTCTAGCAATGATTAACAATCAATTTGACAGAGCTTGAAGAATTTTGAAAAGAATGGGCAAAAACTGTACAATCCAGGTGTGCAAAGCTTTTCAGTGACTTACCCAGAAAGATGCACAGCTGTAATCGCTGCCAAAGGTGATTCTAACATGTATTGACTCAGAGGTGTGAATAATTATGTAAATTAGATATTTCTGTATTTCATTTTCTATAAATTTGCTCAAATTTCTAAAAACAAGTTTTCACTTTGTCATTATGGGGTATTGTGTGAGAAAAAAAAGATTTTATAAATGTTTAATTCATTTGAACATAATGTGGAATAAGTCAAGGTGTCACGACTTCTACCGAAGGTGGCTCCTCTCTCTGTTCGGGTGGCGCTCGGCGGTCGTCGTCGCCGGTCTACTAGCTGCCACCGATCCTTTTTTCCTTTTCGTTTGGTTTTGTCTGTCTTTTGTTGCACCTGTTTTTAGTTGGGTAATTAGTGGGGTATTTAGTCTCGCTTGTCTAGGTTGGGTTCGTGCGGGATTGTTTGTTGTTACCTGTTGTGGGTTTTGGGGTTACGTTTATTTTTTTCTTTGTCTATTGTGGGCTTGTGTTTTTCTCTGGACTGCGTCCCAGCCCTTTTTGAAGGTGGACATTTAATGTCTGGTTTGTTTCATACCTGTTCATGGTATTTTTGGACTCTGGAATAATAACGCTCTGCGAGTGCAATTTTGGTCTCCTGCGCCTGACTTCTCCCCCTCCCCACCACTCCTTGAGAGCAGTGAAACAAGGGGTATGAATACTTTCTGAAGACACTGTATACCCCTTGATTTATTCCACCTTTTGTGTTAGAGCTTGAACTCAAAATGGATAAAATATATTTTTTTCTCACTTGTCTACACACAATACCCCTTAATGACATGGTCAAAACTTGACTTATTCCACATTTTGTTGTGTTACAGCCTGAATTCAAAATGGATAAAATCTTATTTTCTTTCCTCACCTATCTAAACACAATGCCCCATAATGACAAAGTGAAAACTTGTTTTTACAAAGTAGACTCAGTGATATGACATCATCACACAGTGGGGCGACTTCCTGCTCACAGACATAAACATCAAATCTGCCAAGACTGACACGGTTTGCTCTTTGTCAGGAACTAATACAGACAAAACTACTGAATAAACCCTGTGAAATATAGAACAGTCTGATCGACGAAGTAGAAATCATAAGATAGTTAGGATGAGGTAGAAATAGGTTGCTCTAAGAACAGTATAGAAGGTTAATTTCAACCTGTAAGATCTATAGAAGGTAGAGTAAGGTATTAATTTACCTTCACAATCACATTTTCGCTCTATTTGATATCTATTCTAATCAAGCCGTTTTGGATTGGCTCAGCTAGAGCCAATGGTGAACCAGTAAAGATAGCTAGCTTGATTCTTATTGTGCCAGCTAAAAGTAAAAGGTTGGAAAATAAACCATCTGAATGAATGGCATTTAAATTCCCACAGGTGATAAAACTAATTTGAATAAAAGTAATAATAGAGAACAATTTGAGTACTTTGCTACATCAATCCTTTTGATTTGCTTTGAAATGGGAAAACACCAAGGAATCAAAGATGGCTGCCAACATGAGATTATTGAACACTACTTTAAACAAACTGTAGCATAGGCTACTCAATTTGTGCAAGTTTATTTTACCACTGTTACATGTTTGACTCTCTAGCTATAAATAGGCAATGTACTGTAATAAAATCAAGCATTGTTATAAAGTAGTTAGATATTTGGAGAGGATTAGTATTTACAAAAACATTTCCATTAAGTCTCAATTATGCTTGTCAACTACAAAAAAATGTCATAATGTGTGATCCCATGAACTTTTGAATGTGTGTGTGCGTACGCTCAAACGTCTATTTGCATGTGTGTCCCTGCATATGATTCAGTGAGGAACTGACGAGGTGTTTAGTGAGCTTACACTTGGCCGACACTTTGTAGCCCCCCAGCGGCGCCGGATGTCCATTGACGGCATCGAAACCAGATGAGACCAGCACCATGTCAGGAGAGAACTCATGGGCAATCGGCATCACCACAGTCCTGGAGACAGACAGGAGAGAGAAATCAGACCGTTAAACCCATTGACAAGAAAGAGCCGTTCAAGTCTTCAACGCTGTTGTAGGTCAAGCACTCAAACTAGTACGTATTCCTAAATCGTCTGAAAATCATTTAAAACAGCATAGCTCATAAGGCGTAGTAAATGTGCTTATAATGCAGGGTATTCATAGAAAGTGTCCCAAAAAAAAGTAGTTAGATATTAGGAGAGGATGTATCTACGTGAGAAAGTAATTTCTGAGCCTGTGTGACAGAAGAACGTAGTTGCTAGCAAGAGCTTGACACGATTCTTCAGGGTCACAAGAGAATAGCATACTATATGTGACTTTGACCCTTTAACTGACTGTACATTTCACACCAGTCTTGGGCGGTATACAATTGAAGTCGGGAGATTACATACACTTAGGTTGGAGTCATTGAAACTCGTTTTTCAACCACTCCACACATTTCTTGCTAACAAACTATAGTTTTGGCAAGTCGATTAGGACATCTACTTTGTGCAAGACACAAGTCATTTTCCAACAATTGTTTACAGACATTATTTCACTTATAATTCACTGTATCACAATTCCAGTGGGTCAGAAGTTTACATGCACTAAGTTGACTATGCCTTTAAACAGCTTGGAAAATTCCAGAAAATTATGTCATGGTTTTAGAAGCTTCTGATAGGCTAATTGATACCATTTGAATCAATTGGAGGTGTACCTGTGGATGTATTTCAAGGTCTACCTTCAAACTCAGTGCCTCTTTGCTTGACATCATGGGAAAATCAAAAGAAATCAGCCAAGACATCAGGAAAAAAAAATGGTAGACCTCCACAAGTCTGATTTATCCTTGGGAGCAATTTCCAAACGCCTGAAGGTACCACGTTCATCTGTACAAACAATAGTACGCAAGTATAAACACCACACAACCACGCAGCCTTCATACCGCTCAGAATGGAGACGTGTTCTGTCTCCTAGAGATGAACGTACTTTGGAGCGAAAAGTGCAAATCAAACCCAGAACAACAGTAAAGGACCTTGTGAAGATGCTGGAGGAAACAGGTACAAAAGTATCTTTATCCACAGTAAAACGAGTCCTATATCAACATAACCTGAAAGGCCGCTCAGCAAGGAAGAAGCCACTGCTCCAAAACCGCCATAAAAAAGCCAGACTACGGTTTGCAACTGCACATGTGGACAAATATCATACTTTTTGGTCTGTCCTCTGGTCTGATGAAACAAAAATAGAACTGTTTGGCCATAATGACCATCGTTCTGTTTGGAGGAAAAAGGGGGAGGCTTGCAAGCAGAAGAACACCATCCCAACCGTGAAGCACGGGGGTGGCAGGATCATGTTGTGGGTGTGCGTTGCTGCAAGAGCTTGACACGATTCTTCAGGGTCACAAGAGAATAGCATACTATATGTGACTTTGACCCTTTAACTGACTGTACATTTCACACCAGGCTTGGGCGGTATACAATTGAAGTCGGGAGATTACATACACTTAGGTTGGAGTCATTGAAACTCGTTTTTCAACCACTCCACACATTTCTTGCTAACAAACTATAGTTTTGGCAAGTCGATTAGGACATCTACTTTGTGCAAGACACAAGTCATTTTCCAACAATTGTTTACAGACATTATTTCACTTATAATTCACTGTATCACAATTCCAGTGGGTCAGAAGTTTACATGCACTAAGTTGACTATGCCTTTAAACAGCTTGGAAAATTCCAGAAAATTATGTCATGGTTTTAGAAGCTTCTGATAGGCTAATTGATACCATTTGAATCAATTGGAGGTGTACCTGTGGATGTATTTCAAGGTCTACCTTCAAACTCAGTGCCTCTTTGCTTGACATCATGGGAAAATCAAAAGAAATCAGCCAAGACATCAGGAAAAAAAAATGGTAGACCTCCATTTCATGTTGTGGGATCATGTTGTGGGTGTGCGTTGCTGCAGGAGGGTTGGTGCACTTCACAAAATAGATGGCATCATGAGGCAGAAAAATTATGTGGATATATTGAAGCAACATCAAGACATCAGTCAGGAAGTTAAAGTTTGGTCGCAAATGGGTCTTCCAAATGGACAATGACCACAAGCATACTTCCAAAGTTGTGGCAAAATGGCTTAAGGACCACAAAGTTAAGGTATTAGAGTGGCCATCACAAAGCCCTGATCTCATTCCCGTAGAAAATCTGTGGGCAGAACTAAAAAAGCGTGTGCGAGCAAGGAGGCCTACAAACTTGACTCAGTTACACCAGCTCTGTCAGGAGGAATGGGCCAAAATTCACACAATTTACTGTGGAAAGCTTGTGGAAGGCTACCCAAAATGTTTGACCCATATTAAACAATTTAAAGGCAATGGTACCAAATAATAATTGAGTGTATGTAAACTTCTGACCCACTGGGAATGATGATGAAAGAAATAAAAGTTGAAATAAATAATTCTCTCTACTATTATTCTGACATTTCACATTCTTAAAATAAAGTGGTGATCCTAACTGACCCAAGACAGGGAATTCTTACTAGGATTAAATGTCAGGAATTGTGAAAAACTGAGTTTAAACGTATTTGTCTAAGGTGTATGTAAACTTCCGACTTCAACTGAAACATACAGTGAGGGAAAAAAGTATTTGATCCCCTGCTGATTTTGTACGTTTGCCCACTGACAATGATCAGTCTATAATTTTAATGGTAGGTTTATTTGAACAGTGAGAGACAGAATAACAACAAAAACATCCAGAAAAACGCATGTCAAAAATGTTATAAAATGATTTGCATTTCAGTGAGGGATATAAGTATTTGACCCCTCTGCAAAACATGACTTAGTACTTGGTGGCAAAACCCTTGTTGGCAATCACAGAGGTCAGACGTTTCTTGTAGTTGGCCACCAGGTTTGCACACATCTCAGGAGGGATTTTGTCCCACTCCTCTTTGCAGATCATCATTAAGGTTTCGAGGCTGATGTTTGGCAACTCGAACCTTCAGCTCTCTCCACAGATTTTCTATGGGATTAAGGTCTGGAGACTGGCTAGGCCACTCCAGGACCTTAATGTGCTTCTTCTTGAGCCACTCCTTTGTTGCCTTGGCCGTGTGTTTTGGGTCATTGCTGGAATACCCATCAACGACCCATTTTTAATGCCCTGGCTGAGGGAAGGAGGTTTTCACCCAAGATTTGACGGTACATGGCCCCGTCCATCGTCCCTTTGATGTGGTGAAGTTGTCCTATCCCCTTAGCAGAAAAACACCCCCAAAGCATAATGTTTCCACTTCCATGTTTGACGGTGGGGATGGTGTTCTTGGGGTCATAGGCAGCATTCCTCCTCCTCCAAACACGGCGAGTTGAGTTGATGCCAAAGAGCTCCATTTTGGTCTCATCTGACCACAACGCTTTCACCCAGTTGTCCTCTGAATCATTCAGATGTTCATTGGCAAACTTCAGACAGGCATGTATATGTGCTTTCTTGAGCAGGGAGACCTTGCGGGCGCTGCAGGATTTCACGAGGTGAGATCTTGCATGGAGCCCCAGGCCGAGGGAGATTGACAGCTCTTTTGTGTTTCTTCCATTTGCGAATAATCGCACCAACTGTTGTCACCTTCTCACCAAGCTGCTTGGCGATGGTCTTGTAGCCCATTCCAGCCTTGTGTAGGTCTACAATCTTGTCCCTGACATCCTTGGAGAGCTCTTTGGTCTTGGCCATGGTGGAGAGTTTGGAATCTGATTGATTGATTGCTTCAGTGGACAGGTGTCTTTTATACAGGTAACAAGCTGAGATTAGGAGCACTCCCTTTAAGAGTGTGCTCCTAATCTCAGCTTGTTGCCTGTATAAAAGACAGCTGGGAGCCAGAAATCTTTCTGATTGAGAGAGGGTCAAATACTTATTTCCCTCATTAAAATGCACATCAATTTATAACATTTTTGACATGTGTTTTTCTGGATTTTTTTGTTGTTATTCTGTCTTTCACTGTTCAAATAAACCTACCATAAAAATTATAGACTGATCATTTCTTTGTCAGTGGGCAAACGTACAAAATCAGCAGGGAATCAAATACTTTTTCCCCCTCACTGTATATACCCTGTACCGGGGTATTTGGAAATAGCCACGGGACGGTTTTCAATATCGTCAATACCGTTGTAACTATTTCTTTGAAGTTTTTCAATACATTTGAATATTTGTAGCTATTTTTTAAGTAAATACCTGCTGTCAAATTATGCAATGCGTTAGGAGATAAAGCAGATCGCGTTCTTATTTCACCTGTCACATTATTATTATTATTATTATTTTACGTTATGAATTGTACTTAGTTCTCCAGCACAGTTGAGCCAGTCACGTGTTTGTTTGTAAATAGCACAATGGGAGAAAGCGGGAGCAGGTGAGTAAAGCTGTGTCACAGGGGTCATGTTTTATATTGAAAGTCAACAGTGTTTTTCTGCTTCATTAGAGTGATCAGGGACGTGCAACTATAGTCTATAGTTTTCCTTCACAGAAAATATGTTAGTGCACCACATTCTACATAATATAGCTTCATTTTCATCAGATGACAACAGAAGAGCAATGCTATTTGGCTGGCAGCCACACAAGTAGATGAGCTTACAATGAAAAAGCAAGTATTTTTTGTCAAAGACTATGCATGGCCTTCATATGTCTAATGTTTAAGCTTATAGAAAGAATGTAACCAGCTACATTTCCTAATGTTTTGCGTAAATTTTATTTTGCATTTTACCAGAGAAAAATAGGTTGGCTACACCGAGAAAAGTACCAGAGAAAAGAAGCTACACATCAGTCTGAGCTCTGTCTGCTGATAGAATGCCAGTTGTGAATTCTCATCCGAGTTTAGAAGTGCAGCTGAAGCACAAAATGACTCTGATGCCGAGCAGAAATTACAATAAGAAGCATTTTAGATCTGCGTTTACAAAACGCAGCAAGATATTTCTTATGCGTTTTACATATTTTTCTGGCGTGAAAAATGCAGAATGTGTTACGTGTTAACATGACCCCTAGTTTAACTTGCTATCTAGGTACGTAGCTGAGTTAATAAGGTGACGGGGCATCATATTGTGTTAGTTTCTGACGTGTTTGAGAAGGCAAAGTTGCTATCTTGATTTCCTTGACTTTTTTCCTCCTCTCCGTTCTCCGCCTGTCTGCTAGTTTTTCTGGTGCCCCCTTGTGTACTAAACCGGTAATACCGTAAATCCCGAGATGAAAGAAGGACGGTATGACGATATGGAAATCTGGATACCGCACAACCCAATTTCAACTCCTTGGCTTTCCTGACACACAAAACATGCTGTGCTTTATTGCTTACTGTATATGACATGCTCTTGAAGAGAAAAGCGTGATGTAACATTTTTGGTTGGGAGAGATGTACAGTATGTGTATGACCACATGACAAGGCAATTCACAAATAAATCACTGACTACCAAGTCACATTGGGTAACATTTTGAAGAGACATGGTCAAATTAAACCCCATGTTCCACAGATCTAACTTGGTCCCAGATCAGTTTGTGCGGTCTCGCCAACACCTATGGTCATTGCGAAACAGCACAAATAAATCCAGAACCAGGCTACCATTGATCAGTCCAACTGTCTGAACCGTTTCAACAAACTCCTAGGTAACATACCCAGGTATGTGACACAATGTCCCGAGTGGCGCAGCGGTCTAAGGCACTGCATCTCAGTGCTAGAGGCGTCCCTACCGACACCCTGGTTTGAATCCAGGCTGTGTCACAACTGGCTGTGATTGGGAGTCCCCTAGGGTGGCACACAATTGGCCCAGCGTCGGCCATCATTGTTTTTAAGAATTTGTTATTAACTGATTTGCGTAGTTAAATAAAGGTCAAATATATATATATATATATATATATATTAAATTTTTTAATTAAAAGTAGATGAAATTTGAAATGCTAACCACATGGTGCTCTAACTCCAGCCTCACATAATAGACGGACAAACATTACATCAAATCGCACAGATACCATGTAGCCGAACGATAGTTACACAGCATTTACATATCTCTGTTTGATGACATTTCGTGTGAAAACACAGTCACTAAAACTGAATTAAAAAGAAACATTTGGACTCTTCCTTGAAATGTAATAATAGTTGTATGTGTCTTATATGCAGTGGCAAGGTACACTTGAGTACCTACTCCTTCTCTCTTTCTCTCTCCATCCCCCCCTCTGTCAACCCCTCCGTCCCCGTCCCCGTCTCTCTCTCTCTCTCTCTCTCTCTCTCTCTCTCTCTCTCTCTCTCTCTCTCTCTCTCTCTCTCTCTCTCTCTCTCTCTCTCTCTCTCTCTCTCTCTCTCTCTCTCTCTCTCTCTCTCTCTCTCTCTCTCTCTCTCTCTCTCTCTCTCTCTCTCTCTCTCTCTCTCTCTCTCTCTCTCTCTCTCTCTCTCTCTCTCTCTCTCTCGCCGCCAGTTCAAAGCGTTTCGGCGGGCGTCTGGTTCCCATTAGGGGCTCGTCCCTCTTCTCACGTCACTGACAGCCAGCCATCTGGGATCCATTGGGCTTAATTACGCCGTCTTTGGATTCCCTAACAATGCACCCCTCCCACGCCCCCCCCTCCCCATTTTTCCCCGCCATGCACTACCAGACCCTGCAGCCCGTGTTGTGGGGGTGCACCTCCTCATACACACACATGAATGTACATGCATGTGTACACGCACAAATACATACAGGCGTGCACGCACGCAATCACACACACACACGCAAATACACATGGTTGTGCACACCCGCACACAACCACACCAACAAACACACACACTTCCTCTTCAATACACACACACAAGTACCACCCCCTCCCACCAAGCTTCACAAAAATCCACCAGGCTATATCAACCTCCACCCATAAAAAACACTACCTCATCAGATTCTAACCCCTACCACTGACCCCCTGCGCCCCCACATACAGCCCCTTTACCTGACCCTCCTGCCTAGTACCACATACACACAACACGTTTTACCCCCAACTCCAAAGGAATCCACCAGATTATACTGAAATCCCCCCAAACCACTTCAAATCCTTTTCAACCAGAATCTACCCCTTCCCCTTTGACACACGCTATTTACCCCCCCCCCCCCCCCCCCACACACACACACACACACTATATACGGAAGAGAGGTTGCCATTTTGGAGGCAACCCAAGATCCCTCAGCCTCTGAATGGCAAGATGTGAAATAAACAGAACCGGTCCATTTCTATGCACCAGTACATATGCTTCTAACTGGGAGATTGAAATCTCAATCATGAATATGAATCAAATTAGAAAGATGGCAGGAAGAATGGAACCAGTCACTGCACTTATTACATTTACGGCCATTGCAGAAACTCTTCAAATTGGGTGCATCTTGTCTGGCTGTACAGAAAGTCTAGGGAAAAGTGGCTCAGTCACAGAGATTTTTCTTGCACAGAATCGACAAAATATTGCTTTACAGTGTTCGTTGGTGGAATACGGTGGGGGGGAACGCTGTGAAATAATTTTCACATGTAAATACGTGTTTTAAAGGTGAACTCCTGGGATTTTACATTAGGATTTTTCAATTCCACACCAGGATATAGCCTATAGGCATACAAGAAACAGTTGCTAGGTAACATGTACATGTAGGCTACTGGAAACTAAGTGATAGTTGCTAGGTAACATCTACCTGTATTGAGAGATACTGTAAAAAAAAAAGGTTGTTGGTAAGCTAAGAAAACATTACAGTAGAAAAAGTTACTAAGTTACGAGGTAACATCTGTATTAGGTAACATCTAGGTAACAAACACCTGTATTGATAACTACGTGAGATTTGCGAGATTACTGGGAACTACCTGTACACAAAACTAAGGTAGAGTTGCTAGTTAACATACACTTAAACTAAGGAACATTTACCAGTTTCATTTTTCCTTTTATACATCCAGTGAATCAACACAGACTATACTGCCTAAGTGGTTCTCAGATAGTTAGCAAATAGCATAGCATGCTAAGGGCAAACATTGGGCCTAGCGTCTGCCTGTTGCAACCGATGGCTTGTAACGGTACAGCATGGCTTTAGCCGTTAGCATCGTGAGTTTGACGAGCTTGGCCCACCCACGGTGTGTGTATGCACCATACAGACCTCACATACTGTTTAACTGCCTGGTGGCGAGCCAACACCGCTGACAGGAACGCTCAAAGTTCATTATGCTGTAAACCGAGCAGCTATTCATTCAGGGGCTGTGGCTTGAATGAAGTGGAAAGTGCGGTGCACAGAAAAAAAGACATTGGGACGCACTTCCATACAGTGGCATGGATTTACACCATGGGCTCTATTTCCGGCTGCCGTTAAGCCAGCACCATTGTCAAACACAAAATGTGAGCGGAAAAAGTATTTTAGCCAGCTACTGTTATTATTTTGGATATGCGTAAAACCCCTCATGTCCATAAACCCATCATGGTATGAGAGATGACTGATACCGCTGACCCTATTTAGAAACATTTAAGTTATTTTTCTGTTACAATTGCTCGTTTTCTGTTTCATGTGATTAAAAAACAAGCTCTCAGTAGGCTACCCTTACCCTAGGACTATTACAACGAAAGCTGTTTCAACAGCAATAAGTTGCGTGTATTTCTTATCCTGGCCATGCATTAGCCAAGGAGCCTATCTATAAAATATTTCTAGGTCACACTTTAGTTGGATAGTCCGGATAGTCCATCTGTAAATGCTCTACAGATGGTCATACTATCAACAAACTATCTGTTGATAAGCAACTGCTTGCTAAGGTTACGGTTAGGGTTAGGTTAAGAATAAGGGTTAGGGTTAATGTTAGCGCTAGGGTTGAATTTAGGATTAGGATAAGGGTTAAGGTTAGGGCTAGGGTTAGTAGATAGTTAGCTGAAATGTTACTGATAGTCTGTCTGTAGAGCATCTACAGACGGACTATTTAAACAAAGTGTTACCGGTTTCTAAATGGTTTACTCGTGAGTATTTTGCCATCATTCTTTGGCATTATTCACAATGAAAATAGGTCTACCTGCAGTACATACTCCATTCGGCTTGTATCCATCCCTGTTTCCAAAAAGTGTCTCTTGTCCATTTACCTAAGAAACATTCCATCGAAAATATGGAAATGATTCAGTCCTACTGTATAAGGCCATATCAACGGTAGGCCTAGGCTATATCTTGCTTATTGAGAATGTGCCTCACACATGCAATACAATTTACAGGAGCCTAGTGTCCTTTTGTTTAGGAGAAGTGTGATGCGTAAAGACATACTCGTTGAAGCCAATTTCAACAATGTTGACTGTCAACACTCCATTGCTTACTGCTCGTTACTGTAGCCTGCGCTATTTAATACACTGTAGTATCAATTCACAATGGACTAGGATGAGAATATTCTGTGCCCCCCCCCCTTACATAAAATAACTATAGTATTCCTATAGGATATTATAGGATTTCTATAGTAACCTATAGTGGGCTTATAGCGTCCTATAATATCTCTCTCCCTATATAATATTCTTAGAAGATTTCCTGCCAGATGTTTTCTGTAATAATACTCAATAGTACTTGCATAGCATTATCATGAATCAAAATCTCTATAGTATTCCTATAGTGAGTTTTTAGTAGCTCTCTTGCATACCTATCATGAATGCGGTTTTTTTCAATGACGAACATTGTGGTTCATTGTCATCACTGTCGTTCAGCTTCTTTGCCTTTTTTCTGCTTATTATACAGCATCTGTTATTTAAATATTTCCACAATGAAATAAATTGCATAACATTGCCCGTGTCTCAAAGCATGTGTAGATCCAACAAAGTCTCAACTCAAATTGAATAGATTGAAGAGCTACTTTTTATATGACTTATTTTTAAGTAACGTAAATCCTTAAAAAATGTACTCATACACTACATGACCAAAAGTATATGGACACTTGTTCGTCAAACATCTCATTCCAGAATCATGGGCATTAATATGGAGTTGTTCCCCCTTTGCTGCTATAACAGCCTCCCCTTTTCTGGGAAGGCTTTCCCCCTAGGACCAAAAGGCTCCTCAACAGCTTCTACCCCCAAGTAATTAGACTGCTGAACAATTCATAAATATTGCCACTGGACAATTTACATTGACCCCCCCCCCCCCTTGTACACTGCTGCTACTCGCTGTTTGTTTGTTACCTATGCATAGTCACTTCACCCCCACCTACATGTACAGATTACTTCAACTAGCCTGTACCCCTGCACACTGACTTGGTACCGGTACCCCCTGTATACAGCCTCGTTATTGTTATTCTTATTGTGTTACTTTTTTTATTACTTTTTATTTTAGCCTACTTGGTAAATATTTTCTTCTTCTTGAACTGCACTGTTGGTTAAGTGCTTGAAAGTAACCATTTCATGGTAAAGTCTACACTTCTTGTATTTGGCGCATGTGGCAAATAAAGTTCGATTTAATTTGATTTAGATCTTGTAACATTGCTGCAGGGTTAGGGTTAGGGTTGCTTCCATTCAGCCACGAGCATTAGTGAGGTCAGGCAATGATGTTGGGCTATTACACCTGGCTCACAGTCGGCGTTCCAATTTATCCCAAAGGTGTTCAGGGTTCTGTGCAGACAAGTCAAGTTCTTCAACACCAACCTCGACAAACCATGTCTGTATGGACCTCGCATTATGCACGGGGGCATTGTCATGCTAAAACAGAAAAGGGCCTTCCCCAAACTGTTGCCACAAAGTTGGAAGCACAGAATCATCTAGAATGTCATTGTATGCTGTAACGTTAAGATTTATCTTCACTGGAACTAAGGGGCCCAGCCCGAACCATGAAAAACAGCCCCAGACCATTATTCCTCCTCCACCAAACTTTAAAGTTGACACTATGCATTGGGGCAGGTAGCATTCTCCCAACCTCCGCCAAACCCAGATTAGTCCGTCGGACTTCCAGATGTTGAAGCGTGATTCATCACTCCAGAGAACACGTTTCCACTGCTCGAGAGTCCAATGGCGGCGAGCTTTACACCACTCCAGCTGAGGCTTGGTATTGCGCATGGTGATCTCAGGCTTGTGTGAGGCTGCTCTGCCATGGAAACCCATTTTATGAAGCTCCAGACGAACAGTTATTGTGCTGACGTTGCTTCCAGAGGTAGTTTGGAACTCGGTAGTAAGTGTTGCAACCCCGTTAATAATGTCATAGTAATACGTGTACACACTCCCTTACATAAATAGACCCACCGAAGTCAAAAGAGATTGGCTGGTATTGATGCGTTTATATACATCTGTGAGCAAGTTTCTGATAAAGTCAGGCCTCTATTGTTAGGCTACTATTGTTGGTCCAAGTTTGTCTGTAACATAAAAAAAGGGGAAATAGTTGCTGTGAAAAACGGTAATACAGTTTTTTGCTCATGTTTGGGTCCCCTGTGTTGCCAACCAGAAATATGGGAGAATGTGAGACTCAGAAAGTATTCACACCCCTTGACCTTTCCCACATTTTGTTGTGTTAGAGCCTGAATTTAAAATGGATTAAATGTATATATATTTTTTTGTCACTAGCCTACACACATATAATGTCAAAGTGGAATTATGTTTTTCAATTTTCTTTTAACAAATTAATTAAAAATGAAAAGCTGAAATGTCTTCAATCAATACATATTCAACCCCTTTGTTATGGCATGCCTAAATAAGTTCAGGAGTAAACATTTGCTTAACAAGTCACATAATAAGTTGTATGGACTCACTCGGTGTGCAATAATAGTGTTTAATATGATTTTTGAATGACTACCTCATCTCTGGACCCCTTGCTCTTGTGCTTAGTTGAGCAGTGCATTTCAAACACAGATTCAGCCACAAAGACAGAGCCACAAAGGGAGGTTTCCAATGCCTCACAAATAAGGGCACCTATTGAGCAGACATTGAATATCCCTTTGAGCATTGTGAAGTTATTAATACACCTAGTCACTACCAAGATACAGGCTTCTTTCCTGACTCAGTTGCTGGAGAGGAAGGACAATGGTGACTTTAAAAGTTACAGTTTAAAAGCTGTGATAGGAAGAATCTGAGGAAGAATCTGAGGATGAATCAACAACATTCTAGTTACTCCACAATACTAACCTAATTGGCAGAGTGAAAAGAAGAAAGCCTGTACAGAATTTAAAAAAACTCCCAAACATGCATCCTGTTTACAATAAGGCACTAAAGTAATATTGCAAAAAATGTGGCAAAGCAATTAACTTTTTGTCCTGAACACAAAGTGTTACGTTTGGGGGAAATCCATTATAACGCATTACTGAGTACGACTCTCTATATTTTCAAGCATAGTGGTAGCTGCATCATGTTATTGGTATGCTTGTAATTGTAAAGGACTGGCCAGTTTTTCAGGATAAAAAATAAACAGAATGGAGCTAAGTTCAGGCAAAATCCTAGAAGAAACCCTGGTTCAGTTTGCTTTCCACTAGACACTGGGAAATGATTTCACCTTTCAGCAGGACAATAACCTAAAACACAAGGCCAAATGTGCACTGGAGTTGCTTACCAAGAAGACAGTGAATGTTCCTGTGTGGCCAAGTTCTGTTACTTGGCCACACAGGAACATTCACTGTCTTCTTGGTAAGCTACTCCAGTGCACATTTGGCCTTGTGTTTTGACTGAAATCTACTTGAAAATCTATGACAAGACTTGAAAATGGTTTTCTAGCAATGATCAACAACCAATTTGACAGGGCTTAAAGAATTTTGAAAAGAATAATGGGCATATTTTGCACAATCCAGGTGTTGAAAGTTCTTCGAAACTTACCCATAAAGACTCACAGCTGTAATCACTGCCAAATGTGCTTCTACAAAGTATTGACTCAGGGATGTGAATACTTACGTAAATGTTTTTGTATTTTATTTTCAAAACATTTGGAAACATTTCTGAAAACATGTTTCATTTTGTCATTATGAAGTATTGTGTGTACAGTAGAAGGGTGAGAAAAAAAATCTATTTAATCCATTTTGAATTCAGGCTGTAACACAACAAAATGTGGAGTAGGTTAAGAGGTATAAATATTTTCTGAAGGTACTGTAGCCAGTAGCCTAATCTTTGGCATTTTGTAATCATGTATTTATAGTCAAGGGATGTTATGCTTGTTTCGGCCCACAGAGGGGGCAGCTCGCTCTAGTGCTTAGTTTACGCAATGTTGCCAATTTAGTGACTTTGTCACTATATTTAGCAAGTTTTCAAACCCCATCCTGCAACCTTTATTTGCTACTTTTCAGGCTGCCTTTGGGGAGTTTTGGCACCAAGAGTTTATATGGTTTTAATGGCAGCTGTGCCACAGCAAGTTAAATTGGCGCTATGATGTCATCGCATCTCTGGCAAAACGTAATCGAGCGACTTCTAGTGACAAATCAAAAAGCAAATAGCGATTTTCCCTGAAAAATTGTTGACAACACTTGCTTCTTGTGCTCTCGCTCTATAGTGGCTCCTGCCAGTTGATTGAGAGCGCCAACTGAAAATTGAAGAGAGAAGCACCAGATAAACACATTTTAAACCTTATCTTCATGGTGAGCGAGTTATAAAGCATATGATATAAAACACCAAGTTATGCGGAGTGTAATGATATTATTGTTGTTCTTTTTTTATGATGTTTTGAAGGTTTAATTCATTTATAAATCTCTATTGGCATAGAAGCTAACATCGGCTAATGTTAGCTCCAGTCAAGCTATCCTGTCATAGTCATGGCGACACAGGACTCCAACGAAAGTTCACACAGAGAGTGTAAATAAAGGGAAAGATTGTAACTTTGCTATCATTAGGGTTATGTTGAGACTGACATGATGGAAATGTACTGATGAGATACATGTCCTTCATCTTGAATCACTAGGGTGGATAATGAATATAATGTCCTTAAATTCCTTCATTTATGAGGCTGTTTCTCCAAAAAAGCAATGTGTTCCCCAGTTGAAATGGCCTTTCATGTGTATTTATTACTAAATCTAACAATTATGTTTTGTAGAGCTTCCAATGCTTCTCCAAGAAGTGCAGGAGTTTAGGATGGAAAGGAAAAAGCATCTCTCACTTTTCTTAGCGCAGAATGAAATTGTCCTAATCCTTTGTGAATGACATAAACACATGTTTAAAAACATTAACAAGGATACATTTATCCTTGC
Source organism: Salmo trutta (assembly GCF_901001165.1). Taxonomy (NCBI): domain Eukaryota; kingdom Metazoa; phylum Chordata; class Actinopteri; order Salmoniformes; family Salmonidae; genus Salmo; species Salmo trutta. Next base: position 49,535,447 of record NC_042970.1, on the reverse strand, counting down.
ATATCACATCTCACGATTGGAAAAGTGACCACTATTGCCTGAACTTATGATGTGCCTATGTGTTTTCTATAGGTTGAACTGGAAGAGGGCTCCAAAATCCAAATTTCAAAAACTTTGTGGCAAGGTTCAGCCAAGAACCCCCCCCCCCCCCCCCCCCCCCCCCCCCAAAAGGTGTTGGAATTGATGAGGGCCCTCTTTAGCCGAGAGATCATGGCAAAATCCTCACTTACAGACAAGAAGGCAAAGCCTCTAAGGACCATGAAGCAAAACCTCAACTCTATCCCACATGAGTCTCTGCCATCTGCTGTAAATTCAAGTTAAAAAACGTTCAGTTTTAGTTTAAAGATATCAGTGTTTTCTACATGCAGAGTCACCAACAACAACATTTAGCCTATACAGATGCATTTCGACATACAAATGGAAGACCTTGGAAAGTAAACATTGGGAAATGTTATCGAGTGGCAGCGCAACCTCCTCCACTCGTTCTCCACCATTATATGATACTCTATAGCTAGGTTTCCATCCAACTCGCGACAGATTTCCATGAAATTATCCTAAAATCTGCATAAAAACAATACGCCAATTAGCATTTTTCCACCAAATTGACTTGTTGTGAATAAAAAGCTGTGTGTGATGACGCAATGCATATAAAAATAACTTTGTGGTTAAAATACCATGTACCGAATAAAAAATACAAGCAAATGGTTTCCATTGCATTTTCAACTCTAGGCTACAGATCACAAAAAAAACAGCATTATATAGCAAATGTGCCCACTCTGGTCCTTGCACATGCGCTCTAGCCAACAGCTCTCAGATACAGGCTAGCTACCTGATGAGATTATAATGGACAAAAGAGTGAGATAATATTTATTTGTCAAACCGGCAGCCAAGCATCGATCATCATGTCACCAGAACCTTGATATTTATTGGAGAGCAGCATCAAGCTCATCACCGTGTACGTTCACCACCCTGTGAAGTTCATCATAACTTACTTCATCTGTAGCCTAATAAACTGCATGCTTTCCTGAGTCGTAGTGGAAGGACCACACAACATAAGCCTAGGCAGCTGATTGTGGGCGCTAGATCTACACTATCGTCTAGGATTGATGTGCCCAGCCGGTAATACACTTGTGTCCGCCGTGGATGGCTCGTACATTAAGCATCCTCCATTCAGGCTGCAAAGTAATACTTTTCTTCCTTAACTAGCTTTAACGCGGGGCGTCTGAAAAAAACTGGAAAAATATGTGTACTGTCTTTTATTTATTTATTAGTATTTAAAAAAATGTAGGGGGTAGATCAGCTTTAATATTGCAGATAGATTGTAGCTTCCATTAATGTAAGTGTCATTAATTTCGAATACCCCATATCATTTTTTGTAAATAAATATATATATATATAAATATAACACACACATGCACACTGTACACATACATATAAATACACACACACACACACACACACACACACACACACACACACACACACACACACACACACACACACACACACACACACACACACACACACACACACACACACACACACACACACACACAGTAGAAGTCGGAAGTTTACATACACCTAGGTTGGAGTCATTAAAACTATTTTGTCAACACTAAGTTGACTGTGCCTTTAAACTGTGCCTTCATCCTTGGGAGCAATTTCCAAACTCCTGAAGGTACCACGTTCATCTGTACAAACAACAGTACGCAAGTATAAACACCATGGGACCACGCAGCCGACATACCGCTCAGGAAGGAGACGTGTTCTGTCTCCTAGAGATGAACGTACTTTGGTGCGAAAAGTGCAAATCAATCCCAGAACAACAGCAAAGGACCTTGTGAAGATGCTGGAGGAAACCGGTAAAAAAGTATTTATATCCATAGTAAAATGAGTCCTATATCGACATAACCTGAAAGGCCGATCAGCAAGGAAGAAGCCACTGCTCCAAAACCGCCATAAAAAAGCCAGACGACGGTTCGCAACTGCACATGGGGACAAAGATCGGACTTTTTGGAGAAATGTCCTCTGGTCTGATGAAACAAAAATAGAACTGTTTGGCCATAATGACCATCATTATGTTTGGAGGAAAAAAGGGGAGGCTTGCAAGCAGAAGAACACCATCCCAACTGTGAAGCACGGGGGTGGCAGCATCATGTTGTGGGGGTGTTTTGCTGCTGGAGGGACTGGTGCACTTCACAAAATAGATGGCATCATGAGGTAGAAAAATTATGTGGATATATTGAAGGCATCAGGCCGGAAGTTAAAGTTTGGTCGCAAATGGGTCTTCCAAATGGACAATGACCCCAAGCATACTTCCAAAGTTGTGGCAAAATGGCTTAAGGACAACAAAGTCAAGGTATTGGAGTGGCCATCACAAAGCCCTGATCTCAATCCTATAGAAAATGTGTGGGCAGAACTGAAAAGCGTGTGCGAGCAAGGAGGCCACCAAACCTGACCCAGTTACACCAGCTCTGTCAGGAGGAATGGGCCAAAATTCACCCAACTTATTATGGGAAGCTTGTGGAAGGCTACCCTGAAAAGTTTGACGCAAGTTAAACAATTTAAAGGCAATGCTACTAAATACTAATTGAGTGTATGTAAACTTCTGACCCACTGGGAATGTGATGAAAGAAATAAAAGCTGAAATAAATCATTCTCTCTACTATTATTCTGATATTTCACATTCTTAAAATAAAGTTGTGATCCTAACTGACCTAAAACAGGGAATTTTTACTAGGATTAAATGCATACGTCTAAGGTGTATGTAAACTTCCGACTTCAACTGTAATATGCTTATTGGTCATGCCGTACAAAATACGAAGTATACAAGAAGTAGACACTATTTCCGTGCTTTTAGGGCCCATACAGTGAGGGAAAAAAGTATTTGATCCACTGCTGATTTTGTACATTTGCTGATAAAGAAATGATCAGTCTATAATTTTAATGGTAGGTTTATTTGAACAGTAAGAGACAGAATATCACCAAAAATATCCAGAAAAACACATGTCAAAAATGTTATAAATTGATTTGCATTTTAATGAGGGAAATAAGTATTTGACCCCCTCTCAATCAGAAAGATTTCTGGCTCCCAGCTGTCTTTTATACAGGTAACGAGCTGAGATTAGGAGCACACTCTTAAAGGGAGTGCTCCTAATCTCACCTTGTTGCCTGTATAAAAGACACCTGTCCACAGAAGCAATCAATCAATCAGATTCCAAACTCTCCACCATGGCCAAGACCAAAGAGCTCACCAAGGATGTCAGGGACAAGATTGTAGACCTGCACAAGGCTGGAATGGGCTACAAGACCATCGCCAAGCAGCTTGGTGAGAAGGTGACAACAGTTGGTGCGATTATTCGCAAATGGAAGAAACACAAAAGAACTGTCAATCTCCCTCGGCCTGGGGCTCCATGCAAGATCTCACCTCGTGGAGTTGCAATGATCATGAGAACGGTGAGGAATAAGCCCAGAACTACACGGGAGGATCTTGTCAATGATCTCAAGGCAGCTGGGACCATAGTCACCAGGAAAACAATTGGTAACACACTACGCCGTGAAGGACTGAAATCCTGCAGTGCCCGCAAGTTCCCCCTGCTCAAGAAAGCACATATACATGCCCTTCTGAAGTTTGCCAATGAACATCTGAATGATTCAGAGGACAACTGGGTGAAAGTGTTGTGGTCAGATGACTGTAGTATGCAGCATTCCTCCTCCTCCAAACACAACTCAACAGCAGGGGATCAAATACTTTTTTCCCCCACTGTAATGGAATTCTTCAGGAAATGGGCGTGGCTTCACAACGTTTTCAGATTTGAAGAAAATGGTAGAAAATATGCAGCCAAAGTCTGAATATGCAGCCAAATCCAAATTCATTGCTTTAACTTATTATGACAAATGTTAAGAAAATGTTGAGCAATGTAATAAAGTAATGACTTTTCAAATAAGTTACGTTACACATTATGTTGGCTGACAATTTGTTAGCTACGTTATCCTTACAAACCGCATAGCATTACTGCAGTATGTACCAGCATGTTAGCTAGTTACCTAACGTTAGTTGGCTACTAATACATCGAACTTGCCAGGAAGTATATTAACTATCTGCTATCTAACTAACTAACTAACCAACATTTATTGACTTGATAATTCACATCATTCTTAGCTAAGTGGTATAGTCGTTGTGCGTTTCAATGGACATTGTTAATTCTGGCTATCTACTCCGATTTCATTGCACTCTTGCGCAGAATATGGCCGGTGTCAGTAAACATTGGCAAAAAAAGTGTAATTAAATTGTTGCCAGCAGCACAGTTACAAAAGGACAATCTGACCACACTCAGGATTTACGAATGCCCAGAGCACACTGTGGCACTCCAGATTGAATTTATGAACACAAACGAAATCGTAAAATGTCTAGCTAGTCATTTGTTATGCTAACAAGCTAGCAAGAGGTTGCATAACAACAGCATCAACTTCCGGTAGACAGGCAAAGTACTAGTATGCTCAACTGAAACGATACTGTTTGTTTACAATATACTAAAATGAATGAATAGTATGTAGTATGTTGTATATTCTCATTAAGTATGTAGTATACACTGCGTGCACAATTATTAGGCAAATTGTATTCCTCGGGATTAATTTTATTGTTGAACAAACACAATGCTCTTTGTCAATCCAAAATGTTATTGAACCTCAAACCTGAATGTTTAACAAAGGAAAAGTGAGTTTTGTCTTACTCAGGGAAATATATAAGTGTGCACAATTATTAGGCAACTATTAGTGTGCAGAATTATTATTAATTAATTATTAATTACAAAAATAATTTCTCTCAACTCACTTGTTTATTCTCAATTTTTATAGTAAGTGTAACAGATAAGTAACATAAAATGACAATTCTATAAAACTTTTGGCCTTTCAAAAATATTCAGTGACCAATATAGCCACCCTTATTTTCAATAACTGCCATGAGCCTTCCATCCATGGAGTCTGTCAGTTTCTTGAACTGTTCACGATCAATTTTCACTGAAGCAGCAACCACAGCCTCCCAAATGCTGTTCAAAAAGGTGTATTGTCTTCCATCACTGTAAATCTCACGTTTGAGAAGGGCCCACAAGTTCTCAATAGGATTTAAGTCAGGTGAGGAAGGGGGCCAGGTCATTATTCAGGCATCTTTGAGGCCCTTGCTGGCTAGCCAAGCAGTGGAGTACTTGGATGCATGTGATGAAGCATTGTCCTGCATAAAGATCATGGCCTTCTAGAATGCTGAGGACTTCTTCCTGTACCACTGTTTGACGAAAGAATCTTCCAGAAACTGGCAGTAGGTTTGGGAGTTGAGTTTCAGTCCATCTTCACCCAGAAAAGGTCCAACTACCTCATCCTCAATGATAGCAGCCCATACCAGTACCCCTCCTTCACCTTGCTGGCACCTGACTCAAAGTGGTGCCCTGTGTCCATTACTGATCCAGCCACGGGCCCATCCATTTGGTCCATCAAGAGTCACTTTCATTTCATCTGTCCATAAAACATTTGAAAAATCTGTCTTCAGGTATTTCTTTGCCCAATCTTGACGCTTCAACTTGTGAATCTTATTCAGTGGTGGTCTTGTTTCAGTCTTCTTGACCTTGGCCATGTCTCTGAGCACTTGACACCTTGTACTTCTGAACACTCCAGGTAGGTTGCAGTTCTGGAATACGGTGGCACTGGAGGATAATGGGTTCCTGGTAGTTTGACGTTTAATTCTTCTCAAGTCTTTTGCAGTTTATTTGCGCCTTTTCTTCCCCATGCGTTTTTTGCGCCCCAGTTGACTATTCGCAACAAAACGTTTGAATGTCCGGTGGTCACACCTCAGTAGTTTAGCTATTTAAATTGTGTCGCATCCGTCTGAAAGGCATTTTACATTTTTGGTTTTTCAGTGTCAGTTAAATTTCTTTTTTGGCCCATTTTACCTGAGGTAATGAGGCTGCCTAATAATTATGCACACCTTGATATAAGGTGTTATTCACTTTCGCCACACCCTCCCTCATTACACAAATACATATCATCTGAAAATGATTAAATCCAATAAGCATTCAAGTTTATATGGTTTGGAGTTCGAAAATGTGAATAGAAACAATGATAAGATCAGAATACTCACTTGCCTAATAATTGTGTGTAACCGATGTGAAATGGCTAGTTAGTTAGCAGTGGTGCGCGCTAATAGCGTTTCAATCAGGGACGTCACTCGCTCTGAGACTTGAAGTAGGGTTTCCCCTTGCGATGCAAGGACTGTGGCTTTTGTGGCGCGATGGGTAACGATGCTTCGTGGGGTGTCAGTTGTTGATGTGTGCAAGGGTCCCAGGTTAGAGCCCGCGTTGGGGCGAAGAGAGGGACGGAACCTACACTGTTAAATTGATGCTGTTGACCCGGATCATTGGTTGCTGCGGAAAAGGACGAGGTCAAAAGGGGGGGTGAGTGTAACCGATGTGAAATGGCTAGTTAGTTAGCGGTGGTGCGCGCTAATAGCATTCAGTGACGTCACTCGCTCTGAGACTTGAAGTAGGGTTTCCCCTTGCTTTGCAAGGGCCGCGGCTTTTGTGGCGCGATGGGTAACGATGCTTCGTGGGTGTCAGTTGTTGATGTGTGCAAGGGTCCCTGGTTCGAGCCCAGGTTGGGGCGAAGAGAGGGACGGAACCTACACTGTTACATTGATGCTGTTGACCCGGATCATTGGTTGCTGTGGAAAAGGAGGAGGTCAAAAGGGGGGGTGAGTGTAACCGATGTGAAATGGCTAGTTAGTTAGCGGTGGTGCGCGCTAATAGCGTTTCAATCAGTGACGTCACTCGCTCTGAGACTTGAAGTAGGGTTTCCCCTTGCTTTGCAAGGGCCACGGCTTTTGTGGCGTGATGGGTAACGATGCTTCGTGGGTGTCAGTTGTTGATGTGTGCAAGGGTCCCTGGTTCGAGCCCAGGTTGGGGCGAAGAGAGGGACGGAACCTACACTGTTACATGTGCACGCAGTGTACAGTATGCTAGTATGGGTATTCGAACACAGCTCTAGTCTTCACCCAGTAGCTCAGATTGTGACATGTAATTTCCCCTTCTTGCATGCTTTTAATTCTGACTCTTTGTGTATTAGGCTATTGGCCAAGTGGAATGTATATAAGAAGAAATGTAAGTTAAAAGCCAATTATTTTTATTATATGCCTTATTTTGTCATTCCAGTTCAATTCTGATTTCAAATTACCAATCCTTACCAAATAAGGAAGACTCAGTATGCTCTAAGTTTTTCTCTATCTTCATTAGGGATTTGTGTAAATGGCAGCTGTTTGAGAAAAGACACACAAAGATACACATTTTCAAAGGTGTTTTTTCTTGACTGATTACCATTTGATTTATGTGGTGCTATTGCATGTCATATCATTTGAAAGGGCTGTTTCTCAGCTTTCAAAATATGTATTACGTTTTCATATATGGTTTGTACAACAAAAAAAAGTATGAAATGTATGCATTCACTACTGTAAGTCGCTCTGGATAAGAGCGTCTGCTAAATGACTAAAATGTAAAAAGAAAAATATAATAATGTAAAAATGTAAAATGTTTGACACCAGCAATGTAAAATGTTTGACACCAGTATGTTCATTAATGTACGCTGGTCTCAGTACATTCATGAATTCCCCATGGATTGGATGGCATCACAAACATCCAACTCGCACCACAATATAACACCTGAACACATGACATACATGTCTGTTACATCACAGCTGTCTGTTGTATTTCAAGGATGAGTGAAGAGGTTTGGTAAGACTTCCTATGAATCATTAGCGAGCGCCCCTGGCTTTGACTAGAATATAATCTTTGTGATTTTGTTTTAATGTGAATTGGGCTGGAGGTAAAGTGAGGTAGGTTAGGTGTGTGTGTTTCTACTGTACCGAAATGCTGCCAGGTATTCAGCGTCGCCCATGGGAGGGTCCAAGCCTCCCGTCCATGCCACATTGACATTGAAGCCCTCACCTGCTCCTGCTCCAACCTGGACAGAGCGGGAGAGAGAGGGGAGAGATGGAAAGTTGTGCTGAGAGTTGAAAGGTCATGAGATATTTTGCATCAAATGTTCAGCGCGGTTTAAAAAATGCGCATTTGTTACAATTGAGGAAAAGCCCCGTCACATTTCAATGACATACGGGAGTGATTATGATTTCCAAATGAAAGACGACTGGCCATTAATTCAACGCCTCCATCAACTCAACTATTTCGATTTTTGATACAATTTGTCAAATCTGCTTATAAATCCCTCGCAGCGAACAACAAAACTACACCCAGATTAAGTCCCAGTTTTAACACACCACAGGGACGTACGTATATTCTTGAGTCGGCACTTGGCGATATTCAGTTTCTCGCTATATTTCACATAATCTCCGCACCCAGAACCAAATGTTAACGTCTGTCACGAGAGACTATATTTCACCAAATGCCAGGCACAACCGGTGGATGTCTCCCTGATTTGACCTCACGCTCGTGGTGTGGCATACTAACTGATCCCAAGGGTCTTAAGAGGAGAGTAAGCCTTAAAAATGTCTGCTAACGGCTATTTAGCTTTTGAAACTCCTCCGCCATCGCTCAATGTCATGGTGAGGAGATAGTGAGGACTCTGAGTGACACACTCTTGGCAACAAATTGCAGTCCTTTCCTTTGTGTGTGTGTGTGTGTGTGTGTGTGTTCGTGTGCGTGAGGATGATGTGCATTACAGAGTGTCTGACTTGACTCGCTCTCGGTAGACGGGATGTTCACAGGGCAAACTCAAAACACATGAGCTCCGCCATCCCCTGCCAACTAGTCACTCTCCCTCTCTTTCTCTCTCTCCATTGTTCTTCTCTTCTTCATCCCCTTTCTTCGTCCCCCCCCTTCTGTTATTCCTTTCATGTTTAAGAGACGCTGGAGCGGATTACGGGTGCCCTGATGTTTCTCTGTGGTACCCCTGATGACATCAATGCTACCCCCTTAGTGTGTTATATAGGTACATGGGGCTGTGGTCGAGGGACACAGAGACTCCAGAGGTTTACCACACAGCTCAGTGGCGGTCGAGGGGCCATTTAAGGCTAAGCCACATCCAAGCCAGCATAGCATCTAATGGACCATCCTCCCATGATGAAGAATATGGTAAAACATCCACTTTTTTTTAATCCTCCTTATTTGGTGGGAATGGAGTGGGTAGTAACAAACGCTAAAGGGGTTTCAGACTATTGGGCCGACCCAATCCGTTCTGTGCTCGCTCAGACGGGGTTTTTTTCCCCACATGAAAAGACCAATCATGTATTTGATAGGGGAGCATGATGTACATGGTGGTGGATAGTGCAACCTAACTTACCTCGTCTGGGTTCCCGCTACCGGGGAAGAAGTTGCCATTGTCATAGCGATGCAGGGAGATGTACAGCACGCTGGAGTCGTTGTAGAACACTGACTGGGTACCGTTGCCATGGTGAACATCCTGCACATTGGGGATGAAGGTCAAGGGGTCGTCAGACTCGTTAATATGTAGTATGCTTGACCAGTCTCATACTTGCTCTGGATGTTTGCATCTTATTTGTCTTTACAAACCAGGTAGTATTTAAGTGTGCATGTGTTCCAACGTGTGTGTGTCTGTCTGTGTCTGTGTTAACGCTCAGACTGATGGCGGGCCCAGACTCATGTGGAAAGCAGAGATCAGTGTGAATGTTGACACCACGCTTATGGTCAATATGTGTGTTGTGTAAGTAAGCAAGTGTTTAGCTCCCATATGGGGACCAGTGATGGCGGTCATCTCTCACCCAGTCCACAATGAGGATCTTGCTGATGCTGAGTTTGTGCTGGAGCTGCTTGGCTGCGATGGCCACGGAGTTGAAGAAGCAGAAACCCCTTTGGAAAGACACATATGGACTTATGACGACAGAATCAGGAGACAAAAGACACCCAATGTAATGTGAGGGCGTCTCAGAGAATGTCCTCACAATACACACACTAGGTGATGTGAGGATATTAGTGCCAATGGGTCAAACATGCTTTGTTTCACTGGACATGCACTCATATTTAGGCTTGGTTTGAATGGCGAAGGGACAATGTATGAATGATGGGAAAAATACACGGCAAGTAAACATTTGACAATCTCAGACAAAAGAAAACCATAACAGAAACAAAAGCAAAACACAAATACGAAAATACTCTCCACATATCAAAATAAGTTCTCGTGAAATAACTTCTCGTGACCTGAAATCATTTCTCGTGACCTCCCTCCTCATGCATTTCAGAGAATGTGCTCCTCATAAACCACTTACAGTAAGCTGACTCGTACTCAATATCCGTAGGATATTGTGAGACAGAGAAGGTGTGCGAGAAAGAGTTGATGTATGAAAATGAGAAGAGGAATGTTGAAAGCGGTGGTGTCAGCAGGAGCTATAAGCTCGGCGAGTGTGAACTGTAGATCATATCTACTGGCCAACTCCTTTCCTCCAGTAAGTCTTTATCGACACATAAATTACTAGTGACAAGCACTGCTGAGTACACACACTATCGCGCGTGAACCCACTCACGCATGCATGCACGCACACACACATACGCTGACGTATGCAAGCACACACAGCTGAATGTGGTTAGCCTTCTAATGCATTCTATTTCAGACTGATACACAGACATGCACCCATACACACACACATGCACACAAGCCTCGGGCAGGTAACGCACATACTCCATACACACACATAACACACACTTTCGGACGGTGCTTTTGATGTGCAGGGAAAACCCTTTGAAATGATTTTAGAGACCTCCTGGCTCCGCGTGTGTGTGCGTCTGTGCAGTACTTACAAGGGGGTAGAGCGGGCTGCATGGTGTCCAGGGGGCCTCACCACTGCAAAGCCATTCTGTGAGATGGGAATAGAAACTGTTACACTTTGGCTCTCTCTGAGAACATCTTACAATTTGATGTTCATCAGTTCAGAATACACCGAATGGTACTGATATAGAAAGGCAATTTTTAAATTCCAATTTCACGTGAAATTCATAAATAATGAACAGATATGACATTATGCTTCACTATCCAGGTGTGTTAATGTATGTTACAGTGTTGACAATTCTGACCAGTTGTGTTACGGCCCTGACATAACTAAGTGGGGGTGTAACCGAGGTGACAATGAACGGTTGGCAGTCTCACCTTCAGCTCTCCCTGTGCTACCCTGAGCGCCAGTTCCGTCACGCTGCCTGCCGCCAAGCGAGACGCCGTCGACGTGTGCGTCTCATTCCAGATCGTATCGTTGTCCACCTGTCAATCATGCAAAACCAGGAATTTACCAGGGGGCGGGATCAAAGTTAAAACCACTAGGAGAAACAAGGGCATCGTTTAGAAACAATATAAGTTGATTGGTTGAAACAGGTGTCACTTGATATCAACTATGTGACAACCCAATGAGGTAAAGAGGAAGTCATGCAGTGGAATTGGGAAACAGAGGTGACGGGTTGTGGTAAGGACTGGATTATTACAGTATTGGATTACAAAGTCTCTACTGTGTTCCAACTATGTGAAGAGTAGCATAACTTATTGGGAGTCAGGGGGATAGAAGTGGCAAGGGTAACATTTACCCACACAAATCACCACAACCTTGACTTTAACTGCTGATGATGACAGTAAAGGGGGTAGTCGAGTATTCCTGTTCTCAGATTCTCTCTCTCTCTCTTTCTCTCTCTCTTCCTCCCTTTGTTATTCCATGTTTCAAAACTCCACATTTCTGGCGGTTTGGCACGACAGACCAATGAAATCCTAGGAATTTCTTTTATCACTTTCTTCGCCATCTTGTTTCAATCAGCTCGCCTCCCCAGAGGAACCAAAGGCCGGAAATCCAGGCAGATCAGGCGCCTTATCAACACCATGCAAACCCTCCTCTACTCTCCTCTTCACCCTCTTGCTCTCATCTTCTTCCTCCTCCACACATCCCCTCTTCATCTTCTTCTTCAGTGTCCACATACTTTTTTTTCATCATGACTATACACAGTCTACCTCCTTCTCTTTTACTCTTCAACGTTCCTCTTCCCCTTCTCTTTCATCTTCATCATCCTCCTGCACTCATCTCTTCTTCAGTGTCTGCATTTTCCCTTTCCTTATCCACACCATATTAGCAGCATTCTTCCTCCTTATCTCTTCTCCCCCTCTTCCTCCTCCACTCATCCTCTCTTCATCCTCTTCTCTGGTGGCTATATTCTCTCTTTCCCCACATCCCTTCCTCCTGAATAAATTCCCCTCCACTCAACCACTCAACCACAGTTCCCCAGGCACCCCTCCAAGCAAACAATTCAGAGTCCACCCTTTCTTCCTCTCTCTCTTCCTCTCATCTCTCACCTCTTCTTTGCCTTTGATATCTGATTGGCGTTTCGGCCGTGTCCCCGCCAACAACAACAGCCTCCACAATTTGTCGCTCTATTAGCTTAATTGTGTAATGAGGTATAATCAAGCATGTAATGTTTGCCATTTTGTAATGTGATTAGATAAGTGGACAGATTTCACATGACTCTTTGATTGTTTGTTACAGGGTCTGTTGAGCTGTTTGCCTGTGTACTGTAAGTGTGTGTGTGTGTGTGTGTGTGTGTGTGTGTGTGTGTGTGTGTGTGTGTGTGTGTGTGTGTGTTATTCTGAGTAACTCACTCCAACTCCTCCACACGGTAGCATCACAAACATCCTTTGAGATAAGATTCCTGAAAGAGTGAGATAAATCCAATACATTAATCTTACATTCATTCAACACTTGATGATCTATGCATTTGTGTATAGTTCCATGTGTGTGATTATGAGTGTGTAAAAATACTTATGTGTGCCTACTACTAGGGCTGTTGCGGTGACCGTATTACCACCACACCGGCGGTCACGAGTCATGAAGGCAGTCAAATTCCCCATTACCGTTTAGTCACGGTAATTAGGCTACTCCAAGCTCTGATGCTGCTGCTGGTCATTAGTAGCCTACCAAACTTGCTAACTGCCTGGTACTCAGCACTCTATTGTCCCTCTAATCATCAATGCAAATTTATTCGAAAATCTAATCAAACACTTCATGAGAGCCCATGAGCTCATGTTGCGCAACATTTCTATAGGGTATGCAATAGCGGGAGGAAACAGAGTGATGGCCGCTAAATAAAAAGAGGAAGATCCCCCATCAGCTTTCTATAGGCAAGGCCTACTATATTTATTTCTCAACTTCCTAATATTAAGCACATTGCTTATATTTACATCAGGAGTATAGCCTACCTGGCTGACATGAAAATGAAACATGGGGAAACATGGGGAAAAGCATCCTCCATTCGCTATTTAAGTGCATAGATGTTTCGAGACAGGTGCATGATAACGGTCCATTCTAAATCAAAACAAATTTCACACATACCGTAATTTCCGGACTATTAAGCGCACCTGAATATAAGACGCACCCACTGAATACATTTTTTATTTTTTTTTGGAACATAAATAAGCCGCACATGTCTATAAGCCGCAGGTGCCTACCGGTACATTGAAACAAATTAACTTTACACAGGCTTTAACGAAACA